>NW_027507718.1:212116390-212668890 GCF_037356315.1 Lithobates pipiens | reverse complement strand
TTTAATACACTCCCCCAAATCTCAAATCAGGATATGCGCGTTTCTGGTCCATTTTTTGATGCGTTCCTTTCTCCACCCCACCTCAATTCAAGATATGCATGTCTCTGGTGCATTTTGTCCTGCTCCAGATGCATTCCATACAGTGAAGAAGAGGATAAAAAAAAAAGGAGCACACACACACACACACAGCTCTACTTTTATTAACTTTACTGGAATGCACTGCATTGTTGTGAACTAGGGCCACTGAAATACTTTTAATATGCTGATTAAAACACACACGGGTTTGCATCTACTGTGAACCAGCCCTTGGCCAGCTGTCAAAATCCTGGGCCGATATCAATGGTTTGCCGACACATGCAAATCCCTGACAAATTTGTCAACTTAGCTGCTATTGGTTGGCCTTTATAACTGAATGCATGGAACCATCTAAAAAGCAAACCAATACACAGAAACAGGAAAGGTAGGAAGGAAGAAAGAAAGAAAAGGAAAAAAAAAAAAAAAAAAGGGGGGGGGGGAGAAATAAATAAGTCAAAGGGTGAGGGGTGCACAGAACGGTCTATTAGGAACTAGGAGGATTAATAAAAATAAAAAATACACAAGAGGATTGCTGCACAAACAATGAATGTTTATTTGTAAAAAATTACCTGAAAAAAATAAATAAAAATACCTGATGTGATGTAAATAAACTTTCATAGTTTGTGCAGCAAAATATATATCTCTGCTCAATGACCAGGACATCTTGTGTGATACAGCACTCTCTCATTTTAACTAACAATTGTGCAGTCGTGGGACATTGTACAAAATGTATGCCCCCCCCCCCCCCCCCCATAGAGCTTTCTTTTGGTGGTATTGCATCACCTCTGCAGTTTTTATTTTTTGTGCTATAATAAAAAGAGTGACAATTTTGAAACAATTTTTTTTTTTTTTTTTTTAACTTAGCATATCCAAAATAAATAATTCTATCTCTGTTGGATATATTTATTTTTTTCTTGTGGATATTTAGAGCGATAAAAAAAAAAAAAAAAAAAAAAAAGAAGGAGGGGGGGGGGGGAGGGAGTTCTTTTGGATATTTATAGCAAAAATATTTTTTTTTTCTCCCTTTCTTGCACAAGCACAGAAAGCAAATCAGTAAAACAAAAGATATATGACATATGGTAAATAGATCCTGCGATGTGATCTGATCCAGAAGCAGTAGAGGAGATCTATCCAGGTTGATATACAGTATGGACCCTGGGAGGGTGTTAAAAGCGGACTCTGGATGCAGGATGTCTGGTAGCAGTGAGCCCAGAGAAGCTCCTATGTATCTCCATGCAGAATGTAACGTGTTAGTACAATGATCAGACACGCAGGAAGAGTTAGTGAAGCATTGTTGGAAAGCAGAGCTCAGGCAGGGCCAGTAGAATCCTATGAGGCGTGCAGATCGGTGTCAGTGTCCTCTGTCACCGTGCAGCATGGTTGTACTCCCCGGCTACATGTGATCGCTGTGTATGTCTTCTCCTCCGTCCATTTCCTGTCACACTTCTCCTCGTGTTACCAAATACAGAGAAGCCGCCGCTCTCCTCCCGCGCTGCGGGCTGTCACTCGGGTGTAGCAGTGACAACTAGGAGCTGACAGACACCGGATGCCACCAATGGGAGACGCCGGGCGCAATATGCTGTGCTCCCTCCCGACACACAAGGATTCTCTCTCACACACCTGCACTATAACCCTGAGCTCCTGGTATTACCTACAACAAGGCGCCACCGTACAGCCCTTCACTCACCTTGCTTTACCAATGACAGAACACGACGCTGCTCCTCCACGGCCACCTCTCAATCCCGACTATTCCAGCGGGAGCTCGGGGAAGGGGCTGAGCACCGCGCTAGGCTCCGCCCGCTGTACGGACAGACGTTGTACTGCGCACCCGATTGCGTCACACGCAGGATGGGTAGTTGGAATCGGGGAGGAGGTTGGGGATGGAAGAATGTTCCCGGTGCAGCTAGGTGTGAGGGGGAGGAGGAGGGGGGGAGAGTGTGATGTACCATTAAAGCCCTGTTGTGTGATGTGGAAGCAGCCCGCCGTGTCACATGCTTCTTTGTGTAGGCGGGTATACGGGAACTACTTGTAGGAGTGTACAGAGCTCACTGAGCGAGTAGTGAGGAAATGTGATATCTGAGGAGAGTCCTATGTGAAGAGAAATAAGATACTTGCTCACCTAGGTTTGCAACCTCATCCCTTTATATCCGAGCACATATGAACTACACAGGTTCTGAGGACAATTTAATGCAGATAAGGCACCAAGTGAGTTTAATTACAACCTTAATCAGCCACACAACCTGTATAATTAATATGTGTTCAGGTTTAAAGGGATGAGGTGGTAACCATACACTCACCTGAGACCACCATGGGCTGTGTATTGGAGTGCACAGGGCTGGGGCAAGGGTTTTTGACACCCCAGGACAGTGATGGAGAACTTTGGCACCCCAGATGTTTTGGAAATATATTTCCCATGATGCCCAACTACTTTGCAGAGTGCATGAACATCAGAGGAAATGTAGTTCCAAAACATCTGGGATCCCAATGTCACATCACATTTTGCTACCCGCTGGAGTGTGAATGTGCGACGCCGCCACATGTGTTCTAACACAGGGCCCCTCGCGGGCTCACTTCACTCGCTATGCTTCGGGCACAGCCTCACTTCGCTCGTCATAATTATAATCTAATTCTGTGTCCACTTGGATGGTGGGGCTTGAAACTGGACTCAGGGGCGTGCGCACAAAATTCTGCGCAAGCACAGATCGCCACAGTGTTGGAGCTCATATGGCAGCGTCGCACATGCGCAGTCTAGCGGGTAGCCAAATGTGATGGGTCCCATATGTGATGAAACACCAAGCTTCGCCATCAATGCCCTAGGCAAAACCTCATTTTGCTGCCCCAGCTCCACCTCCTCTGCCCTGCCCATGTATACCCCTCCTTTTTATTGACTGCTACTATTTTGCATCAATTCCATCAATGCAGTTTCACCAGTGCCATCAGTGCAGCCTCACCAGTGCCGTCAATGCAGCCTCACCAGTGCCGTCAATGCAGCCTCACCAGTGCCATCAAAGCAGCCTGATCAGGGACGGACTCCTACATCCGGGCCATGTGCTCGCTACACAGACACGCATCAGTGTGATCAGTCTATACACAGTAATACAATGTCATTGACAGTGTTTCACTCAGTGGGTCCAGAACGCTCCTCTGCATCCAACAACGTGACCCTGCCAGTGCAAGGAACAATTTCAAACCCTGCCTCAGCGCCTCCTCCAGCTGTCACCAAGCCCAGAGCACCTACTACTCCAATCCGATAGTCACTACAGCATGTGAGTGATGCTGCCACCGCTGTTCAGGACAGGCAGAGCACCAGGAGGGAAAGCAGCCTCTACTACGGGGGGCGGGGTCAGATGACCCAATATAGGTATCATGTATGGTATGGGCAGAGAGGCAGAGCTGGCTGTATTAGGACGGACAACAATCATTAGGAGACTGGTGAGACAGGCAGGTTACTGATCATAGAGGCACACAGGCCATGTTGTTTGCTTCTGTTCAGGCATCAGGACACAGTCCTCCACCACCACGCCTCTGACACTACATATGGATGGAGCAGCTTCTGAGAGTTACATGCCAAAGAGCCAGAGGAGAATAAGAACACCAGTGGCCGGGCACTCAAGGCGGCAGTGCACCCTGCCTAGTTTGCCAAGTGGTAGCGCCAGCCCTGGCAGTGTACAATGTGCAGCATACAGGGCCATGCTGTAGACTAGAGCAGCCCATTCAGGCTGATAGGGGTTCCTTGAGCAATTTTTGATGCTCATATGAGTAGCCGCTGGATCACCACACATGTTACAATCTCTTTTAGTTTGACTGGAAGCCTATTGATTAGGTGGGTCCTCATATTGCATAGTTTTGGTAAATCTAAAGTTAAAGAGGAGCTCCACCCAAAAGGGAAACTCTGCTCGTTTTCCTCCTGGCCCCATCCCTCCACTGCCAGGTTTGGCACTTTTTGAGAGGGTGGGGGGAGCAGGTACCCGTTTTTGACAGGAAAGCGCCCCCACTTCTGGGAGACCTCGCCATGGCAAGGCCCCCCTTGAAATTTCGACACCCCACCATCCCCTTTTCACAGCCACTGGGCCATTCAAAAAGCACTTTGTGCATGTGCTGTAGGAAACAAGCTGTGAAGCCGCAAGGCTTCCACTGGGACCATTATCCCACTAACACCAATGATTTGGGGGAATGTTCTCTCACTGGGGGACACTTTATCTTTCTGTCTGTTCAAATTCGATCTTTACCCATAGCAACTTGATAAAAAAAAAAGAATGCTCTTTAGCAAGGAACCTACATGAATAATTACAGTATGCTACCAAAATTTGTGTGTGCTGTAAATTGCCACCAGCATTGTTACTGATTCTTCTTGCTGGAGGCTGCCATTTTGCTGAAGCCCAGATCCCTGAACAACAGTAAATCATAAAGCGGAACTAAACCCATCGATTTAATGGTTTTAAAAAACAGTTACGATTCTGGAATACTGGGATTGCTAGCTGTCACATCTGCTTGCATCCTCAACCAAAGTGTCAAATCATCGAATGGCTGGCGTCATAACATATCACATGTACAGCACCATGGCAGTTGCTGATCAAACAGAAGCAGATTTCTTGGCTGTAAAGGATAGGAGGGTTTAATTCCACTTTCAGGCTGTCTGCAAATCGGCCTCTACAAATTTGGCAGTGCCTAAAAATGGTGAGCAACTGAGCATGTACATAGCAGATTGAGACAGTGTATTACTGGATTTTAACAATATAAGCATTTATTTTTAAAGCTTTGCAACTATAACTGCAAAACGGGCCAGCCTGATGTGATCTAGCAAGACTTAAAGGTGTTGTAAACCCTCGTGCTTTTTTGACCTTAATGCATGCTATGCATTAAGGGGAAAAAACTTCTGTCACTTACCAGCCCCCCAGGCACCTCCCCCCCCCCCCCGTTTTACTCACCTGAGCCTGTTTGTTCCCACGGCGGAGACGTGCTCTACCTCTCTGTCCGTTATCCCGGCTCTTGATTGGATAGATTGATAGCAGCACAGCCATTGGCTCCCGCTGCTGTCAGTCAAATCCAATGACATGGGGGGCAGGGCTGAGTCCGGCATTCTGTGTTTATGGATGCAAGTGCTGGACTCAGGAGCACGCCCACAAGGTAATCCCCTGGGAGAGTGCTTATTCTAGTGGGTTTCCCGATGCGGGGAGGAGCCGCGAGTGTTGTTGGGGGACAAGGATCGGGGCCACTCTGTGCAAAACTGCACAGTGGAGGTAAGTATATGTAAAGCCCCATACACACTATCAGTTTTTCTTCTGAGTCTTTCCTTTGATTTACCAAAACCATATAATATGAGGTCAAACCTTAGGAGTTTCAATGCATATGCAATCAGACAGGCCCTTGCACTACATGGTTTTGCTAAACCTGAAGGAAAAACTCAGCAGAAAAACTGATAGTGTGTATGGGGCTTTATTTAAAAAGAAAACAAAAAACAAAGGTTTACAACCCCTTTAATTTTCTAACTTAAGTTCCACTTTAAGTTACAGTAACATATTTTAACAGATTACTCCCTTTTAATACATTTAAACACATATTTAAACACATATTTTTTTTACTGTATGAATAAATATTTTTTTTGCTTTTGTTACTGTTGGGGCATGGTAGGACTTGTAAGAATTTTCATTACCGTGTCTCTCTAAGGTCGAGGAACACTGCTATAGACTATACAGGGCAGTTTATAGTATACAGTTCTTTAATTGTGTAAAGAACTTACAGAGCAGTGTACTGTGGGAATTATAGAACATACAAGAAGAAGCCATGTGGAGCATAAAAAGTTCAGCACGGTATAGGGAGTGGCATAGTGAGCACTCTAAAACATACAGCTCAGCAGGACATGCAACATTGTATAAAAACAGAAACAGTGTTGCAGTGATTAGTGTTCTGGGATAACCTTTTCACAGACAACTGTCCTTGGAAATGATGGACGATTGCCAAATACGAGGTTTTCATACGTAAGTGGCAAACCCAAAGAATTATAGTTCTCATAAAAGAACTCCTATGCTAAAGCACCCTCACCCTACCTTGTATCCCTTTCTTACTTGAACACTGATTCTAACCCCTAAAATGAGTACAGGCATACCCCACTTTTAAGTACATGTAGCACTGACCCCCGAAGGAGCGGCTGCTTTTATTGGGCTTACCGTTACCTTCTGCACCTCGTATGCGTCTAGGGGTTTCCCGTGGTAGATGCCCAAAAACTATAGAGAATGACGACAGATCCACTTAAAGGGATTTTATTTTTGCAAAGAACACAGTTAAACAACAGTCTCTCAGTATAGGATCAGAGGGTTTAGGTGGAAAGTCCAGGTACTCTTATGCCACGTACACACGATCAAACAATCCGGTGGAAAAGTCCAGCAGACTCAAGTCCGCCGGACAATCCGCCCGTGTGTAGCCTCCGGCGCACTTTTTTTACCCAAAAGTCCGGCGGACTAAGAAAGTATTTTTGCACTCCAATCTGTCCGCCGGTCTCGCTTTTCGGCGGACAGTACGGCCATGTGTGTGCTAGTCCGCCATACTTTTGAAATGAGCTGACTTTTCCCGCGCTAAGAAAAGTCCGCTCATTTTGAGCACGTCTCCAGGTAGCCGGGGCCAGCGAAGGAGGCGTCGCTGGCCCCGTCACCTGGTATGGACTTTAAGTGGAATCCCTACACCGAAAAATCGGCGTGGGGGTCCTCCCTAGGTCCACATCAGACCCTTGTCCGAGCACGCTACCCGGCCGGCCAGGAAAGGGGGTGGGGACGAGCGAGCGCCCCCCCCTTCTGAGCCATAACAGGCAGCGTGCCCTCAACATAGGGGGGGTGCCCCATGTTGATGAGGACAAGGGCCTCTTCCCGACAACCCTGGCCGTTGGTTGTCGGGGTCAGTGGGCAGGGGGCTTATCGGAATCCGGGAGCCCCCTTTAATAAGGGGGCCCCCGGATACCGGCTCCCCACCCTATGTGAATGAGTATGGGGTACAATGTACCCCTACCCATTCACCTGTGGAAAAAAGTAAAAATAAAACACAACACACAAGGGTTAAAATAGTTTATTGCACAGCACCAGGGGTCTTCTGTCCCTCTTCGGGGGTCTTCTTGCCGGACTCCTCCACTATCTTCTGCTAGCTCTTTTACTAGTGGAGGAGCCCGGCTTTCTTCTTCGCTGCCGCCCTCTTCTTCCGACTTCGGAGGTCTTGTCCCCCTCTTCAGGGGTCTTGTCCCCCTCTTCGGTTCTTCTTGCCAGGCCACCGCGCCTTCTTCTAGCTGTTTTACAGGTGGTAGCCCGGTCTTCTGTCGCCGCGGTCGCTGTCTTCTGTTCTTCTCTTCTTCTATTCAGATGTTGCCTCATCGCTCTCTCCGCTCACAATGACGGGGACGCGGCGACTTATATAGGGACATCGCCGGATGATGTCCCCGCCCATTATGATGTCACAGTCCCAGAGGACCAATGGACAGGGTTGTCGGGAAGAGGCCCTTGTCCTCATCAACATGGGGACAAGGTACTTTGGGGTGGGGTGGCTGTGAGGCCCCCCTTCCCCAAGGCACCCCCCATGTTGAGGGCACGCGGCCTGGTACGGCTCAGGAGGGGGGGCGCTCGCTCGTCCCCACCCCCTTTCCTGGCCGGCCGGGTAGCGTGCTCAAACAAGGGTCTGATGTGGATTTTTCGGCGTAGGGATTCCCCTTTAAGTCCATACCAGGTGACGGGGCCAGCGACGCCTCCTTCACTGGCAACGGATACTTGGATATGCGCTCAAAATGAGCGGACTTTCCTCCGCGTGTGTGGGCGAGTCCGCTCATTTCAAAAGTACGGCGGATAGTCCGGCGAACTTAGTACTCTGTATTAGTCCGCTGAAAAAGTGCCGTGCATGGGTAAGTAGCTCGTTTGGAAAGTCCGGGACAGTCCGGCGGGAAGTTCGTCAGACTAAGTCTGCCGGATAGTTGGCTACGTGTGTACGCGGCATTAGTGTCAAAAACGGTATGAAATAACTCTCTTACTTTGAATAAATCCAGAGAATAGCCATTCACAGCTGGATCTTCACCCTATTTGGATAGCCCTTCTCTCACCAGGCCTAGCAGCCAACAGGGTGCTTAAGTCAGGAACAAGTCTTTCCCACAGACTTTAAAGATAGAGCACGTGTAGGAATAAGTCTCTGCCACAGACTTTGTTATAGTACATGAACAAGGAAACTTGAATACTTGTAGAACACTCGTGTGGTACCGGTATCCTGTAGCCGGTCCGGTGATACCCACGAGATTGGATTCGCTTAGGGCCTTCAGCTTTACCAGGCTCTTTTTGAGAAGCCAACCCTTGCGTGGCCTTCTCCCGAAGAGTCCTCCCCTGGATAACTTTGAAGTTGCTGGGCCTCTCCACAACTTGAGACCGCACCGGACCACCTCCGAATCCTTCCTTTAGTTTCCTTGCCTCGGGCTAGCCAGCCCCAAGACATAAAGTCAGGTGGATCCGCACCCCAGGCCATAGGCATCCTGGGGGTTGGTCAGGAGGACCAGGACCATGTGGTCAGAACATTCTTCTGGACCAGAACCCTAAAACACGTGACATCTGCATCTTAAGTACCCTCTCCCAGAAAACACAGCAAGAGTGACACTCCCACTGGGCTGGCTCAGAGAGAAAGTAATCTTAAAGCACCCAACCAGACTGTGTTACCATGCCTGCCAGAAGTGGCAGCGCCCCCATGGCCAGGCAGAACACCCTGTAGTCTAGTCAGACTGATGCTGAGGTCAAAATTTGGAGTAATTAAACCCAAACCAAACTGCGGTCCAGGTGTAATATTAAATTTCAAAAACACATATCGCGTGCTCTTCAGGAGCCGGCGCTACATACACAATGTTTTTGTTTTTTTTACTAAAGCTGGAAAGTGCAAAATCAGGCTCACTGCATAGAAACCAATGAGCTTCTAACCCCAGCTTGTTCAAGTAAGCTTTGGTAATAAAACCTGGAAGCTCATTGGTTTCTATGCAAAAGTGAGCCTGGTTTTGTACTTTCCAGCTTTAGTAAATAAACTCCATTGCGTACTTAAAAGTACAGACGGCCCTCAATAGTCTCCCTGTGTCTGTTTGGGTTTCCTCCCCCACTTAAAGGACATGGTGGTAGGTAAATTGTCTTTTGTCTAATTTGGTCCTAGTATATGTATCTATGAATCTGTGTTAGAAACCTTATACAGCGTACACACGATCGGAATTCCGGACAGAAAAAGACAGATGAGAGCTTTTCATCGGAAAATGCGACCGTGTATATGCTCCATCGGAATTTAGCTGTCCAAATTTCCACCAGACAAAAATTTATAGCATCTTCTCAATTTTCCCAACGGAAAAACTTTCTATCGGAAATTCCGATCGTGTGTATGCAATTCCGACACGCCAAAAATCACGCATGCTCAGATTCAACTACGAGACAGAAGCTATTGGCTACTGGCTATCGAACTTCCTTTGTCTAGTCCTGTCGTACGTGTTGTACGTCACCGCGTTATAAACTAAATCGGAATTTGGTGTGACAGTGTGGAGGCAAGACAGCTTGAGCCGAATTCCTTCGGAATTCCATTGGGAAAACCATCAGAGCTTTTTCCGACGAGAATTCCGATCGTGTGTACACGGCATTAGATTGTAAACTCCTTGAGGGCAGAGGCTCACATGAATGTACAATTATATGTGTAAATTAGAGGTGCTATTCAAGTGCCTCAAATAAATCATTTAGATGTCTGTTTTGTACATGCTAGAAATAATATCTAAATATCATTTGTTTATGAACAATATAGTCATTGAGTGAGTACCCTGGTTAAGGGAGCTAGGAATTGCAGTACTAATGCTCTGATCATATTAGTGCACTAAACAATGTATTATGTCAAATTACATCTTACATACTATTGGTCTAGTTGGTAAGAGTGTTCAAACGTATGTAATACCAAAAGCTGGACATGACTTGAGTATGAGGTAGTGATAAGGGGGATGATTTAGTTAAGTGGTTAGAATTTTAGGATGTATTGTTATTTAAAACTAAAAGTTATAAGGTTAACATATTATTTGGAAAGTAAAACCTTAAAGTGCCATTAAACTATATCCTTAGTCTTCAAAAAAAATAAAAAATCCATACACTTCCACTACTTAAACGCCTTGTAATCCATTTTTAATAAATTGTTTCGTACTATGTTTTCCTGCCTGTCTTCCATGAGCTCTAAAATCTCTCCTTTTCTCACTCACTTCTATTTTCTTGAAATGAGCAGTGCACATTAGTTGCAGGCACTCTATGCACACTACAAATCCCATAGTCCAGGAATTTGGAGGAGGCTGGGAGCAATAGAAGGTACTTTTTTGAGTTAAGAATGTATACTTGAGTAGAATATATATATATATATTTTTTAAACAGAGTTTAATGTCACTTGGATAATGGCTAGGATTTTGATCAAAACAAAATTAATTCCTGCTTACTCGTCAGATTTCACTGCAGTAGCGCATATTACGCATGTTGGTGCCATGCAGTGCCATTTGTTCTACAAAGTAAATGGCACCCTCAATGCACGGGTTAAAAGCGCCACTGCGGAAGCTCTTTGCGGGGGCGCTTGAGCAATGCTGGCCATTGATTTCAATGGCAGGGGCGCCCCAAAGATGCTGCTTGCAGGACTTTTTTTCCCACCCTGAAAGCGCACCGCTCCAGTGTGAAAGCACTCGGCCCTTCACACTGGGGTGGCAGGGAAGGCATTTTTCAGGTGTTGTACATTAACTATTTTTAGCCCTTTAGCGCCTGAAAAAAGCCTCAATGTGAAAGTAGCCTAAGAGACGTGTGTTGCCAAAGGTGCCTTTGTTGTGCATTTTCAAATTAAATGCTGCCTAAACGCAATGCACGTTAAAAGAGAAGTATGGGATTTTTATTTTTTTTTAAGAATCATAGGGGGTTATTTACTAAAGGAAAATCCCCTTTGCACTGCAAGTGCACTTGGAAGGGCAGTCACTGTAGATCCGAGGGGGACATGCAAGGAAAAGAAAAAACAGCATTTTAGCTTGCACATGATTGGATGATAAAATCAGTAGAGCTTCCACTCATTTCAGATCTACCCCTTAGATTTAGAGTTACTGCACTTCCAAGTGCACTTGCCTTTCGTAAATAACCCCCATATTGTCACAATCTTTCCCGAGCCTGGACCGGCTCTGTGACAGCTGACAGCGGGCTTCAGAATAGGGATGAGGCTGGAATTTGCTTGAACATGAATGCTTAGCAAATATCGTGTTCATTTTGGAAAGGCAAACTTTCAGCATATTCTCAGTCAGTAAATGTATTATTACAGACAGCACACTGGTCCAATGCTGGGACGTGTGATATGTATCAAAGGAGCCGGTCCAGGAGGTGGAACTTTGTGTGACAGCGTCAGCCAGGTAATGAATTCAAATCCATGCTGTGTCACAGCGGGAGATCCCACTCTGTGTGATCCGGCAGCATTGGTAAGGCTGCATTGATGGTCACTGATCAGGCTGCCTTTATGGGCACCGATGAGGCTGCATTGATGGACACTGGTGAGGCTGCGCTGATGGGCACTGATGAGGCTGCGCTGATGGGCACTGATGAGGCTGCATTAATGGGGACTGATGAGGATGCATTAATGGGCACTGGTGAGGCTTCATTGATGGGCACTGGAGAGGCTGCATTGATGGGCACTGATCAGGATGCATTGATGGGCCCTAATGAGGATGATCTGATGGGCCCGGGTGAATCTGCATTGATGGGCACTGATCAGGCTGCATTGATGGGCACTAGTGAGGCTGAGCTGATGGCCACTGATGAAACTGCATTGATGGGCACTGATGAGGCTTAGCTGATGGGCATTGATGAGGCTGCATTGATGGGCATTGGTGAGGCTGCATTGATGGGCACTGATTAGGCTGCATTGATGAGCACTGGTGAGGATGCATTGATGGGCACTGGTGAGGTTGCGTGATGGACACAGATCAGACTGCATTGATGGGCACTGATGAGGCTGCATTGATGGGCACTAGTGGGGCTGCATTGATGGGCACTATACTGATGGGGGCTCTTTCTAATATAGACTCTCAAATGGACACAGAGAGAACCTCTGTTAGGGAGACACCCCCCCCCCCCAGGATCTATTAGACCCCATTGTAGTCTCTAATGGGGCTAGGTGGGGACTCTAACAGACTCTCTAATGTACACCAAGAGGGCCTCTGTTAGAGAGACCCCCCTCCAGGCCCCATTAGACTCCATTGTAGTCTCTAATGGAGCCTGGTGGAGGGGGGTCTTTCTAACAGACTCTCTAACAGAGACCCTCTCTTTTTCCATTAGGGAGACCCTCCTCTAGGTCCCATTAGAGTACTCTGCTTCTCTTCCTGTATTATGTTTATTTTTAAAAGATTGTGGGAGGAGCCCAGGGTAATAAAGAGAGGGGAGGAGTTAGTAAGATGACCATGCCCCTGTGGGGTTGGCAGAAATCTTTCTGCACACAGGCGTCTGTGACCCTAGGATCGGCCCTGGTTGCGACCGCCCAGCCCCAGTGTTGCCAACCTCCCATCAATTTATGGGCAGCATGTAAATTTCAGCCTATTTTTGGGCTGCCCATAAATGCCCATTAAGGGCTGCAGCCCCCCTAAAAAATTTGGCTGCAGGCAGACATGTCAACTGCGCATGTGCCGTTCCGAAGCTAGCTGGGCTCGGAAAGGCCAGAACATGCTCGGTCATTTTCAGGTAGGCGGGTGCAGCACCATTTTTAATTGTAAGGCACTCGCCTCTGTTTCGGCAGTGGCACGCACCTCTCCGAGTAAGACCAGACACCTCCACAGCCTCTGACCACCTCCTGTTACTCTCCTGTACCATTTCTGCACAGCCTATGACCACCTCCTGTACCATATCTGCACAGCCCATGACCAACTATTGTACCATATTCGCAGCCACTCTTGTATCATGTTCGCAACCTCTGACCATCTCTTGTCTTTTATCATGTCTGCAGTCTCAAGAGTGGTAGTGCCTGCCAGGATGGGGGTCATGGAAGAAGTCAGATGTGTGTGGACTGTGGAGAGCAATGCATTTTGCTTGCCTATGATTAGATGATGGAAGTCACCAGAGCTTCTGCTCATTTAATGACCTCTGTTGCAACTACTCTTGTAGAGTGCAACTGCACTTTGCAAAGTGCACAGTGTATAGGCTTTTAGTAAATCAACCCCTATGTGTGCACCAGTTTTAGTAAACCCCCCTATATTGTCTTGTCATGTTGTGTTATTTTGACGCATACCAATAAATAAAGAATTGAAAGAAAAAAAAACTGCTAAAGTCTTATGTTACATTCTATATGCATTCTTAAATATCTTACTATCCATTAATAATGTTTTTACCACCACTAACAGTAGCATAAAAACTTCTGAGGCAGGCTGTAGAGAGAACCTCTGAGCTCTTTGTGTGAGCTGCATTCTCTCTTTAGAGGTGTGATAAGCACCCTGATAAGAGCAATGAACAATGAGTTCTTGCTGATTGCACATTGTTAGCTGTGACTCAGCGGAGATGTGTCAGACTTCTTCAGAGAGACCACTGCTCACACACAGATAGCTGCACTGTTCTCTGCAGTCTGCCTCGGGAGTCTGAAGTTTGTATGCTGCTGTCACAAGTGAAAACATTAAAAAAGAACAATTAGGCCTCATGCACACAGGGCGTTATAAAAAAACAAGCTGCAAAGCCACTACTGGCTGTAAAAATGTGCTTTTAGTAGATTTTTGCATTGGCGTTAATGCACAGTTAGCCCCGCTAGCCTTTAGTGACGTTTCTCTGTCTCTATTCAAAATATGAGAGACCATTTATTTGAATAGAAGTCACACCATAAGTCAGATCTTGACGATCCGCCTTGCAGTACCGCTTGTGCGCTGAGGATCTTGAAGAGAAACCCTTGCCAAAATGGAAAAAAAAACAGGATATTTTTTCTTTTGCATGAGGAGTACCCCTTAAAATCCATACCAGACCCTTATCTGAGCAAGCAGGCCAGGGAAGGGGGGGACAAGTGAGCACCTCCCCCCCTCCTGGACCATACCAGGCCACATGCCCTCAACATGGGGGGGTGGGTGCTTTGGGGCAGGGGGGCCCCCAGATCCCGACCCCCACCCTATGTAAATGAGTATGGAGTACACTGTACAGTACACAGTTTTTTGACAAAGTAATTTATTAAAGCATTCCAGCGTCTCTTCCAATTTCTTCTCCCTCCGTCTTCATCCTCCGGTTCTTCTCCTCTCTTTGTTGATGTCTTCTCCCGTTGCTGGTTCTCTTCTCTCAGCTGTCTTGTCCCGATGTCAGGTCTCCTCTCTCCGCTGTCTTCTCCCTCTGCCGGTTCTCTCTCTGCTGTCTTCTCCCTCTGTTCTTCCTCCGATGTTCTCCCGACACTCTCTCCCAATGTAATGCTAGGGCCTCTGTGTGCCATTACTTATATAGCCATGGGGCTGGGCCACCTGGTGACGTCATCCAGAGGCCCCGTCCTTGTGACGTGACCACCCTATCATGCTCTGGGCGGTGACATCACAAGAGGCCGGGGCCTCCCGGATGACAAGGCTTGTTAAAGGAGGCTTCCAGATTCTGATAAGCCACCCGCCCGCTGACCCTGACAACCACCATCCAGGGTTGTCGGGAAGAGGTCCTTGTCCCCATCAACATGAGGACAAGATGCTTTGGGGTGGGGGGGCACAGGGTAGCATTCTTAAATAAATCAAATGCAAACCAGATCATTTTAAATGTTTCTTTGTGATGCAGATGAATTAACCTTACAACAAAAATTCAACCACCTCATCTTATCTCAGTTAGCACCTGCTGACTTGTAGGCGATGTGTCCCTGTTTTTCATATGTTTGTTTGGCTTATGTAAAATAACTGAATGTGCAAGAACTATTAGACTGGCAGCAAACCTATGGGAACTGCTTTCATACAGCCGTATAAAATGTGCAATTGTAAGATGTTTTCAAACCAGGACTAAACTAAAGCAGTTGTTTCCATGTTGGTGAATGCAAAATGAATAAAGAAAAGCTTGCTTTGCAACAATTTTTGGTGCTTCATGTTTCTGCTTTAGTATAATTTATTCTCAGCTCCGCTATTTTGATTGTTGCTGTAAAGCTTATCACTAGACATGAAATTAAATTAAAATTCAGGTGGCTGTAAATGGAGCTTGCCGAGCAATACAACTTGGCAATACTCCTAATAAGAGCAGAAAATATAATCAGTGTTGCATAAAGTGAAGTTGCGTATGTTTGTTTTCTTGAGGGTTGTCCCATAAGTCTACTTTTCTACGTAAATACCTTTTACTGCTTTCTGCCTGAAATCTGTGAATCCATGTCTTCTTGCACAATGGCATGTCGAGAAAACATTAAAGTGTAACTTTACTTAACCACTTACAGACCACCCACCATCATTTTACGCTGCTACTCTGAAGAGGAATATCGTTGTTATGGCAGCATCTAGCTGCCATAACACCGGTATCCACTTCTTCAGTGGGTGGTCCAGTTTCAGATAGCCTAACAGATATATGGAGGGAACTCAATCCCCAAGCAAGGGGCTAGAATTGATCACATTTTTATATCATCAACACACATACCTGTAGAAGTTTTGAAGTATGTTAATTAACATTGTAACTACTAAAGGGTGTCCTGGCCCTAACACTCTCTCCCATAATTCTGTTAAAAAGATAATACATCTCTTTGCATTCAAGAAGTGTCTGCCACTCATGAAGCTACTTTGCATTACACCCACCATGCCTTGTAACCCACTCTACACAGAAGGATGTCAGTTGTCCCTAACTCTGGAGGTTCTCATTAGACCAAAGGAGACCCGGGACCTTGCTACATAGCAGTCTTCTGGCCTGTCACATGATGTCCTGAGGTCCTCTTCCTCTTTTCAATGTGGCGTCCGTGAGTGGTCTTCAAAGTAAGCCCAGGCTAAATGATGATTCATCCCCCCTCCTTTACAGCCCAGGCTCACCTGAAATGGGTAAAATGAGGCTGACAGCTATTTAATCTAAAAGAGACCCTCAGAGCAGTGAGTCTGAGCATAGCAGCAAAATGTCCTTTTTTTGTAAAACGTTGAACTATTTTGTTTTTACTTTTTGTTTAACTAGAGATCCACTTTAAAGCAAAAAGATCAGCCTTAACCACTTGCCGACCGCCTCACGCCGATGTACGTCGGCAGAATGGCACGGGCAGGCATAAGCACGTACATGTACGTGCTTTGCCTCCCGCGGGTCGGGGGCCCGATCGGGCCCCCGCCCGGTGCCTGCGGCGGTCGGTTTTCGTTCGGGAGCGATCCCGGACGAGGGGACGGCCATTCATTCATGGCCACCCCCTCGCGATCGCTCCCGACGAATGGAAATCCCCGGTGACATCACTTCCTCTCCTGTAATGTAAACACAGGAGAGGAAGTGATGTATTCTCTCCTCCGTGTCGGTATTTTTCGTTCCGACACGGAGGAGAGCGGATCAGTGAGTTGCACCAACACATCCCACACACAGTAGAACATGCCAGGCACACTCACACCCCCCCTTTACCCCCCGATCACCCCCCCAATTACCCCTGCCCCCCAGTCACAGTGACACCAATGTCATTTTTTTTTTTTTTTTTTTTTTTTTTGCATTGGTGTCATTTGTGACTGTAATAACTGTTAGGGCAGTTAGGGTTAGCCCCCTTTAGTTCTAATGTACCCCCCTAACCCCCCCAATAAAGGTTTAACCCCGTGATCACCCCCCGTCGCCAGTGTCACTAAGGCTGGGTTCACATTGCAGCGGTTTATGAGAACGAATGTGATTCGCACCGCACTGCAGTGCAAATCACATCCGATCTCTGTGCGATTCGAGTTCAGCCATTCGCCGCACCCGCCGCACCCGCCACACCCGCCGCACCCGCCGCAAATTCGCACGGGACCCTTTTTTTGGCCCGCAGCAGAATCGGATCGCATGGGTGTTCACACCATGCGATCCGAGTTTGCAGATCGCACTGCGATATGCGAACTGATCTGGGGGTGTCAGTAACATTTCACTGACACTCCCAGCAGTTCGCATAGGGCAGTGTGAACTGCCGCCGGGAGGCATGCGATGCGGGAACCCGCCGCGGATTCGCGGCGTTTCCGCATCGCTCCAGTGTGAACCCAGCCTAATAAGCGATCATTTTTCTGATCGCCGTATTAGTGTCACAGGTGACGCTAGTTAGGCAGGTAGGTATTTAGGTTCGCCGCAGCTTTTTATAGCGCTAGGGACCCCCATATACTACCGCATAAAGCCCCCTGATTGCCCCCTAGTTAACCCTTTCACCAGTGATCACCATATAACTGTTACAGGTGACGCTGGTTGGTTAGTTATTTTTTTATAGTTTCAGGGCACCCGCCATTTATTACCTAATAAAGGTTTAACCCCCTGATCACCCGGCAGGTGTCATTTGTGACTAATAACTGTTAGGGCAGTTAGGGTTAGCCCCCTTTAGTTCTAAGGTACCCCCCTAACCCCCCCAATAAAGGTTTAACCCCGTGATCACCCCCCGTCGCCAGTGTCACTAAGGCTGGGTTCACATTGCAGCGGTTTATGAGAACGGATGTGATTCGCACCGCACTGCAGTGCAAATCACATCCGATCTCTGTGCGATTCGAGTTCAGCTATACAGATAGTATGGCTGAATTCGTGTCGCACCCGCCGCACCCGCCGCAAACTCGCACGGGACCCTTTTTTTGGTCCGCAGCAGAATCGGATCGCATGGGTGTTCACACCATGCGATCCAAGTTTGCAGATCGCACTGCGATATGCGAACTGATCTGGGGGTGTCATTAACATTTCACTGACACTCCCAGCAGTTCGCATAGGGCAGTGTGAACTGCCGCCGGGAGGCATGCGATGCGGGAACCCGCCGCGCATTCGTGGCGTTCCCGCATCGCTCCAGTGTGAACCCAGCCTAATAAGCGATCGTTTTTCTGATCGCTGTATTAGTGTCACAGGTGACGCTAGTTAGGCAGGTAGGTATTTAGGTTCGCCGCAGCTTTTTATAGCGCCAGGGACCCCCATATACTACCGCATAAAGCCCCCTGATTGCCCCCTAGTTAACCCTTTCACCAGTGATCACCATATAACTGTTACAGGTGACGCTGGTTGGTTAGTTATTTTTTTATAGTTTCAGGGCACCCGCCATTTATTACCTAGTCTCACTAGTGTACCCCTAAATTTAGGGGTGTCTACTTTCTAAAATGGGGTCATTTGGGGGGGGGGGGTTTGTGCCATCTTGGCATTTTATGGCCTTCAAAACTGTAACGCCCTTAGAAAGCCTGAAGGCGGTGCTTGGTTTTTGGGGCCCCGTACGCGGCTAGGCTCCCAAAAAGTCCCACATATGTGGTATCCCCGTACTCAGGAGAAGCAGCAGAATTTATTTTGGGGTGTCATTTCACATATGCCCATGGCATGCGTGAGCAATATATCATTTAGTGACAACTTTGTGAAAAAAAAAAAAGTTTGTAATTTTCCCGCAACTTGTGGCAAAATATAAAATATTCCATGGACTCAACATGCCTCTCAGCAAATAGCTTGGGGTGTCTACTTTCTAAAATGGGGTCATTTGTGGGGGTTTTGTGCCATCTTGGCATTTTATGGCCTTCAAAACTGTAATAGGTAGTGAGAAGTGAACTCAAAAAATTACGCCCTTAGAAAGCCTGAAGGCGGTGCTTGGTTTTCGGGGCCCCGTACGCGGCTAGGCTCCCAAAAAGTCCCACATATGTGGTATCCCCGTACTCAGGAGAAGCAGCAGAATTTATTTTGGGGTGTCATTTCACATATGCCCATGGCATGCATGAGCAATATATCATTTAGTGACAACTTTGTGAAAAAAAAAAAAAAAAAAAAAAAGTTTGTAATTTTCCCGCAACTTGTGGCAAAATATAAAATATTCCATGGACTCAACATGCCTCTCAGCAAATAGCTTGGGGTGTCTACTTTCTAAAATGGGGTCATTTGTGGGGGTTTTGTGCCATCTTGGCATTTTATGGCCTTCAAAACTGTAATAGGTAGTGAGGCGTGAAATCAAAAATTTACGCCCTTAGAAAGCCTGAAGGCGGTGCTTGGTTTTCGGGGCCCTGTACGCGGCTAGGCTCCCAAAAAGTCCCACATATGTGGTATCCCCGTACTCAGGAGAAGCAGCAGAATTTATTTTGGGGTGTCATTTCACATACGCCCATAGCATGTGTGAGCAATATATCATTTAGTGACAACTTTGTGTAAAAAAAAAAAAAAAATTTTTTTTTTGTCATTATTCAATCGCTTGAGGCAAAAAAATAAAATATTCAATGGGCTCAACATGCCTCTTATCAATTTCCTTAGGGGGTCTACTTTCCAAAATGGGGTCATTTGGGGGGGTTTTGTACTGCCCTGTCATTTTAGCACCTCAAGAAATGAGATAGACAGTCGTAAACTAAAAGCTGCGTAAATTCCAGAAAACGTACCTTAGTTTGTAGATGTGACAACTTTTGCGCAAACCAATAAATATACAATTATTGACTTTTTTTTTACCAAAGACATGTGGCTGAATACATTTTGGCCTAAATGTATGACTAAAATTGAGTTTATTGGATTTTTCTAATAACAAAAAGTAGAAAATATCATTTTTTTTCAAAATTTGCGGTCTTTTTACGTTTATATCGCAAAAAATAAAAATCGCAGAGGCAATCAAATACCATCAAAAGAAAGCTCTATTTGTGGGAAGAAAAGGACGCAAATTTTGTTTGGGTACAACATTGCATGACCGCGCAATTACCAGTTAAAGCAGCGCAGTGCCAAAGTGTAAAAAGACCTCTGGTCATTTACCAGCAAAATGGTCCGGTCTGAAAGTGGTTAAAGCCAACAGCTAATATTTTCACAAGTAGAATAATGGTAGCCTGCATACTTCCATGACATATGATGGCAGGCTTGTTTAATTCATTTCTTTACAGTACAAATTTAGCAATTTATTAGCAAATTAGCAAACTATTTTTGTGTATGATTAATTTAAAATGATTGTATTTGCTGCTAGTTTTATGCTGTAAGTAAAACAAATCACTTTTAAAAAAAAATGGCCTTAAAGTCTTCTACATTCATCCAGGCAAGTAGAAAAGAACCAGGACTTTATGTAACAGAAGAGCGCTCTCTCTCCTTTGCCAAACAATTATGGCACACAAGTGAAGTGTTTCTTTGTGCGAGCTTGAGTGTTTTAGATGCTGAACTTCAGATAACCCAGTGGAGTCTTGAAGCACAAGCAGGTTGCAGTATTCTACTGTCCTATTTATACTGTCTCTTCTAAAGATTGCTGATTACTGTCGCCACTCATCTTAATTTAGGCAGAAGGTCATGGTTCAGCACAGCATTTGAAGCTCTGCCAAGCTCTTTTTTTAATAGCTTGCACCGTTCTATTTTAGTTGCAGAGTGAACAGGCAAGAACCCCAAAATTATATGGAGATCCAAGGATTTAAAAATTGTTCTAGGAAATCTCACATTGCACAAATTTCTGCTTTTCAATAACATCCAAAGAAAATGTTTATATTGTCATATATATATAATGGAGAAAGTTCAGTTTAAGTGATACTGCATTAATAAATGGCTAACACAGTACAATGCTCTTCTACGACATTGACAAATATAACAAAATCTTCATAGCAAAATCTATGTATTCTTAGGGCATAACATAAATGAAAACAAGTGCAGTGCTACTTTTAACTAAACTACCACTAACCCAGCCCCAGACTCGTCCTAAACTCGAATGCACTAATATCACCTCCCTTCCCCAATCCTCCCTTCCCCAATGGCTACCCCAGCCTACTCGTCCTTGATAGCAAAATTCCCAATAGCGCTGGTCATGCCAGCACATTGAGTTCTCACTGAATTGAATGGGTTGTATATTGAGATACAATTCTATTTAGGCCAGCAAGGAATCATTTAAGCCAATGAGGACAAGCACAGCCAGCACTGAAAAAAAGAGTGAGTAAATAAGCAACTTAGGGGGGGGGGAAGGGGAGAGTATTTTAGCTTAAGAACATACACTGATTGAAATTCCAATTTCATTCAGTTTGTGGGCTCCCCAGCTCAACCGAAGTCAATTGTTTAGATAACTTATGCTGAAGGAACATGCTGTAAATGTTATATCCATCAGTAGGTGCCAATCAGCTGTACCCACTGTTCACTGTATTTTGACAGCAATGAGTGCTGCTGTCAGATTACAATCTGCTGGCAGGGGGGATCCCCCCATCCATCTTTCTAGCTAAGAAAAAAAACAGCATTTGACCAGGATTAAAGAATATGTAAACTCAACATTTCATATACCATATATGTGCCTGCTGTTCCATGTACTTGTATAAAATGAAAAAAGTATCCTTTTCTCTTTGTGTTGCTTCCTTTGTGTGAAAGACCTGGTGATCCTGCCAGTTCCTCTGCTCTCCTATTAAAAACTGATCATGCTAGGCACGAGAGCACAGGGTGGTCAGTTTTCTAGCTGTGCTGTGAGCTAATCCAATGATCCGGCTTGTGCTGACATGCCCCCCCCCCCCCCCCACAGCTATTTACTGGGAAGGTCAGCATGCTGCTGTTTCTTCTCCTCCAGCCCCTAATGCAGCTGAGTATGTGATCACTTATATAAAAGGGGGAAAAAATTGTATTTATAATGTTTTATATATATATTGCGGCAGACAGATTGGGTACTTTATATAGCGATAGCCACCGATTACTGTGTAAATGTGTATATATACATACACACACAAACATTTTACCTTTTATTTCTAATTTTAATTGAATGGTTTGGGTTGTTTTACATGTTAAGGGTTGACATATACTTTAATCTAATAGGGGAAAGGGTAAGGTGGATTAGTGATAGTTTAGTAAGTGATACAATTGTGCTTTTGAGAATGTTCACACATATGCGATGCCGGGAACCAGCGCCGTGTACGGCATCGCATCTCTCCCGCAGGCAGTTCAGACTGGCCTCTGTGAACTGCTGCGGGTGTCAATACAATGTTAATGACACCCCCAGATCGGTTCACAGATCACAGTGTGAACTCTGAACTCGCACAGATATCAGATTGCATGGGTGAGAACACCCATGCGATCCAATACCAGTGCGGGGAATAAAGTCCCTGCACTATTTTCCTGTGAATCCAATGCGAGTTCAGTCATACAACTGTATGGCTGAACTCACATTGCACAGACATTGCATGCAATTGGCACTGCAGTGTGGGTGCAAATCACATGCAGTGTCTGTGTTCACACATGTGTGGACCCAGGCTCAAAGTGGTAGTAAACCGCAAAATACAAAAAAAGAAAGGTTCCCCCTGCAAGTTAAGGGCATGCAACACATACCTTAAAACAAAGCCCTCCAGCAGCATGCTGCCACCGCTGGCAGGGCTTCCATCTTCACCTGGTCTTCCTTCTGGGTTCGCAGGCTTCGGCTATTTGAATGGCCAAGCCATAATGACGTCATGGCCACAGCACAGCTCTCTCAATGAATGGCATGCCGTCCATTGAGAGCGCAGTGCGCATGTGCCAGTGACGTCACCGACTGCTACTAACGTAAATATCTCCTAAACGGTGCACATTTAGGAGATATTTACTGCACCTACAGGTAAACCTTACTATATATAATAATATATTATAATAAAAAAGTAGACGTTATTATCCCTTTAAATGGCACCTATACCTAGTGAAATATGGAGGCTGCTATTGCTTACTTCCTTCTAAAAAGTGATCATTGCCTGATTGTGTCTGACTTCAGTACTTTTTTTTATTACCTACCCAGAGCAAAGAGATTAGAAAGTCAGAGTGAAATCAGATTTGCATACTTGTTTCATATCAATGACTCAGAAAGTATTGAAGCCTCTGGATCGACGCAAAGTCTACTATCTTAGGGAGGTCCGTAATAGCAGCCTCCATACTCCACTAAATGTTTCATTACATATATACAGTAGTTGGAGTAGATCTTGTTGCTGTCAAAGGCAGGTACTTAAAAAAAAAAGTACTATATTGAAAGGAAAATGATAGGGGCAGTTAATACATAATATAACACCAAGCCCAATGTTTAGATCCAACACTGTGTGCTACTTTTGAATCCCAGCAATTTCCTTCCTTCAGTGAAAACTATTACTGTATGTACTGTCTATCAGGTGTTGTGTCTTTTCCTACTGAAGTCAGTAGACCTGACACTTAATGCTGACTAGCTGAAACAACACAGGCAATTAAGAGAGTAGATCACTACGGGGACTTCGCTGTGGTAGAACTAGATTGCAAAAGCAAAATGCATGTATATAATTACACACCGGCTGGGTCATTAGCTTTCATGTGAAAAAAAAAAAAATGTCTTTGCAGGTTTCCCTACATTTCTGTTTACTACCCACCCCCTTTCCATGAAAAATAATTGCTCCATGCTTCAACTAGAATGGCAGGGTATCTACAATTACCGCAGAGGAAAACATACAATTTATCTCTTAGAGGTATAAGCCCTTGAACACACGGTCGGAGATTCTGACGGAATGTTTCCTATCGGACCGTTTTGTCGGATATTCCGACTGTGTGTGGTCTGCATCGGACTGTTTCCGTCGGAACATCCGACGGACCAACTTTTCCAACTTGCCGGTAAAATTTTCAGACAAAATGCTCCTATCGGACATACTCCGATCATGTGTAGCCTACTCCGGCGGACAAAGTGCCACGCATGCTTAGATCAAATTCCTAGACCAAAGCTATTGGCTACTAGCCTGAACGTAGTCCCATCGTAACGCAATAACGTCATCACGTTATGTACAATCGGATTTTACAAGCCTGACCTGGTATTGGTGATCAGCGGGAATAAAAAATGCCCCAGTGTTTTTGGTCAATGAGTGTACAAAATGCTCCAGCATCTGTTTCTGTAGGGGTAATACATTCGCCATCATTGGTATCAGTGGGAGAAAAAAAATGCCCCATCATTGGTGGCAGTAGGAACAAAAATATCCCATTATAGGTGTTCACACCAGACAGTGCATAAGACACCTTGGCACAAGAGTTCTGCTGCCACTCTTCTACACTCCAAAGCCCTACATGCGGGACCTTCTCATTGCAGGCGCCAGTTTGCAGGAACCAGCAGCCTTAATTTCAGAACTGCTGCTCTAGAGCCCACCACACTGAGACCCAAGATTTAGAGTGGATTTTTCACTGTTGGGGTCAGAGATGAACTATGTGGGTGTACCATATGATTCTGCTACTTGAAACAACAGCATTATGATGTCACCAATTGGACTACAAGGGGTGTGTTCATTACAGCCATGCCAGAGAGGAAGGGTCTTGGTGACAATGGTTGTCACACAGTTCAGAAGTAAGTGGACTGGCCCAGATTCCCTCTGAAGGTCAGATGCATGAATTAGCTAGCTGTAGCAAGCTCTCAAGGCAGGACAAGGAAGTTAAGCTCCTTAATTGTGTCTCAGAGAGGTGTCCTGGTTTCCTCGGCCAAAAATCTTCTCCATAAATGTATGAAAACTATACAGAAAGGAGTTTAGACTTTCTCTAATTAGTGTGTAAAAGACTGAACTGACTCTTACATTGCTCAAAAAGAGTAGTTAATGAGTACTAAAATATTGATTAGCTAAACACTGTTCAGGTCACGCTGCTCTTTTTCCTGTTTACAATAAAATGGCTTAAGCTGTTTTCACCAATGCATTTTTATAAAGCTGACACAGAAATAAATTGCGCTTGAGCATTAAAGAAGAACCCCATGTTAGGATCTCTAGAAGGGGGTAAGTTATGTGCTTTATACGTACTTTCATTGCCCTGATCCACAAAGCTTCATGTATAATGTTTAGCAGGCAATACACTTTTGGGTGTCTGAGTATCTACTTGGAAGCAAGGCTCTTTAAGAGAAAGAAAAACCCATAAATAACTTCAGGTGAAATACAGGACTCTCTGAAAACATGTGGTGTGGCTGTTTCAAGTTGCACAATAAGGAGGCACTTGAAAAAAGATGGGCTGCATGGTCGAGTCACCAGAATCAAGCCATTGCTACGCAAATGTCAAAAAGTATCCCGCTTACAATACGCCAAACAGCACAGAGACCAGCCTCAAACCTTCTGGCACAAAGTAATTTGGAGTAATAAGACCAAAATTTTGCTTTTTGGCCACAACCATAAATGCTACATTTGGAGAGGAGTCAACAAGGCCTATGATGAAAGGTACACCATTCCTACTGTGAGAAATAGAGGTGAATCGCTGATGTTTTGGGGATGTGTGACCTACAAAGGCACAAGAAATTTGGTTAAAATTGATGGTAAGATGAATGCAGTATGTTATCAAAAAATACTGGAGGAACATTTGCATTCATGAGCCTGGAAGTTGCGCATGGAATGCACTTGGACATTCCAACATGACAGTGATCCAAAACACAAGGCCAAGTCGGCCTGTCATTGGCTACAGCAGCTTAAAGTGAAGGTTCTGGAGTGGCCATCTCAGTCTCCTGACCTCTATATCATTGAGCCACTCTGGGGCAATCTCATACATGCAGTTCATGCAAGACAGCCCAATAATTTACAGGAACTGGAGGCTTTTTTTCCAAGAGGAATGGGCAGATTTACCATCTGAAAAGATAAAGAGCCTCATCCACAAATACCACAAAAGACTTCAAACTGTCATTGATGTTAAAGGGGGTATTAAAAATTGGGGTATGTAAATTTTTGATCAGGGTAATTTGGGTAGTTTCTGTTATCATTATGATTTAAAAAGAGTAAACACAGTTGATAATAAATGGCTTCAGCCAAATACTAACCATGAATGAAAGAAAAGTTTTTTTGTTATCATTCATATTCTCTGAAATATGGCCAAGAAATCATAAATTCTGCCAGGGTATGTAAACTTATGAGCACAACTATATATTAGTATATAGTTTGGGTATTTTGGGGTTTTGTTGTGTTGTTTCATTACTTGTTTATGGTTTGCTGGTGTTGCACATGTGTCGTTACCTTAATAAATATACCTTTTTTCACTTACACTCCTGATTCCTTAAGTGCAGCCCAACAATCTGATCACCCCATGCTGGATGCCTTTGTATGGCCTCCCTGACACAGAGCATGATCCCCTCCCTTCCGAGACTGGGACGCAGGTCAGTATTGCTACATGATAAGACCCCAAACACACCTCCAAGACGACCACTGTCTTGCTAAAGAAGCTGAGGGTAAAGGTGATGAACTGGCCAAGCATGTCTCCAGACCTAAATCCTATTTATCATCTGTGGGGCATCCTCAAACATAAGGTGGAGGAGCACAAGGCAGTGCTGGAAAATCATGGTGGCCACACAAAATATTGACACTTTGGGCCCAATTTGGACATGTTCACTTAGGGGTGTACTCACTTTTGTTGACGGTGGTTTAGACATTAATGGCTGTGTTGAGCTATTTTGATGGGACAGCAAAATTTACACTGTTATACAAGCTGTATGCCCACTAGTTTACATTGTAGTAAAGTGTAATTTCTTCAGTGTTGTCACATGAA
The DNA here is from genome assembly GCF_037356315.1 of Lithobates pipiens. NCBI lineage: Eukaryota > Metazoa > Chordata > Amphibia > Anura > Ranidae > Lithobates > Lithobates pipiens. The sequence goes on along the minus strand of NW_027507718.1, from coordinate 212,642,332 downwards.
AAGATATAATAAAATATTTACAAAAATGTGAGGGGTGTAATCACTTTTGTGAGATACTGTAGGTAGTGGGAAAGGAGTGCATCTAAAGAGATATAGGAACATTGGCAAATAAACTATTTTAGTAATAGTAAAGTAAGGGGGCAAGAGTAAGATCTATAAACTTGGAGATGTCCCTATCCAATTTAACTCCTAGGTATTTGAACTTCACCAACAAAGCAGTGTGTTGGTGTCATTCCTTGGGCACAAGGGGTTAAGCAGGAACAAGAGGGATTTGTCCCAATTTATACGGATCCCAGAGAATTAACTGAAATCATCTGTAATCTCTAGAGCAACCTGCAGGATAGAAATCATGTCAGTAAAACATAAAAGTATTGTCCAGTACAGTTTTTTTTTCCAAGGGGCCAACAGTGGTGCCCTCCACTGTGTATGCTTCTCTAATCAAAGGCTCTAGGGCAAAAGCATACAAACCCGGTGACAGAGGACATCCTTGGAGCATCTCCCTATAAAGAGAGAGCAAGTCAGAGAGGAAACCACTACCCCTGTGATGTCCGAGTTGGCAAGGGACATGTGTGTAAACAAGCAACGGATGTTAATGTCCACTCCAGCAGGCATGAATTCAGACTGATTCACGTGCACTAAAGCAAAATGACAATATTTAAATGAGTAGCTAAGAATGTTGGCATAGACATTTAACAGGGAGATAGATCAACATAAAGAGCAGAGGTTTAAAAGCTTGCCTGGTTTAAGAAGTACTACCACCACTGCATCTCTCATCGACTCTGGTAGCATGCCTTCATTTAGAGAGTGTAATAAAATTGAGTGGAATCTTGGAGCTAAGTCTTCAGAGTATTGTTTTAAAAAATCTACAAGGAGACCATCTGGTCTGGGGATTTCCCTGTTGGAGGACAGAAATGGCTGCTTGTACATCCTTAACCATGATTGGGGCATTCAAATGGTTTCTATAAGTAGAGTGAGTACATGGAAGTCTACAGAAGCCATATAAGTCATTAGTGCATCAGTTGTGCAGAAGACTCTGGAACTACAATGGGATTGATAATATGAAGCAAACAGGATCAATACAGGGCATGTGTGGTTATCACCATCAACATCTGCTATATGAGGTACACTCACTGATAATGACTGTTGTCTGGTTAGCCACGCACGCCAACAACATACAGTACTATTCCTCTTCCATTTGTTAAATATTTGCTGAGTCTAATAAAGACTATGTTTTTTAGTAGCTACAGTACGAAGGAGCAAAACCTTGTTTCGTGCATCTTGTAGAAGAGTATAAATGGATGGGACTTGCAACTGTGTATATAATACTTCACGAGCAGCTGCCTTTTTCAAGTCAACCCTTACAGCACATCTGGGCTTACCCATGAGAGTTAGATACTGACCTTTGGTATGTGCTTTAAAGGCACCCCATAAGATAGCTAAATGAGCGGAATTACCATTAAGGTTCCAAAAATCAAGCAAAGCCTCTCTATTATCCCATTCCACCCTCTTATCTGAAACCAAATATCTGGAGAGTTTCCACAGTCTATCTGCTGGGGCTACCAACACAGAAAGCTGCATGGCACGAGATCCATCAGTCAAAATGGAAGAGATTTTCTATACCTGGATAATCACACCCCATGAGTAGTTGTAATAGGTGAAATGATAACGATACCCTACCTAGGACCAGTGTTAATTTTATTATGATAAAGTTTTCATCAAAGTTTTCGTCAGTGGCATTTTTACAGTGGCAAAATTGAAACTAAATGTACAGCACATTTTCATCCACTGACGAAAACTATGACAAAAATCAAATGGAATGGAAATAGCAAGGAGGGACATTTACCCTCATAAACTACCTTATTTATCAGCGTACTGTATAACACAGTGCGTGCGTGTTTTACGCCCCTATTTGTTTTTACCAACAGGGGGGCGGGGATCGGGCGGTCCGCCCCGTGTGCCACACATTGGGCATTGTGCATTTATTGTGCATTAAAAAAAGAATACAAATAAAATTAGACATGCTATCTGCCAATAGAACTTAACCAAAAAGTGCATTCTATGCATCCAAAAATATAGAAAATATACCAAATCAAATCATTATTCGACCGGAAAAAATAAATAAAAGCTTCATGCATATGGCTTGCTTCTTGATATAGGGGGTCAACAATGCCAAGAGTTGGTGAAAGACGGAGATAAAAAAATCTTGATTATTCTCCTGGAGCTCCCTCGGCAAAGGCATATGACATTATTGTTCACAATTAATAAAGCAACCAGTTTTTCCCCCTGTTATTGGACTAGACTTAGGTCAAAGCAATAACTCCAAGGCCATTAATAAGTAACACATTATCTCCTCCGATTCCGCAATATCTCTGGTTGACAAATAGTCATTCAGAAACAAACTGAAAAGCACAAAATGAAAAGCACAAATTAAAAACACGAATCAACATTCACTAAACTTCTACTAACACGAAATTAGCAGAAGGAGCCCAAAGGGTGGAGCCTGACAATTTAACTTCCTCATTATCGTCTCGTAGTACTTCTTGTACGTCACTAAATTCATGTTTGTTGGCCAACAATTGTGTAACATTTGTATGCAAGACAAAATAAAGGCACACGCCCTTTGGATAAAAGTCCAACGCTTTGTCTGTGGAAAATCCGATTGTGTGTACGAGGCTTAAGGCTCAGATCAGATTTTGTGCTGATTTATTCCTTCAGATTTACCAAAACCATATAATATGAAGTCAAACCTTAGGAGTTTCAATTTGTATGCAATCAGGCAGGCCCTTGCACTACATGGTTTTGGTAAATCTGAAGACAAAAATCAGCAGAAAATCTGTGTTTATGGGGTTTAAAACGAAATCAAAATTTGCTGCCAAAATTAACACTGCCTAGGACCCTTTGAGGCTAAGGACTTTACTACCCATAAGGGTGTCTCCTGGAAACGACAAATATGCAAGAATAATCCTTGAGGAATTGAAAAACCAGACAGCGCTTAATCAGAGGAACTTGGTGTTCCAGGACACTATATTAAAAGAAGACATAAAGGGCATAAAAGATTAATGTAGGAACTGCTGGTAGCCAGCGAGACCTGGAAGTGCTTGAATAATATAAACACTGGGCATTATCCATTTCAAGTAATCAGATCACAAAGTCAAGACACGGGGGGTTATTTTTATGAAAGGCAAATCCACTTTGCACAAGAGCAAACTACAAGTGCAAAATGCACTTGAAATTGCACTGAAAGTGCACTTGGAAGTCCTGTCGCTGTAGATCCGAGGGGGGCATGCAAGGAAAATAAAAAACATCATTTTAGCTTGCACGATTGGATAATAAAATCAGAAGAGCTTCCCCTCATTTCAGATATACCTCTCAGAGTTACAGCGACTGCAATTTCAAGTGCACTTTGCAGTGGATTTGCCTTTCGTAAATAACCCCAAATGAGTCTTAGTTATGCTGCAAAGAACAACAAACATAATGAAAAATACTCTTAGTAAATAAAACTGTAAACAAAACCCAAGTTCCCCTCCCAGGCAACCCCAAACAATTACCTTAAAGAGGAACTGCAGTCTGTTCACATAATTTGTAATACAAACATCTCTGCCATTCTGAAGCTTCCCTCCAATCACTTTGCATATTATTTTATGTATACTGTGATTCTCTACTTGCCAAATATGCTGCAGAAATCTCCCTTCACTGAGTCTGGCTGCATCCATTTTAACTATGGGCAGCTGAAGCTGCTACCTGTTCACTTCCTGGATTTACACAGTCACACAGAGGCACACCTACAGCTCTGAAGCTCTCATTGGCCCTCTTATGACTCCCCCCCCTCCATTCTTGCCAAGCTCTCACAAGAGTCAGAGAGAGAGCAGTGCATGATGTCATAAACCTAGGCTAATGACCAGACAAGAAACATGAAGTGGCCTGTATAAGGTATTTACTGGCAGAAAAAAAGTGTGTTACTATTCAAAGTTAAAACAACAAGGGCAGAAGATTTAATAGATGGAAAGATTAAAAAATTACTGAAGGTCCACTTTAAGTAATGCAAATCATTATAACAGCATAAAATTATTTACAATAGAGAAAAAACTGTGGTCACAGGCCAGAATCATGAGAACAGGCACATGATGCAATGGAGTCACCAACATCCAGAAGGGTCTGGGGTGGACTAGAAAATACTCAAGGCTCTTGAAAGGCAAATCAGGGAAAACTATAGCTGCAGACAACAACAAGGGAAACAGGTAGGAAATCAGAGCTAACAAAGTGTATTCAGCCACTTAGTCTACTCAGAAGACATGAAGAAATGCTCAGTCTCCCAATCCTGCGCTGAGAGCTAGACCTGTGTGGGGTCCAGAGCCTCTGTTTTGGATGGCTATATTGGAGCATGCAGCACTGGCTTCCCGCCAAGTCTGGAAAACGGAAGACTGGTGCCGCTCAGGAGAGCTTTTGCTGTCTCTCACCCAGCACAATGGAGAATGGTTTAGCTCCGTAATCGGAGCCCAGCTGTGTTCAGGGAGGAAGAAATAATGCCAGGGTGGGTGACAGCTATTCCCTGAACCAATGGAGTCCCGAATAAGTGACGTCAGAGAGCGGAGACAGTCAGGTGTCTTCACTCAGCACCATCTTGGACACGCCCTCTTGATAAACCTGTTGGCATGTTTTCCCAGTATACTAAACCAAGCTAAGACCAGCAACAAAAGTAAATACTCTATGTAAATTACAGGATTTTACAAAGGAGTGTTGCTTGTGGCAACAAAAGTTGTGAGCCTACAGGCTAGAGTGGTGGAGACCCATCTCTATGTGAAACTGTAAAGCTATTTAAGCTGAAATACTCATTTAATATTAATGTCAGAAGCCTTAGCCCTTGTACACACGGTCGGACATTCCGATGGACAATGTCCGATAGGACCGTGTTGTCGGATAATCCAACAGTGTGTGGGCTCCATCGGACTGTTTCCGTCGGAGTATTCAACGGACCAAGTTTTCCAGCTGGGCCATAAAATTTTCCGACAACATGATCCGATTGGACTTTGTCCGATGATGTGTAGAGAATTCCGATCAGACAAAGTGCCACGCATGCTCAGATCATATTCCTAGACCAAAGCTATTGGCTACTACGTTAAGTACAATCGGATTTTCTGACAACTTTGTCCAACTGTGTGTGTGTAACAGTTTCGGAGAAAATCCGTCCGCCAAAATCCGACGGATTTGGTTGTCGGGAATGTCTGACCGTGTGTACAAGGGCTAAGATCTGCCCACTCACTGCCTTACATTAACCTTACTAAGGTTACATATAAGCAGAAGCACTCAGTGCATGTGGCTTTTAGGTCATCAGTCCACAGTCAGTCATCAGTCCACAGTAAAGAATGCTTGGGAACTGAGCAGTCAAATGGGATGGGTTGATGTCATCAAAAAAATACATATATTGTAGTCTTTGATAATTTTGACATTATACTTGTATAATACGTGTATTAGCCTGCACCAAGAGCGAGGGAGCCCGCTGAAGGAACCCTGGCTTTCAGAAAATTCCTTTTTTAATTGGATAATTACATCCACTGTTCATATCTGTTTAGAAAACACTTTGGGCATAGATTTGTTTGGTTGCCTTATCGCCTCACTTATTAGAAAGCAATATAAAATCAGGAAAACGTTCCAACTTTTTAGTATATGTTTAGATGACTGCAGGTGCCCTATTGTGATTCATTTCCTTCTGCATATAACCAGATTGTTCTAACATTGTGCTGCTATAACATTGCACAATAGTTGTATGTGTATAGGCAGCTTAGGAATACGAAGAGAGAGAGGAAAGGTAGCAATTATGCAGAATTAACCTCCGCAGGCAATTTTAGTCTTACATGACTGATCACATTTTTCACATCAAATGGACTTTCGTAACCTCACATATTAGATCCAAAATACTGAGCATCACAGTTTAACTCAATCTGTTGTAAAATGCTGAAATGTAACTGTATCGTGTAATCTTTTTTGCACTTAATCAGCCCCATTGACTCGATTAGGGCATTTGACCAATTGCATTTTCTTTCTCTTTTTAAGCATTGCTTTGCAAGTGGACCAATGGGATTAGTTGTAAAGCAACAACCCACCTGTTTAGTACAGTTTAAAGGATGTACGCAATCTTGACAATTTTGCATACTGAAAATCACCCCTTATATAGTTCATTCTCAATCAATACATTTTTATGCCTTTTATTGCATTGGAACAGTCAATTTAATTTAGTATTTTTTACACTGATAAACAGAAATAGACTTTTTATTACCAAGGACAATCTTATATCAGTGTCTCCACACCAACTTTCCAATATATTTAGGATAATCTGTCGTTCCAAAGAGTTATAAACAAATATTAACATTTCTGTATAATATATATATTTTTTTAAATGTCATACCCAAAAGTGTGTGCTTTTATAGTGTAAATTATCCCTACACTTCACATCAAAATAGTTAATCCCCAAAGTATAAGAACGTCTTAATATTTGATAATACATCATTTGAAAAAGCCACTTAAAATGTCGTTATTAGGCAATTATTATGGTATAGCCAATATAATCAGGACACAAATATATGTTTCCTGGCCAGCCTCATGTCAGCACACAATGGGTTAACCCCTTCCTCCAGTCTCTCAGTACCACCTTCTCTTAGCTGATAAAAGGGAGCCCCTCCTTCCCCTCCCTTGTCCCTTTTTTTTGGTCGGATTCCAGGCCACCATGCTCATGGATTAGACTATACCCCCCTACCGAACCTACCCACTCAGGTTCAAGCCTCTCCTGGGATCGGAAGGTCCAGAACAATAAAGGTGGTTCCTTTCATCACACTGGACACTATGTGCAGGAGCCATGCAGGCATACTAAGGCTTAAAGAGCTTATAATTTTAGGCTGTGGTGCTGCTGTAGTATCGTGCTTTCCTTTCCTGCTCCCTAGGAAGGAAGCTATTAAACGAGCTATGGGATGGAAGTCGGGACTGCTGCCAGAGAGACCCAAAAGGAGACAGCAAACCGCTTGGTTGGCCAATCAGAGTGCAAAAAGGCACAGGAAGCCAGGTCATATAGACCAGGCCGAGAATATACGAGACCCCAATGGAGAGGCTAGTTGGGTTGACTGCCCATCCCCCCAAGGTGGGTGCCAGGTTGGGGTCCTTTTGGAAGGTATGGGCGGAGAAAGTCAAGGACCAATGGGTCCAGAAAACAGTCAAGCGAGGATACAAGATAATGTTTCAAGAAAAACCATCGGATATCCTTGTCCAGACAGAATGGCCACAAGATCAGAAGAAACGAAGGTGCTTGCAAGAATATGTGACCGAATTACTTCAGAAAGAGGCAATCTCCTCTAAAGCAGCAGGGAACAGGGGTTTACTCCCCAATTTTTATGGTGCCCAAAGCTTCCAGAGATCTCAGACCGATCTTAGACCTAAGATCTCTAAACCACTGCATTGATCCAAGACATTTAAAATGGAATCAATATTTACAGTTATATTAATTCTGCAACCAGGGGACTGGCTAATAGATTTAGCAGATGCCTACCTTCATGTCCCAATCAACAGGCATCGCCAAAGATACCTGAGATTCATGGTAGGGGAAGATCATTTCCAGTTCAAATGTCTGCCCTTCGGAATCAGCACAGCACCTCAAGTCTTTTCCAAGATCTTGCTAGCTACCATTGCTGTTATACGTTTGAGGGGCATAAAATTTTTCCACTACTTAGATGACATCTTGTTAGTGGCCTGTGCAAGAGAGGAGTTAACAGCACAAAGCAAAGTGGTGCTGAAAATTCTATCCGAATTCGGCTGGATTATCAACAAGCAGAAGAGCCAGTTGATTCCCTCCCAAGAGATGGAGTACCTAGGGCTTGTTTTCAACACAAACAAAGGGTAGGTCTTGTTACCACATCGCAAGATAGCTGAGCTAGTAGCCTGCGTGAACAGCGTGATGGAGTCCTCGTTGCTGTCAGTGAGGGACTGTATGACACTTCTGGGAATGTTTACCACAGCAACTCCAGCTGTTCCCTGGACAAGATTCCATACAAGGGCATTCCAAACGTCGATTCTGAACCAGTGGGATAGCATATCACTCCACCAAAAAATCTTCATACCAAGACGGATCTGCGGGGGCTTGGCGTGGTGGATAGCACCAGGAAGTCTGTCGCGGGGCATGCCTCTCATTCCCAAAGATTGGATCCAGATAAACTTGGATGCCAGTCTTTGGGGACCAGGGCGCTCACTGCTCAGCAGATGGGTTCAAGGCAAATGGATGAATGGGTTCAGCATGGAAACCCGACACTCCAACCTTTTGGAGTTACAGGCAGAATACCTAGCCCTACTGGCATTCGAGAAGCTGATTCAGGGAGCTCGGGTCAAGCTTATGTTGGACAACTGGACCGCGGTCGCTTATATAACCAAACAGGGAGGAACCAAGAGCTTGCCGCTGCTGCAGTTGGCAACCAAGATGTTCATCTGGGCCGAGGCACATGAGGAAGCCTTGATGGCAGCCTACATTCTGGGCAGTCAAAACTACATAGCAGACCATCTGAGTTGGGATTTTCCCAACAAAAACAAGTGGGCAATCAACAAGGACTATCTGAAAACTATCTTTTACAGGTGGGGTACACCCTCGGTAGATCTGATGGCGACCCCATGGAATGCACGGGTACCCCAGTTTGTGTCAAGATTCCACTGCAACGAAGCGCTATCTCAAGATGCCTTCTCAATTCCATGGGAATTCTCCTTAGTCTATCTTTTCTCACCGGTACCTCTGATAATAAAAACCCTATTAAAAATTGTGAGGGAGAACGTCCATGCAATTGCAATCCTACCCTACTGGCCATGAAGCATATGGTTCCCACTGCTCCTGCAGATGGCGTCAGTTCCTCCAATATGGCTGCCACTGAAGAGGGACCTCCTACAATGGTGTCACCCCAAACCAGGCAGATTGAAACTGAAAGCATGGAGGAGGTCATCTCAACACTATTGAAGTCAAGAAGGGCCACAACTAATGCCACATACACCAGGATTTGGAGAAAATTAACAGCATTCGCTTTACAACAAAAATTCTCCTCATTGTCTGCAAACATTGCTTAGGTGCTGGAGTTTTTACAGTCAGCTCTAAGTAAGGGCTTAGCATACAACACCATGAAGGTGCAGGTGTCAACCTTGTTCTGCTTCACAGACCACAAGTGGGCAGACGAGCCGCTAATAAAGCAATTTCTTAGAGCGGCCATAAGAATAAGACCACCAAGGAAGTCCCAGCAAAAGAAAATTACAGTAAGCATTGGTAACAATTTTCCGTTATACTGTATATCCAATATATGTATACTGTATATCCAATATAATTAGGTGCATACATGTAAAGTTAAATCTTCCTTTAGCTTTTCAATAACGCAGGAATCATTTTTGCTGTCTATGTCCTGTCAGGGAGATTTCCTTTCAGTTTTTGTCCTAGAGACAGGACAAGAAATAAGAGGAAATCAATACAAAGTAAAGGGAAGATTTTTACTTTCCTCCTGTTCCTGTGGCAGATCAAAAATTTTGGATTCACCCTCACTTTTTGTAGCAAAGACAATGGTCATGCACAAAAATGGGACAAAGGTTATAATTCTTTTCTAGTCTATCCAAAACAAAAAAAAATGCTTTTTATACACTTCAAGCAATGCGAAGGAAGGTCTAAAAATGAAAAGCGCATGCTGTGGTGGATGTTTTTCATGGATAGCCGCACTTTATCACTTAGATCAAACTGTGGAGCAGGCATCAGTTTTTATAAGCTGATTTCTTATAGCAAGAAAGAAGAGCCTTAGAAGTGTCTGCCAGATCTTCCAATACTTACTCTACTGAGAAGAAAACTTCAGAAGTACCAGCCAAGTCTCTTCCCATACTGCAAATTATCAGGAAGTGTATTGGCAGGTGTTACATCCAAAGTGATGTGGACGAGTAGAAGCTTAGGTAGAAGTCTATAAACAAAATATGGCGATGATCTTCAGATTTATAACATGATGTCAATATGAAAATTCTGCCAATGTATACAAGCTGACACAATTATTTTGGCAGGTGGAGACTTTTTGTAGAAAATGTTCTTAAACCTGCTTGATCCATACAGTTCTTCTTAGGAAAGAGAGTAGTATATAATCACTATTTCGTTTTTTTTATCTATGGATCTCCGAAAACAAGAAGTAACCTGTAAACCCTGATTAGAGATAATATGAGATTGCAGAATATGAAGATCAATGAGATTGCAGAATATGAAGATCAAAAATATTTGTGCAAGGAAAAAACTATTGGGATTTTTTAAAGCGGACCTTCAGTCATTTTTTTCAACTTTCCATCTATTAAATTTTCAGCCCAGGTTGTTTTAATTTTGGATAGTAAAACATTTTTTTTTTCTGCCAGTAAATACCTTATACAGCCCACTTACTGTTTCTTGCTTGGCCATTAGCCTAAGCTTATGAATTATACTGCAATTAAAATAAAATAAGGACTTTATTGATGATGTGAGTTGGGTTTAAAGAAAAACAAATGCCTTGGTATATTCACTGAATAAAAGATAAAGAACAAATAAAAGTAGGCAACGAACAGGCAGAACAGAATCCTGGGGGTTTGGTAGGGTTTGACCTTAGAATGGTTTGAACATACAGGAGTCTTAATGTGGTCTGTATAAATAATCACCCCTCAAGGGCAAACTTGACAGAAGGTAATATGCAATCACTGATTTCATAATTCATTATTTTTCAGGAGTGAATTTTTTTGCATAAACAATCAGCAGGGATATCGCTTTTCTGTAATATTGCTCTTGATTAAGACTTCTACTCTGATGGCTCACGTAAGAAAGAAGGCATTGGGTTATGTTAATAACCCTTGGAAGCTGCTCAAACATTATGATAGTGGGGTATAGTCCTTTAAAAAAAGTTTTTACTATATTAGACAAAGCTTAAAATTATTCAAAAGCTTTTCCATTTCAAAATCTCAGGGACCTTGCAAGGTCCCTCCAAGGTTTTGGGCAAGCACATAATAATTTTACAATATTTTATAAAATAGAAGTTTTCAATTTGTATGTAGTGCATTCTATTCAAGTATGATCTTGCCATGGAGCTGATGGGATTCTGTGTTGGAGGAGAGATTCAAAATGTCACTCATAATATGATAACACATGATAAGCAGATCCTGGAAGACATTGTTCATACAATTAATGATTATAGGTGCATTACAAGTCATGACTTAAAGTATAACTAAAGACAAAGTTTTTTTTAGTTTTGGATAGAGTGCAGGGAGATTAGAACATAGTTACATAGTTAGTCAGGTTGAAAAAAGACACAAGTCCATCTAGTTCAACACAAAAATAAAATAAAATCATACAATGCCATATACAAAATCCTTCACCCCAGTGATGTAACTAGAACCTTCAGGGCCCCGATGCAAGAAACCATGAAGGGCCCCTCTGACAGGGCCCTTTCCTACAAGCCCGGTGGCAGAACAGGGCCGGTTACAACTGGGTGGATGCATATAAAGGAATTGATTTTTTCCATTTCCCCCTGCTTCTCCTCCTCCTCTTTCTCCCGCAGGCATTCAGCAGCTGCAGGAGGAAAATGGAGAAGGTTTCTCTATGCCAGTGTTTGTCAATCTCTTTCCAGTCAGGGCACCCTTGAAGTATACCCCTAGGCGAATGGGGCTGCACTGCAACCACTCTGCAACTGTGTGCATTGCATGCAGTTACAGCATAGTGATGATGCATTTAAGGGGTTAAAACAGGCGGTCAGGAGGCACCATATTGCCTCTTTACCAGCCGTCAAATGCCTCTGAAAAGCCATCTAAGCATGGATCGCTTACAGGCATACCCCACTTTTAAGTACACAATGGGGTTTATTTACTAAAGCTGGAAAGTGCAAAATCAGACTCACTTCTGCATAGAAACCAATGAGCTTCCAGGTTTTATTATCAAATCTTAATTGAACAAGCTGGGGTTAGAAGCTCATTGGTTTCTATGCAGCAGTGAGCCTGATTTTGCACTTTCCAGCTTTAGTAATAAAACCCTATTGTGTACAATGCCTATATATGTATAAATATATAAATATAAATATATATATAATATATATATATATATATATATATATATATATATATATATATATATATATATATATATATATATACATGCATACACACACAAATAGGGATGGCCTAACGGTTCGCCCGGCAGTCGTTTCGCGGCGAATTTCGGCTGTTCGTCGTCCGCCCGATCGGCGGACTATTGCCGCCCGATCGGCGGACTATTGCCGCCGTTCGCCCGGCGGACTTCCGTGTTTACTGTGTAAAAGATCTTTGACCTATGATGACACATCCATCATGGGGTACAGGACAGCCAATTGAGACATTACAGCACATGGACACTTGGACATTCCCCCTAACTTATAAATAGACCCGATCCGGCGGCCATTTTACATTCTTTCGTATGTCACTATAGGGAGAGGTTGCTGTGTGGAGCAGGGAGAGACTTCAGTGACCCAAATCACTAGCTATTAGGTCCACAAAAGTTCTTTTAAGGACTGGTATCATGGTATAGGTGTTAGGTGTAGTTCAGGATATAGGTTTGAGGCACTGCTGTGCTAGTGATTGTTGCAGCAGCCTGTCTTTTGTCAGTGTAGAGAGAGGGACAGGATGCTGTGTGCAGCAGGGACAGTCAGTTTAATCATTAGCTGTTACTATTAGGTCCACAAAAGTCCTTTTCAGGACTGGTATGGTAAAGTAGTACAGGATATAGTTTTGAGTGCTATTCAAGTTATTGTTCCAGCAGCCTGTGTTCTGTCAGTTTAAATAGGGACAGGCAGGAAGCTGTGTGTGGCAGTGAGGGACAGTCAGTTTAATCAGTAGCTGTTACTATTAGGTCCACAAAGGTTCTTTTCAGGACTGGTATGGTAATAGGCTTGTACACGTATAATATTCTTTCTTCCAAATATAGAAAGAATATTATACTTGACTGCTGCCCTTCTGCTGCAGTAGTCCTTTATCAGTATAGGGACTGAGGTAGAGTCTGCTAATCATTCACAACCTACTAGTTCCACAAAGGTCCTTATAAGGACTGGTAAGGTATAGGGTACTACAGTACATAGGGTTGAGTGAGGTACAGTCTGCTATTCCCTAAGGACTGGTATAGGTCCACAATATATAGGGTTGAGGTGCACTACTGCTGACTGCTGCCCTTCTGCTGCAGTAGTCCTTTATCAGTATAGGGACTGAGGTACAGTCTGCTAATCATTCACAACCTACTAGTTCCACAAAGGTCCTTATAAGGACTGGTAAGGTATAGGGTACTACAGTACATAGGGTTGAGTGGGGTACAGTCTGCTATTCCTTAAGGACTGGTATAGGTCCACAATATATAGGGTTGAGGTGCACTCCTGCTGACTGCTGCCCTTCTGCTGCAGTAGTCCTTTATCAGTATAGGGACTGAGGTACAGTCTGCTAATCATTCACAACCTACTAGTTCCACAAAAGGTCCTTATAAGGACTGGTAAGGTATAGGGTACTACAGTACATAGGGTTGAGTGAGGTACAGTCTGCTATTCCTTAAGGACTGGTATAGGTCCACAATATATAGGGTTGAGGTGCACTACTGCTGACTGCTGCCCTATTCTACAGCAGTCCTTTATCAGTATAGGGACTGAGAGTTTTGTCACAGGGTCATTTAAAAAATGACAGGCAGAGGAAGAGGCAGGCCCTTCCGCAGGGGTGGTAGGGGTAGGGCAGGAGCAACAGGCTTGAGCCAAAGTGGGAAGTTGCAGAAGGTGCGTTCAATTACTTTAAAGGACGCACCAGACTTTGTTGAGGGGCTCACTCAGCCTTACTCTTCTGCACCCTCCTCATCATCTCGATCTGCACCCTCTTCTTCACTCTCTGCTATGTGCACCCCCAAAGACCCTACCACCAACAACACCACCACCACCACCACATACCTTCCGCTTGAGTCACAGGAATTATTTTCCGATCCATATCAAGACATTTCTGACGCGCAGCCACTCTTGGCATTGGATCAGGAAGAGGAGGTAGCAACAACCGCCACTCAGCAGTCTGACGACAGTACCCAGATCAGCCCAAGGAGGAGGTTGGTCCCCGGAGTTGCTGCCTACTCCGAGATCTCTACTTATAGCGGTGGGGAAGGTGACGTCGATGATGACATGTCTAGTGATGTCACGTGGGTGCCCACAAGAGAGGAAGAGGAAGGGAGTTCAGAGGGAGATATGGACCAGCAGATAGGGAGGAGAAGCAGGAATAACTTACATTGCACAGGAGGGACAAAGCAGACTGATAATGTATCAGGAGCGAGTCATCGACCATGTACGGTCACATCTGGCGCTCCCAGGACGCCGACACATGGCTCTGCAGTGTGGGCTTTTTTAACGTGTCTGCAGCTGACAATAGCGTTGCCATCTGCAATCTTTGCAGTCAACGCATTAGTCGCGGTAAGTCCAACACTCACCTAGGGACGACCGCCTTAAGAAGGCACATGAGCTGCCATCACCGAGCCCAGTGGGAGCAACGGAACACACAAAGCCACACTCCAGGCTCTCACCGTCCAGCCTCGTCTTCTACTTCTCTTTCTCCTCTCTCCTCACAATTGTCCTCCACTCCACCTTCCATCATGCCAAGCTCACGTTTTTCTGCAAAAAGGCAGGCTTCCCTGGGCCTAATGTTCGAGCGTAAAAAAATGATGACGCCGGATAACCCTCTTGCCCAACGGTTGACGGCTGGCTTGTCAGAACTGATAGCCCACCAACTACTGCCATATAAACTGGTGGACTCGGAGGCCTTTCGAAAATTTGTGGCCATTGGAACACCACAATGGAAGGTCCCAGGAAGGAAGTATTTCTCAGAGAAGGGCATCCCAGAGCTATATGGCCATGTTCAGCGGCAAGTGAATGTATCTCTGGCACACAGTGTCGGTGCCAAGATACATCTGACCACAGACACGTGGTCTAGCAAACACGGGCAGGGAAGGTATATCCCTTTTACTGCCCACTGGGTGAACTTTCTGACGGCCGTCAAGCATGTAAACTGTGGCACCCGTGTAGATTTGGTTTTACCGCCACGGATTGCATGCAGGCCTGGCTCTTCTTCTCCTCCTCCTCCTCCTACTCCATCCTCCTCCCTCTCCTCCTCGGCTGACTCCTCCTTTTCCGCTGCTAGCGTCTCTTCCGCTGCGCCGCCCAAGCTCCCCAGAACCTATTCGACATGCCAGGTGAGACGTTGCCATGCCGTGCTGCGTCTGTTGTGCCTGGAAGCCAAGAGCCACACTGGCCCGGCACTCCTTTCAGCTTTGCGTTCACAGGCAGATCAGTGGCTAACACCGCTCAATTTGACAGTTGGTAAAGTGGTGTGTGACAACGGTGCCAATCTGCTTAGCGCATTGAAACAGGGCAAAATGACACACGTGCCATGCATGGCACACGTCTTAAACTTGGTCGTGCAGTGATTCGTTGTCAAATACCCTGGGGTCCAGGACATCTTTTGCCCGACGCGATGGAACTCAACCTTCTATATGCTTGAACGTGCAGTTGACGTCTACCTGTATGAACTCTGCGGCAGAACAGGTTCTGGGGAGCTGGTTTTTTTTTCACTGCGCCAGTGGTTGCTCATGCGCGACGCATGCAGACTTCTGTGCCCATTTGAGGAGATCACCAAACTGGTCAGTCGCAGCCATGGCGCCATCAGTGACATGGCACCTTATGCCCCCCATGCAGTTTCGCTCTCCACCTGCTCTGAGACATACAATAATTAGGCGTTGGACTCAAAATCAGTTTACTGAATCTGAATCAGATCAGGCAGCTATTGTGATTGGTTGCCAGAGGTTAGTGTAGCATTACCGCTCACTGACTGGTTCCTAGAGGTTACAGCACACATTACGGCTCACTAATTAGTTGCTAGAGGTTACAGCACATGATTTCTGCTTGTTGATTGGTTGCTAGAGATTACTGTGGATATGACCTCAGGGGGGGATGATATACATATGAATGCCGCCAGTCGCTGATATTTACATATGAATGCCGGTAATTTACATGTAAAACAGGGTCTGCAGGTGAGTCACCCGTACACAACAATAGGGCAGAGCTGGGCAGCGTTAGTAGCAGCACTTCACACTGAGAAATCGGGACACAGCATAGGACTAAAACCTCAAGGGACAAGGGAATTTAAACCAGGATATTTGGCAAGTATGAGGTAGCTACTTTGGGCCCCACAACAATAACAGGGCCCAGGGCAGCTGCCCCTTTTGCCCTGCCTTAAAAACGGCCCTGGCCTAGACTGTCAGGTGTCCGACTACATCGGGTTAACGGCAGATGATGCTCTGAGGAGTGATGAACCCCTGGACTACTGGGTGGGCAGGCTTGACCTCTGGCCAGAGCTTGCCCAATTTGCAATCGAACAGTTGGCTTGCCCCTCGTCCAGTGTCCTGTCCGAAAGGACGTTCAGCGCAGCAGGGGGGATCGTGACTGATAAGCGTACTCGCCTAGCTCACGACAGTGTTAACTACCTCACATTTCTAAAAATGAATGAGGCATGGATCTCGGAGGAATTCAACACATGTGACCAGTAGACCATGTATATGTCTAGAAACAATTTTTTTAATCGAGCGCACAGACCTTCTTTCTTCATTTGGCTCACTTCCTTGTCCAAAAAAAGCACACCGTACTATATGCCCGTACCCTCCTGTTTGAAGAGGTTGAGCGGTGTCATATTTCTACTGGGGCTGCTTATTATGAGGGGCTCCCACCATCCCTGTGCTGTGCTGACTTCCTCCTGGGGCTGCTTATTATGAGGGGCTCCCACCATCCCTGTGCTGTGCTGACTTACTCCTAGGGCTGTACCTCTGCTGTGCATATTATGAGGGGCTCCCACCATCCCTGTGCTATGCTCATTATGAGGGGCTCCCACCATCCCTGTGCTGTGCTGACTTCCTCCTGGGGCTGTACCTCTGCTGTGCATATTATGAGGGGCTCCCACCATCCCTGTGCTATGCTCATTATGAGGGGCTCCCACCATCCCTGTGCTGTGCTGACTTCCTCCTGGGGCTACTTATTATGAGGGGCTCCCACCATCCCTGTGCTATGCTGACATCCTCCTGGGGCTGCTTATTATGAGGGGTTCCCACCATCCCTGTGCTGTGCTGACTTCCTCCTGGGGCTGTACCTCTGCTGTGCATATTAGGAGGGGCTCCCACCATCCCTGTGCTATGCTCACTATGAGGGGCTCCCACCATCCCTGTGCTGTGCTGACTTCCTCCTGGGGCTGCTTATTATGAGGTGCTCCCACCATCCCTGTGCTGTGCTGACTTCCTCCTGGGGCTGCT
The DNA here is from genome assembly GCF_037356315.1 of Lithobates pipiens. Classification (NCBI taxonomy): domain Eukaryota; kingdom Metazoa; phylum Chordata; class Amphibia; order Anura; family Ranidae; genus Lithobates; species Lithobates pipiens. The sequence continues at coordinate 212,624,997 of NW_027507718.1, read as the reverse complement.
TATTATGAGGGGCTCCCACCATCCCTGTGCTGTGCTGACTTCCTCCTGGGGCTGTACCTCTACTGTGCATATTATGAGGGGCTCCCACCATCCCTGTGCTATGCTCATTATGAGGGGCTCCCACCATCCCTATGCTATGCTGACTCCTCCTGGGGCTGCTTACGGTGCAGGTGTCAGTGCTGTATATCACGGTGCTGGTGTCAGTGCTGTATATCACAGTGCTGGTGTGAGTGCTTTATGTCACGCTGCTGATGTCAGTGCTCTCTATCACGGTGCTGGTGTCAGTGCTGTATATCACGGTGCTGGTGTCAGTGCTTTATGTCACGCTGCTGATGTCAGTGCTCTCTATCACGGTGCTGGTGTCAGATCACTCTATCATGGTGCAGGTGTCATTGCTGTATGTCACGCTGCTGATGTCAGTGCTGTATATCACGGTGCTGGTGTCAGTGCTGTATATCACGCTGCTGGTGTCAGTGCTGTATATCACGGTGCTGGTGTCAGTGCTTTATGTCACGCTGCTGATGTCAGTGCTCTCTCTCACAGTGCTGGTGTCAGATCACTCTATCACGGTGCAGGTGTCATTGCTGTATGTCACGCTGCTGATGTCAGTGCTCTCTATCACGGTGCTGGTGTCAGATCACTCTATCATGGTGCAGGTGTCATTGCTGTATGTCACGCTGCTGATGTCAGTGCTGTATATCACGGTGCTGGTGTCAGTGCTGTATATCACGGTGCTGGTGTCAGTGCTTTATGTCACGCTGCTGATGTCAGTGCTCTCTCTCACGGTGCTGGTGTCAGATCACTCTATCACGGTGCAGGTGTCATTGCTGTATGTCAGGCTGCTGATGTCAGTGCTCTCTATCACAGTGCTGGTGTCAGATCACTCTATCACGGTGCAGGTGTCATTGCTGTATGTCACGCTGCTGGTGATCATCTCCTGCATCCTCTTCTTTGCTTACCCTGACCTTCCCTCTCCTCCATTGCCTTCATGCGCTCCACAGTTCTGAATTGTCACAACAATTTCACATATAAAAAAAGAATGCTTGTAGTTGGGGCCCGCCGCGAACATTACGGTTCGCGAACTAACGGCCGCGTTCGCGGTCCGCGTTCGCGAAACGTCCCGTCAGAAGTTCGTCCATCACTACACACACATACATATATAAATACACTGGCGACCTCAGCGACCCCTATACTTCCTCCACTGCTTCACCCACAGTTGATCCTGAGGAAGGCGAAAAACCCCAGCAAAGCATGCTGCAATTTGCTACAGCAGGGGGAAAAAATTCTTGCTGATCCCCCGAGAGGCAATCAGATTTTCCCTGAATCAACTTTATAAATGTTAGTACCCAGTTATATTATGAACATCAAGGAAAGAATTCAGGCCTTTTTTAAAGCAATCTACTGAGTTTTCCAGAACCACCTCTGCAGGGAGTCTATTCCACATTTGCACAGCTCCTACTGTGCAGAAACCTTTCCATATTTGGAGATTAAATATTTTTTCTTCTAGATGTAAAGAGTGCCCCCTTGTCCTCTGTGATGACCTTAAAGTCAATAACTCAACACCAAGGTCATTATTTGGACCACTTATATATTTATACATGGTGATCATATCCCTCATTAACCTCCTCTTCTTAGGAGAGAATCAATTCAGTTCCTCTAATCTTTCCTCATAGCTGAGCTCCTCCATGCCTCCTAAAAGTTTGGTTGCCCTTCTCTGAATTTTCTCCAGTTCCCCCGATATCCTTTTTGAGAACTGGTACCCAAAACTGAACTGCATATTCTGGATGAGGTCTTACTAATGATTTGTACAGGGGCAAAATTATATTTCTCTCTCTGGAGTCCATACCTCTCTTAATACAGGAAAGGACTTTGCTTGCTTTGGAAACCGCAGCTTGGCATTGCATTCTATTATTAAGCTTATGATCTACCAAAACCTCCTAGATCCTTCTCCACTATGGAACCCCTGTCAGCTTTTATTGCTGTCTGTGCCCCCGTTAACCACTTGCCAACCAGCCGCCGTCATTATACTGTGGCAGGTCGGCACAACCCCCAAACCATCGTAGTTGTATGTCAACTCCTTAAAGCGGGATATCAGGTGATAGCAGGCGCACTCGCAGACACGAGAGCCAGAACAGGGATGTGTGTGTGTAAACACACACATCCCTATTCTGTGAGGAGAGGCAGATTGTGTGTTCCTACTAGCTAGGAACAACGATCTGTCATCTCCTCTAGTCAGTCTCACCCCCCTACAGTTAGAACACACACTAGGGAACACAGTTAACCCTTTGATCGTCCCCCCTTCCCTGCCAGTGACATTTACACAGTAATCAGTGCATTTAGCACTGATCGCTATATAATTGTCTAAAGTCCCAAAACTGTGTCATAAGTAGAGGTCGACCGATATGGGTTTTTCTCTGGCCGATGCCGATACCGATATTTAGAAATCATGGCGGCCGATGGCCGATATATGATGCCGATTTGTATGGGCCGATATGTTAGGCCGATTTTTTTATTTTATTTTTTTATCCCCCTTCATCTCATAAAACCTAACAGACACCTTTCCCACTGGGGCGTTTTTTTTGGCGCTTTTGGGCTAAAAATAGCACCTGTAAAGTGCCTGCAAAACGGCTCCCCTGCAGTCTGTGTGAAAGACAGAGTGCTTTCACACTGAGGCGATGCAAGCAGCACGTTTGGAGTGGTGTATACCGCTTCTCCACCACTCCTGCCCATTGATATTAATGGGCACCACTGCCCAAGCACGTGCAATGCGATTTGGCAGCGGTGCTTCACGGGCGCATTTAACCTCTTCTTCGGCCGCTAGCTAGGATTATATGCGCCCCACTAGCAGCTGAATAGCACCGCTAAAATGATGGTAAAGCACTGCTAAAACTAGCAACATTTTACCATCAACGCCTGCCTGCTCCAGTGTGCAAGCAGCCTATAAAATAAAAACAAGTACTGTAAAAAAATTGACTAAATTTACTGTTTTATTTTTTTTTATTTTTATTTTTTTAAATCATTAAGTGTATTCCCCCCCCCCCCCCCCCCCCCCAAAAAAAATGCATTTGAAAGACCTCTGCGCAAATGCCGTGTGACATAAAATGTTGCAACAACCGCTATTTTATTCCCTAGGATCTCTGCTAAAAAAATATATATACTTTTTGGGGGGTCTAAGTGATTTTCTGGCAGAAAATACAGGACTTTTACTTGTAAGCAACAAGTGTCAGAAAAGATTTAGCCTTTAAATGGTTAAACTGAGAACTCTACACACTGAGATGATTTCATTCATTGAAGTGTAAACATTGTATCTTTCTGTTCTTTTCTTGGCAGGCTGCCCAGAGAGGAGGAAAGACATTTCTATGACGACTCAGGCAACTTACACTGACTTCTATTACAGAAGTCATTTCCAAGTCCCGCTGTTCTAATTCGGCCTTTTTATCAGCTCAATCGGCCGATGCCGATTAATTAAAAAACGGCAAATATCGGCCGATATATCGGTCGACCTGTAGTCATAAGTGTCCAATCTTTCCGCCATAATGTCGCAATCCTGATAAAAATCGCAGATCGCTGCCATTACTGGTAAAAATGCCATAAATCTTTCCCCTATTTTGTAGACGCTATAACTGTTGTGCAAACCAATCAATATATGCTTATTGCGATTTTTATTACCAAAAATATGCAGAAGACTACACATCGGCCTAAACTGAGGAAAAAATTCGCTTTTTTTTTTAAAATTGGGGATAATTATTATAGCAAAACGTACAAAATATTATGTTTTTTTTACAAAATTGTCGCTCCTTTTTTGTTTATAGCACAAAAAATAAAAAAACGCAGAGATTATCAAATACCACCAAAAGAAAGCTCTATTTATGGGGGAAAAAACATCAATTTTTGTTTGGGTACAGTGTCGCGCAATTGTCAGTTAAAGCGGCGCAGTGCTGTATTGCAAAAAATGGCCTGGTCATTGAGAAGCCAAATCTTCCGGGGCTGAAGTAGTTAAGGAGATTCATTCTCTCTATTTGTCTTGTTTACCATTATCATTGAAAGTGAAAGCAAAAGAAAATCCCAAATTTTGGGTTTTCCCCTAGAAAAGTAATAGAGTGGAAATCTTCCAATGGGGTTCTGGTGAGCTGGGGGTCCCCAAGGAATTTTCTTAATTTGCAGGGATTTCCTCTCACTTCCTGTCTGGCTATGGGATATGAAGTGAAGGGAAATCTCCCCAATGCAACACAGATGGCGAAAATAAAATCTGACAGAGGTTCTGCTCTGTCCAAAATAAAATAAAAAGTTTTTCCTATAGTTCTACTTTAAAGTGACACTAAACTCTGCTTAAAAAACAAACAAACATCTACTTAAGTGGTATTCTTACTTTAAAAGCCCAATCTGAATTCCTTTTTCTTGCTACTAGGAGATCAGACCTCAGAGCGGCGATGTTCGTTTTCTGTGGTCCCACTGTATGTAGGAACTTAGCCACTCTCACTTACTCGCTCCTGAGATGAACTAGGTATTATGGGATTAGTGATGCACATGACTGCAACTAACAAGAACTGCCTGTTCCAAACAAAGAGAAGTAAGGTGGAAAAGGGGAAGTTTGGATTGTTACACGGAAGCAGAAGAGCAGTAGGAAACAATTTGATGAAAAATAGATTACAGGGTTATTAAATTGATTGTAAGTGATCACCTTGTAAAACAACCCATTCAGTTTAAAAAAAGGAAAGGAAAAACATCTGTGTATAAATATAAAAAACATTATAAATACATTTTTTTTTCAGTTTTTTATAAGTGATTAGGTAATCTCTGTTCTCAGCTGCATAAGAGCTGAGGGCAGGAGAAGCAACAGTAAACCGAGCTTCCCAGTAAAAGGCTTGCCAATGGGTGTGTCAGAAGAAGTCTGATCATTGGAGAAAAAGCAGGTAGAGTTCCCAGCACAGCACATGGTGTGTTCTCATGCCTGGTGTGGTCAGTTTTTAATAGGAAAGTAGAGGGACTGGCAGGAACACCAGGGATTTCACACAAAGGAAGCAATACAAAGCGAACAGGATTCTTTTTCATACAAGTATATGGTACAGCAGGCACATATCAGTAATGTTGAGTTTACATACTCTTTAACTAGTTGAAGTGTGTGGATTTTGTGAGCATAAAAATATCACTTACCATCAATTTAATATTGGCTGTGCCTATCCTGAGCATTGAACCCTGTCTTTCAGTTAACTCTAACTTTAAAACAGGTCAAATTGTAGGTCTACAGAGCCCTGGTAGTTTCAATTAAAACCCTTAAACAATGGTCAAACTATTCTGAAAATAAGTGATATCACATATTGGATTTTTATTGTCACAGTAGACAATACAGAGGCTAACAGAGCAATCTTTACTCTTCATAAATAAACCACCACACACTGATAAACTGGCTTTACTAATAGTGTCCTCAAAAAGTGTTAGGCAAAAGTTTGATAGCACAGTCATAAGGCTGGTGAGGTGGAGGTCAGTCAGTCACCGTATACACCAGAAAGTTATGATATACAAGGACGAATAAGGTATGGGCAGTCAGAGCGACGGAAAGGTGTCGGTCATGCATATGGCAGATTAAAAAAAAAGTATATGCACTGCTGATGACAGGCGGGTCCCCTTACCAACTAAGGAATTGACAGATTAGGGGGAGGGTTTGCATCAATCTTCCAAGTTGCATCCGGGCAGCCAAGGTAACCTGTGACCATCCAAGACAACCTATGACCAGCCAAGGCACCCTGTGCTGGTTAGCCAATTTGTTTATGTTTATCCTCACACAGCAAGATTTTTTGAATGTATCTTCTGCATTTTTGTACCTTGTTATGAGGCTATACCTGGGCCACAGCATTGTTTGCTTTCAAAATTGAGGTCCACTTAAGAATATCCTCTCAAACTGACTCTGGCTATGAAAGGTCTAGTACTAAGAGATTTGATCGTGTGAATGAGCCAGACTTCAGGACTGGATAATGGGCAACAAATGCAGACATATAAAGATTATCAGCTCTGGGAGCAGATTAAAGCAGTTGTAAACCTCGCTTTGTTATTTTTACCTACAGCTAAGCCTATAATAAGGCTTAGTTGTAGGTGAAATAAATATCTCCAAAACGTGCGCAGTTCAAGAGATATTCACCATGCATGCAGCCGCTGACATGCACAGTTATGGTCCGGCATACCTTCAGAGCTTCTTGGTGGAACCAAGGGCTCCAGCACGCTACACAGAAGTGATGTCTTTGCAGCTCTGTCCACTCACAGCAGAGCCACGATCCTGGAAGAAAGGACGGGAGTATTGTCTTGTCTCAGGTTTTTTTTTTTTTCAGTGGCATCCACACATGCGGTCCAATAAGGTCCGCCTGTAAGTTTTATCAGGAGGACCTGATTGGACGCTCTATCTAAGTCTATGGGCAGGCAGATCTAGATCCCTGAATCCATCCAGGTCTGAATAAAAATGGAAATTGTGTCCGTCCTTTTCCATTTTTACAGACCTAAACATGGTGGATCAGAGGTAGTCTGATCTAAATGGAAGCAAGTACACAGGATCCCACATAAAATGATATGCCCGTGTGCATGCTCAATGTTAATTTGTATGTGAGTGAGACGGGTCACACAAAAACTTCTTTTGGCGGTGGGGAGGGCTTTATGATCAAGCTGCAATTTTATAGTAAATCTCATAAGTCTTACTGCTCAGTGTTTTGTAATGTCTTGCTGTGTGGCAAAGTTCATCGCTCCCACAAAATTCTGAGATTAGGTGGTAATTGTTATGGTAAGCTTTGGAATGTAGCAATCTGCTGTACAGACAGAGTACAATAGTTTTTTTGTTTCAGAAGGGAGGAAATTGTTTTTCACATGACCGTAATTATTTTAATGATTAATCTCACCCATGCAGCCGCAGTGATAATGTGAACAAATTTTAACTGGATGGCAACCTGCTTTGGTTCATTACATTCAAAATACAAAGATTATACCATTTGTGAGCCACCAATCACGTTTTTACAGTAGAAAAAAAGGTTCCGACTGATTGATTTGTCAGTATGTGCATTGCCTTATTAGCTAGATCTATACCAGTACCAGTAAAAACACAATTTCTTATGTAGTTAAAGGAAACAATTATAGAGAAAAGTTTAAGTGCTGCTGTTACTGATCTTATGAAATTGCTGGGTGCATGGCTGTTTCTTTGAAACACTGGGGTTTACTTAAAGTATACCCTCACTTTTCTTTTGTAGACATTTGGAAACTATTTTTTTGAGAGGGGGTAGCAAGAACTTTCTTGATAGGGTACCTATTCTGACTTCCTTATTCCTCACCTAGGCAAGAATGATGTTTGCTGGAGTGAAGACTGATGATAGCACTGAAGATTTCAGATTGTACTGAGACAACTAATCATGTGCAAGCAAAAATCTTTTTTTGATCTGCTGTGTAAAACACAATCAATGTTCTTGTAATTATTAAACTTTAGTACACAGCACTCAAGTGCGTTATCCTGATGCTGTTATCTTCTATTGTGATACACTATAAATAGGGTAACACCTCCTAAAGAGGTCATGTGACGAAATGTACGGGGCGGGGATACAGGAAGCTAACTGTGCTGGACAAGAGCCTGACACCCGGGAGTGGTGAGATATTAAGAATGGTCTGTGCTAGTACTGAGAGATAATGGAGTCAGATGGTAATACAAGAGTGATTCAACCCAGGTGCAAGGGGAATGCTGAGGGAGATGAGGATAATGATACCTAACTGGTAGTCTTATTTATTAAACAAGTAGCCAATATACTCAAAGGAGTTATTCCCACTTACCCTGTGAAGGGGTTACATTTTCTGGTAAGGAGCAGTCGCATAGCTTTCCCAAGCAAAACATCCCTCTTCAGACACTATAAGAATACACGGATGGGCATGACAGTATGTATCCCACTGGCTCAAGCAGCCAGGGATAAGGATGACACCTAATAGAATGTCATATTCAATAAACACATTGTCAATACACTCTAAATGAGTGATTTCTGCTCACCCTTTGAAAGGATTATCTGCTCTGACAATGAGAAGCTGCCTAGCATTACCAGGTGAAACAGCCCATTTTCTGAATTTCCGGATGGACATGACTGTATAAATTCTGCTTTGTTCAAGCAACCAAGTATAAAGGTGATGACACCTAACAGGTTGTCACATTCATTAAGCCTGTGGTCAATACACTCTAAAGGAGTGTTTCCACTCACCCTGCGAAAGGGTTACCAAGCAGTCTCCAAGCCTTCCCAGGCAAACATTCTGCTGCAGATTCTTCCAAAGAGAAGATAGATGAACATGACTGCAAGAATGTTGCCTTGTTCAAGCAACCAAGGATAAAGATGACAATGACCCCTAACCGGTTGTCACATTCATTAAGCATGTGGTCAATACACTCTAAAGGAGTCGTTTCCACTCACTCTTTAAAGGGGTCATATATGGTGCCAATGAGTAGTCTCAGAACCTCCTCACGCAAATGATCCCTTGTCAGCTTCTTCCCAAGTAGAGGTGAATGAACATGTGATTCCTACTTTGTTCAGGCAGGCTGTGATTAAGATGATGGTGACCAAATTGTCACATTTAAGCATATGGTAAAGACACTCTAAAGAAATTGCTGAATTTCTGTTCTGCAAGGGCCATCTATTCTGGCAATGTCCAGTCTTCTTTTCAGGGCCTTCTCAAGCCAATCAATCCTCTTCAGTCTCTTCTGAACAGGAAGATGAGGATGACCTTTGTCTAGATTGGTAAGGTTGGTTAAATGCATTTAAATAGAAGTGAAGCTTTGGAAGTATTTTAAGTACCTCCAGAGGACAGCTTGACAATTCCCTTATCGGAAGATGTGGTGGGCTTCAAGGACAAATGCAATCACTGTTTTTTCTTGATCGTAGAAGGTCAAGCCTAAATTTAATAGTGGCCAGTTTGGCTTCCTGCCTCAAGATGAATGTCTGCTGAGTTAAAGGAGACTGAAAAGCTCAAGAGTCAGTTTTCACACTCATTCTCACTCCAGAAACTCCCAGCCAGAAATGCTTCTGCATTTCTGGCTGGGAGTCCAGGAAAAACTGGGAAGCCAACGCATAAGCCAAGAAGTCAGTAAAGGGTTCCATGTCAGGATGCTTTCTGGTATTTTGGGATTGTGCCACCCATACATGCCTTATGGGCACTTTGTGGCTCCTCTGTGGACATAGGTACGGCTTTGGTGATTGACATGTGGTCCCTTAAGGCAAGTCTTTTAGGCCATATTTGGAGATCTTTCATCCTTCACATCTCAGATTGAGCCATAGAAATCGCCTCACTCCAGCAGCTCAGGTAGACTCAGTTTAAATCTCGCTTTCATTCAAGTCGGGTTTCTGAAGCAGGGGCCTAAACTTGTGGTTGAAGAAACTAAATCGTCTGCAATGTCATTCCCTTCTGATGACCAAGTGGCTGGTGGTGCAGTCAGCCAGCAAAGTAGTAGGGAGCCCTACTTCAAGAGCAATGGGCACAGGGACAATGGTCTTTTTCAAGGGTCCAAGATGGTGTCCAACATCCTGGAGTTGAGAGCATTTCAGGCTCTTAGCCTTCAGTCACCTCATCCGGGGTAAGCCTGTCCTGGTAAAGTTGGACAGCGCAACGACTATGGCATACATCTGGAAACAAGGCTCAATCTCTCCCTCCTGAAGGAGGTTTCTCTGATTCTAGAATCTACCCAAGTCAGTCTTCTGCAATTATCTGTGGCCTATGTGCCTGGTCAGAAGAATCTTCGGGCAAACTATTTGATGAATGAATAGTCCAGACTACTGCAAGTCTTTTGAGAACTAACAGAGCTTGGTATTTTTCTTCCAGAGGTAGACCCGCTCACATTCCCAGTCAACACCAAGTTGCTGAAGGTCTATTCCAGGGCCCAGAATCCACAAGCAATTGGGGTGGGGGTGCTGACCGCAGAGTGGATCTCCAAGACAGCTTATGCCTTTCTGCTGCTCCCTCTGATTCTCAGCTTATAGCTGAGGCTGTGGCGGGGGAAGGTGACAGTTCTGGCGATAATCCCAGATTGGCCAAAGCGGCCTTGGCTGAAGGGACCTTGGCATCTGCTCATCCTTATGAGTGTCAAGGATTGACTCCCTCTGCCTGTAAGATCAAATCTTCTCCAAAGTCCCATTCATCCAGCATCCGATAGGCTCAGGCTGATGGCCTGGGTCTGGAGAGGCAGAGGGTAATGGATTTTGAATGCTCTGTGAAAATTGTGAGTACACTTACGATAACAAGAAAAGACAGCGCTAACCAGGCCTATAGTAGAATATGGCAACAAAATTATCAGCATTATTGCTGATCAAGATTTTACGCCGGACTCTTCAGAAGTCTGTTCTGAAATGTCTGCAGGTGTGGCTTGATTTAGATCTATGCGTAAGTATGCTATAGGCACACATTTCGCCTATCTCTGACTTCACCGGCATACAGTGGGCATCAGACACTTAATTATATTGTTTTTCAAGATGCAATTTGGTTGAAACCTTGAATTGTTGTTTCTGAAATGGGATCTCCCATTGCTGTTGGACGTTAGTACCTCTCACTGAAAATTGCTTTACTGGTGGCAATAACATCAGCCAGAAGAGAGACAGCATTGGTGGCCTTGGGGTTTAAAGAACCCATACTTGCATACTTCCCAGATAGGGTGGTACTCATGCCAATGCTTGAATTTTGTGGAGTACTCAAGAAATTAGCCCATCGGATGTGGGCCAAGCTTTAAAATGTTTAATCAAGGTGATTTCTGCCATGAGGAAGTCGGCGCATCTGTTTGTCATTCCAGGTGGAACACATAATGATTTCAGGCCGCGTACACACGGGCGGACTGTTCGCCCAACTTTGTCCGCTGAACAGTGTTTGGGCGGACAGTCCGCTCGTGTGTGGGCTTTCAGCGGACAGTTTCAGCGGACAGTTTGACGGACAAGGTTTTTCGGAATTTCCGAAAAACTGTCCGCTGAAACCTTGTTTCAGCGAACAGTCCGCTCGTGTGTAGGCTTGTTCGTCAAACAAAGTTGCGCGCATGCTCAGAAAGGATTTTCACGCCGAAAGCTATAATGCAGTGTATAGGACGTCGTATTTTTCGTCCCGTCGTACGTGCCGTTCACGTCATCGCGCACGGTTTCAGCAAACTGTTCGTCCGTCGTGTGTGGCCATGTCCGTCCATGCTAAGTTTGAGCGGACTGTTTGCCGAAACTGTTTGACGGACAAAGTTGGGCGAACAGTCCGCGCGTGTGTACGCGGCCTCACAGCTTCCAGCAAGAGTATTGCTCCTTGGTTGGTAAAACTCATTTCCTTGGCCTACAAGTTGAAAGGGTTGGCTGTGCCAGGAGAATCACGGCATTCTTCACTAGAAGGGTCTCGACCTTGAGAGTGGCAGCAGCTATGTGGGCACCAAAATATTCATAGCTTAATGACAGTTGAGTTTAGCAGAGGCATCCCAGCTTCTGTTTTTTTAGTCAGAATTGAGGAGTGTGTAGCATTATCCCTCCCCTGTTGTGGCTAGTTATTTCCGATCTGCGCTGAGTTGGAGCCGTCAGGAAAACGGAAAACTGAATTCATATACTTACCATAATTATCCTTTCTTGACAAGCTCCATGGCAGCACAGATCCCACCTAGCTTGGTAGGACTAGTTACAGAACGCCAAGGCTGTAGGTGGGCTCAAATTTGTATGAGTTAAGTCTTGGAGGCATGGGGGGAGGAGACTATACCCAGCTGTGCTGCTATGGAGCTTGTCAGAAAGGGAAAATTACAGTAAGTATTTGAATTCAATTTTCCGTTTTTGGGTTAGTGACTCAGAAAGTAATAAAGACACTGGGCTATCATGTCAATCAGGCAAATAGAATTTTCAGCAGAAAGCATCAAAGCATCAACAATGGTAGCCTCTCTGTTAACTAAGCTTAGTTTTCCTTTTAAATAGTAGAGATACAGTAATTATATTAAAAAGACCAGAAGGATAGGATAGAATGCAGCAAAAGCACAATTTTCACAAAGAAATTTGCACCCAACTCATCTTTAGTTTGGGTTTATGTCAACCTTACCTGACACTATAAAGCTCAATACCAGTTACAGTAAATAGCACTTCAAGGACTATGTTATTAACCAGAGCCACAAAAACATCTAAGACTTCTGCTTAAAAGGGTTCTTGAAAAAGCAGCTAGTTTGTTCATGAGTTAGGGTCATCTTTTAAAAGTCCTGGTTTGACAGGTAACATTGTTTCATTTGGTGAGGCTGAAATGTCAGGGCAAAATTAGTATATTAAAAAACAAAAACAAAAAACATATGCAGTACATCACATAATTCCCGAGATTTATCCCTTCCAAGTACCGAAAAAACTGTTGATCTTCCTGAAAAATCACTCAAGCATTTTTGTGTACTGAGGACATCCCTGCCCAATCTTTTGCAAAACGACTCAAACCCTACCCTTGTCTTCAGTGGCGTGCAGTAAAATATGGTGCCACCCCCCCCCCCCCCGGGTCACGAGAAATCCGGGGCACTGAGCGGGCTAGCACATCAGCACAGCTCTCCCTCCTAGCCTGCTGCAGGGCTCTGTCCTGCTGCTGTGGAGTGACAGAGTGACAGCAGGACAGAGCAGTAGACACTGGGCAGGCTAGTGCATCGGGCTCTCTTCTGTCTAGCATGTCACAGTGCTCTGCAGGGTGCTGGGCAGGCTAGTTTTGGGATGGTATCACACAATCATGGTGCGCACCCCAAACCAGCCCCTGTAAATGTTGTGGTTTATGCCAGTGCACCAATCCATGCACTGTCACGGATGGGGGGGACACCATCAAGGTTGGATATAACTTCCTTCTTAATGGTGCCACCCAGGCCTGGACTGGGACAAAAAATAGACCCAGGCATTTTAGACTGAGCAGCCCAGTGTAATCTTCCCAGTGTAACAGTGTAATTCCCCCTCCCCCATGTAATCCTCCCAGTTTAATCTCCCATAGTGTAAATTCCCCCAGTTTAAATCTCCACACTATTGTACTCCCCGTGTAAATCCCTGCAGTATAAAACCCCAGCAGTGTATCCCCCCCTTCTGTTTAAATATCCTCCAGTGTAATCTCCCTAATGCAACCCCCCTGAGTAATCCCCCTAATGTAACCCCGTGTAATCCCCCCAATTTAACCCTCCTGTGTAATCTCTCCAATTTAACCCCTGTATAATCCCCCTAATGTAACCCCCCCATATGTAACCCCCCGTGTAATCCCTCCAATGTAACTCCCCCATATAATCCCCCTAATCTAACCCCGGTGTAATCCCTCGAATGTAACCCCCTGTGTAATCCCTCCAATGTAACTCCCCCATGTAATCCCTCCAATGTAACCCCCTGTGTAATCCCCCTAATGTAACCCCCCTGTCTAATCCCCCTAATGTAACCCCCCCTGTGTAATCCCTCCAATGTAATCCCCCTAATGTAACCCCTGTGTAAACCCCCTAATGTAACCCCCCGTGTAATCCCTCCAATGTAACCCCCCGTGTAATCCCCCTAATGTAACCCCCCATGTAACCCCCCTAATGTAACCCCTGTGTAATCCCCCTAATCTAACCCCGGTTTAATCCCTCCAATGTAACCCCCTGTGTAATCCCCCTAATGTAACCCCCGTGTCTAATCCCCCTAATGTAACCCCCCATGTAATCCCTCCAATGTAATCCCCCTAATGTAACCCCTGTGTAATCCCTCCAATGTAACCCCCCGTGTAATCCCTTCAATGTAACCCCCATGTGTAATCCCCCTAATGTAACCCCCGTGTAACACCCATAATGGAACCCCCCGTGTAATCCCCTCAATATATCCCCCCGTGTAATCCCCCCAATGTAACCCCCGTGTAATTTTCCTAATGTAACCCCCGTGTAATCCCCCCCCGGATAGTGTAATTCCCTCCCTACATTTACAGACCTTAGAACCACATGGCATTGTCCACATGGCTGTCCCTCCTCCCAGGCTCCTCTTTCTGTTGTGGATGTACTGTCAGTGTGGGGGAGGAGCCTAGGCTCTGCCGGCTGTGGGAAGTGTAATTGTGATATGCAGCCGACACTTCTCCCTGCCTGCCTGTCACAATAATATATGATTACACTGACACTTCCCGTCCCGGTGGACATGCGGGCACTGGGCTATGGGACACCAGAGCTGTCTGCCTCACAATTCTTTCTTCTCCTCCCTCCCCGAACTTTGCGGGGAGCTAAGGAGACACAGCAACCGGAGTTCCTAAGAGAAGGAGGAATAAGAGAGAGCTGCGGAGCCTCTCTCAATCCAGCGCCAGGCAGGGTATCACCTCTCTGGCGGATGTCACCCGGGTGCAGCCCGCACTCCCCGCTCCCCCCTAGCGATGCCACTGCTTGTCTTAATGTTCACAACATAGACATTAATAAGGCTGCAGTCCAAGATAAAAACTGAAGGGGGGCTTATTAGACTCCTTGAGATAACACAGGAATTGTGCAGAAAACACGGGAAAGCTCTGAATTTTTGACGTAATCAGTAGGTATTATTTTGTACTTATTGAACTGATATAGGGGGTTATTTACAAAAGGCAAACCCACTGTGCACAACAGGTGCACAGTGCACTTTAAGTTGCACTGACAGTGCACTTGGAAGTGCAGTTGTGTAGATCCGAGGGGGACATGCGAGGAAAAGAAAAAACAGCATTTTAGCTTGCACATGATTGGATGATAAAATCAGCAGAGCTTCCCCTCATTTCAGATCTACCCCTCAGATTTACAGCGACTGCACTTCCAAGCAGGGGCGTAACTAGAAATCACAGGGCCCCATAGCAAAATGTTGTATGGGCCCCCCCCCCCACCAAAAAAAATGAACTAATGCCATTAAACAACAGACTACCACACCCATGTGGCACAGTACCCAGGCAACGGCTTATATTAATTTTGAACAACAAAGTATGCAGTATACTCTATGCAGCCCCTGAAGGGAACACATTGCTGACCTCCAGGCCTTTTAACCAATTTCTGTTCTGTTATATAAAATGAAATAGTTCAACTCACCATAATGCAAAATCAGTGGGATCCCTGAGCGTGTCACTTGCCATCATCGCCTGCCACCAGATGCAGATTGTAACTTGTCAAACGTTGCGGAATGTCACCTACCACATGTTGCGGATTGTCCACTTGCCACATCCCAGATTGTCACTTGCCAAGTCACCTGCCACACATTATGGATTGTCACTTGCCATGTCCTGGATTGTCACTTGCCACACATTATGGATTGTCACATGCCACGTCCTGGATTGTCACTTGCCACGTCACTTGCCACACATTATGGATTGTAACTTGCCACGTCCTGGATTGTCACTTGCCACACATTAAGGATTGTCACTTGTCACATCACCTGCTACACATTGCAGATTGTCCACTTGCCACGTCGCCTGCCACCAGATGCAGATTGTCACTTGTCACACGTTGCAGAATGTCACCTGCCACATGTTGCGGATTGTCCACTTGCCAAGTCCCGGATTGTCACTTGCCACATTACCTGCCACACATTACGGATTGTCACTTGCCATGTCCTAGATTGTCACTTGCCACGTCTCGGGTTGTCACTTGCCACGTCACCTGCCACACATTACGGATTGTCACTTGCCACGTCACCTGCCACACATTACGGATTGTCACTTGTCACATCACGGATTTTCACTTGCCACGTCACCTGCCACATGTTACGGATTGTCACTTGCCACATCCAGGTTGTCACTTGCTATGTCACCTGCCACACATTACGGATTGTCACTTGCCACGTCCTAGATTGCCACACATTACAGATTGTCACTTACCACATCCTAGATTGTCACTTGCCACACATTATGGATTGTCACTTGCACGTCCCGGGTTGTCACTTGCCACGTTACCTGCCACACATTACGGATTGTCACGTCACGGATTTTCACTTGCCACGTCACCTGCCACATGTTACAGATTGTCACTTGCCACATCCAGGTTGTCACTTGCCACGTCACCTGCCACACATTACGGATTGTCACTTGCCACGTCCTAGATTGCCACACATTACAGATTGTCACTTACCACATCCTAGATTGTCACTTGCCACACATTATGGATTGTCACTTGCACGTCCCGGGTTGTCACTTTCCACGTCACCTGCCACACATTACGGATTGTCACTTGTCACGTCACGGATTTTCACTTGCCACGTCACCTGCCACATGTTACGGATTGTCACTTGCCACATCCAGGTTGTCACTTGCCATGTCACCTGCCACACGTTACGGATTGTCACTTGCCACGTCCCTGGTTGTCACTTGCCACGTTGCCTGCCACACATTATGGATTGTCATTTGCCACGTCATGGATTTTCACTTGCCACGTCACCTGCCACACGTTACGGATTGTCACTTGCCACGTCCTGGGTTGTCACTTGCCACGTCGCCTGCCACACATTATGGATTGTCACTTGCTCTGCCACTTTCCTGCTGTGTCACAGAGTCAGGCAGCAGATTATCAGTCAGGCAGCAGAGAGATAATGTCATCTCTCTGCTTCCTGGCTGCCTGCACAGTGAGGGGGGAACTGCACTGCAGGGATGAGAGGGCGGCGAGAGATGATGTCATCTCTATGCTCCCTCGCCCGTCAGCTCCCTGATTGGCCAGCCCGCTCACGCCCACTCTCTCACCAGCGGACCGGCCACTCTCATCTGCCTCCCACTATCACCCGCGGAGCCGCCCGCGGTCCACCCGCGGAGCCGCGGACTACCCGCGGACCACCCGCGGACCGCCAGCTCTCACCCGCGGAGCCGCCCGCGGACCACCCGCGGAGCCGCGGGCCACCCGCGGAGCCGCCCGCTATCTCCCGCGGAGCCATAGCGCCTGTCCTCACCGGGCCCCATTTGACTGCGGGCCCCATAGCGCCCGCATGTGCTGCTATGGCGGTAGTTCCGCCACTGCTTCCAAGTGCACTTTCAGGGCAATTTCAAGTGCACTTTGCACTTGTAGTTTGCACTTGTAGTGCAAAGTGGATTTGTTTTGTTTTTTCGTAAATAACCCCCATAATGTAAATTTAACAAGCCAAAAGGTAGCAAATAAGAGAGATTGATTGCAATGGTTTACATACACTTTAAACTCAAAGCATTTAGTTTTACTGCACCTCAGAAAGAATATATCCACATGCCCCCTTCAGTATTGTGTCAAACACCTGCAAAATGTAGCACATGATTTTTTGCTGCTCAAATCCCAAATCTGACTGTCCTACCTGGAAATCATGAGTATACTTTGGGTAACTATTCCAAAAATGTATACATCTTTTTTTACCCACTGCATATTTGTGTGACTTCCCTGTCAGATTTAAATAGAGCCATTGTCAAATCCAAAAATACCAATTGGTCTCCCCTTGTGAAAGGTTGCTGAAATTCATTTTGGTTTGCTGTCTTTTAATTAGTCTATGTAAGAATATGAATACATTTTATCATGCATCACTTTGGGGGTTGATTTACTAAAGGCAAATAGAATATGCACTTTACAAGTGCAGTTGCACTCTGCAAGGGCATTTGCGCCAGAGCTTAGAAAATGAGATAAAGCTTTACTTTGAAAAGAATACCCAATCACGTGCAAGGAACTATAAAAGAACTATAAAAAAAACAACAGTATTTTTGCCTGCACGTGATTGGATGATGGAAGTCAGCAGAACTTCCTCTCATTTACTAAGCCCTGGAGCAAATGCCCTTGCAGAGTGCAGCTGCACTTGCAAAATACACAGTCTATTTGCTTTTAGTAAATTAACCCCTTTATGTTAAGGTCTGCCCTGAATACATAACACCTTTACAAGTATGAATACAACTTTTTATTTATTTTATATAGTTAAAATATATACTCATTCCTAAGCAGTGGAATTGATTTACTAAAGGCAAATAGGCTATTTATTTTACAAAAGGAATATTCACTTAGCTCAGTGAATGTGGTGAAAATTTACATTGCAACAAAAATACATTCACATGCAAAGCAAACTCAAAACAATATTTTTGTTTTTCCTTATTTACTAGGCTAAGTGAAAAATTCCCTTGCAAAGTGAACAATCTATTTGCCTTTAGTAAATCAACGTCAGTGTCCTGCATGCTAGCAAATGCAGGCAAACTGCAAATCTATTAAAGACAATGCAAATGTTTATTTCCTGGAATATAGACAGAGCATGCTAACTACAAATGCACAGATAATCTAAGCAAATACTGAAGCTATGACTAGTTTTATCCTTCCAGCAAACTGTACCCTTATTTGTACAGAGATTCAGCAATGCAATATGATGGCCTGTTATGATTGGAAGGAAACACATAAACACTACATGATACAGACATCTCGCTAACTGCCAAGAAAAAAAAAGCACGCTAGACAGCAGCACAATATAGACATACATTTTCATTTTTTATCCATTTACTATATTCTTTTATATAGGTAAGCAGAAGAAGACAAAATTTGGATTTTAGTGCAAATTAAAAAAATATCATGGACAATACTCAATTGTCTTTGCAAGTGCACTAATACGGCTACAACCACTACAAGCATAAAGGCAATGTTTGCATAAAAACAAATTTTTTTTAATTAAAGGGATTCAACAGGCAACTACAGAACAATTCTAAAACAAAAAACATAATTACCTGCATGACACTTGTGTGAAAGACTTCAAATGGTGTAGCTGCAGAGTCACACACTAGTTCTTACCGGTTACACTTGCAGCAGCTGCTATAATTCCATGCTAAGGCATCCCAGAAAGAACCATAAATAACATGATCGCATGGGGGTGGGACGCAAAGGCAGATTGGTGTGACAGTTACCCTTCCTAAGTTTCTCTTAGGAAAAAAAAAAGTTTTTTCTCCACACCCTCTGCTGTCACTCAAAACCCCAACCATTTTCTTTAACCTGGAGTACAAAGCTGTCAACCAAATCCTTAGCAGGCTACAACACACTGCGTAGATGCAAGGAGGTTACGGCATTATCATTTTTTATTAGTCTAGCTCCTTAGTTGCAACACTGCATCCTAAAAATAAACTGCTCTCTCTGGACTTCTCATAGTCTCCCACGGGTCTGGACAGCGCTACATAAAAAAACAGTAGTAAAGCTCCATACACACTATCAGTTTTTCTGCTGAGTTTTTCCTTCAGATTTACCAAAGCCATATAATATGAGGTCAAACCGTAGTAGTTTCAATTTGTAAGCAATCAGGCAGGCCTATGCACTACATGGTTTTGGTAAATCTGAAGGAATAAATCATCAGAAAGTGTGTATGGGGGCTTAAGAAGACTGAGGCCAGAATAGAAATTAATTTTTAATAAGCGTATTATTCAAATTTATTTTAATACATGTATAAAAAAAAGAAAGTTGTTGCTTTTGATACTCATCGATAACTTGATGCTTGGCTCCTTATCTAGTCAGCTGTATTCAGTTCAGACATTTTGGCACAGGTATTCTGGTGCCGATTTCTTGGCATATGGTGTGTCAAACTTTAATGTGATATTAAACCCTCTGCTCACTTTCAGCAGCTGATATAATCACTTCCTGCGTATGCAGCTTCTTTTTTCGAATCCTTGCCTACATTCCAGTTTAATCTGGTGCCATGATTAGGGATGGGCCGAATGGACCCCTGTTCGGTTCGCACCAGAACTTTTGAACACCGCGAAAGTTCGGACCCAGATAACGCATCCCATGGGACCCGAATGTTAAAAATCAAAAGTGCCCATTTTGAAGGCTTATATGCAAGTAATTGAGCATACAATGGTTGGAGGGGTCGGGGTCCTGCCCTGGGGCACATGTATCAATAAAAAAAAAGTTTGTGAAAAACGTAATTTTTAAATGAGCAGTGATTTTTTGATTTTTAAAGTGAAAGCCTAAAAATGAAAAATTCCAATATAGTGCCTGGGGGGTCCCCTTAGTGCACCTGTAAAGTGACAGATCTGTACTATGTCTACAATCTGCTGCAGCAATAATTGCATTTGTAAAGCCAAAAAAAAATTACATTTTCCCTGCAATGTGCCTTTATTTTACTCAGCAACAGCTGGGGAGCCAGTATGTATGATGAGGCCACAATGCCACAATGTAGTGCCCTGGTTACAGGATTAGAGATTTTTTGGATACATTCTAGTGTCACTTTGACTTTGGATAGAAGTAACGGGTGCGTAAAAATTGGTCTTTGCGTGTCGGTGGCGCCTTCCCACTGTAACCCTATAGAGGTAATCTTGATGAAAGCAAGAATTGGCCTTGCTGTATAAAATAGCAATGATATGCACCTGTCAAACAGGTGCAGAAAAATTGGTCTTTGGGTGTTAATTGTGCCCATGAAACCTATACCAAAAACATTCTTCCAGATGAAATGATTGAACACCCTCAAAGCTAGGCAACCTCGAAGTCCTGCAGAGATTCCATGTCCCAAAAAGACTTAATCAGTGACATCAGTATCAGGGGCATCATAGCTGGTAATCCAGGACTGATTAATTAATATAAAAGTCAAACGGTCCACGGAATCTGTGGACAGATGCGTTCTATGATCAGTAACGAAACCTCCTCTAGCACTGAATGCCCATTCTGAAAGCACGCTGGATGCAAGGCAGCCCAACAACTCAATAGCATGCTGAGCAAGTTCTGGCCAGTGGTCTATTCTCATGACCCAGTTAGTCAGTGGATTGTCAGCTGGAATGTGGGATGGGATGTGGAAGCTGACAGACCTGGGCGGCGAAATGCCTCACTTAGGCGGACGCCTTCTTAAACGCTCCTCTCTTGACCAACCGAAGACTCAAAACTAAATTTTCCCCGACACTGTAACCTACTGGAGTCTGGAATAATGTTCAATAAAATCCTCTTTAACGTCTCCTCAAGAGATTTTATCTTCTGCACTCTCTGTGGGGACGGGGTGAGTTCTGAGACCTTCCCCTTATATTGGTGGTCAAGGAGGGCTGCCAGCTAGTTCTTTATGCCATATATTCTTGGGTCCTTTCGCATGAGGTTGCCCATGTGCCTCAAAGTTGCTGAGGCTTGAGAAGCAGACTCCTCGGGTCACTCAGGATGACAGCATCTAGAACTTCCTCCAGTCACGTACTACTCCCAAGAGTCCTGGGGTTGGAAAGCCATCGCTTACAGATTGGAGCATGTCTTCCTCTTCTTCGAAGCCTATGAAAGTGGCAGAATATTCCTCCTTATCCTCCTCCCCTGTCTCCTCCTATGTGTTCTGTGACATAGGAATGATGGTGCCTGGATAAAGCGGACCGTGAGAGGAAAGGAAGTCCTCCTCTTCCTCCTGCTGCTCTGCTTCCAGTACCTTGTCCATAATGCCATGCAGAGTCTGCTCCAGCAGGAACACAACAGGGATTGTGTCACTGATGCATGCAGTGTCACTGCTCACCATCCTTGTGGACTCCTCAAATGGTGACAATGCAGTGCATGCATCCTTAATGATCAGCCATTGGCGTGGGGAAAAAATCCAAGGTGGCCTGAGCCTGTCGTTATGCCATACTGGCAAAGGTACTCGTTGACGACTCTGCTGCATATATAGCCATTGCAGCATTCCCAAAGTTCCACCTGGTGGGCATGTCAAAAATCAGGCGGTTTACGGGTAGGTGGAATTCCCACTGAATTTCAGCCAACCGAGCACTGGCTATGTATGACCGCCTGAAATAGCTACTGTCTCTTCTGGCCTGCTTTAGTACATCTTGCAACCCTTAGTACGTACTTAGGAAACGCTGCACCACCAAATTGAGGACATGTGCCAGGCATGGCACATGTGTCAACTTTCCTTGTCTAAGGGCGGGTCAGGAGGTTAGAGCCATTATCAGACACCACCATTCCTGGCTCCAGCTGGCATGGTGTGAACCACCTCTGGGCCTGTCCCTGCAGAGATGCAAGTATCTCTGCTCCGGTGTGGTTCCTGTCCCCTAAACACACCAGCTGAAGCACTGCATGGCACCTTTTAGCCTGATTCTCGGAATAGGCCTTTGAACGCTTAGGGGGTACCTAATGTTCATAGGACAGTTCTGCAGAGGAGGGCATGGAGATGGCAGAGGAGGAGGGGGTAGAGCTCACAGGTCTGGCATCGTCACCACCAGCTGTATGGAGACGTGGGGGCACAAAAAGCTGCAGCACCGAGCCCTGCCCTGCATCCTTTCAAGTTGCAAGCAGCACTACCAGTGTGCTGTGAATGAAATATATAATCCCTGCCCATGCTTGCTGGACCGTGTGTCAGCAGTTAGGTGGATTTCACAGCTGACTGCCTTGCCCAATGATGCCAGAACATTCTCTTCCACGTGATGGTAGAGAGATGGAACAGCCTTACGTGAAAAGTAGTAGCGACTGGAAGCCTGCCATTGTGGTACAGCACATTGTGCAAATTTACGGAAGGGAGCAGAATCCACCAGGCTGAAAGGCAGAAGTTGGATAGCCAACAGCTTTGACAAGCTTGCATTCAGACGCTGGGCAAGTGGGTGGCAGGGACTGTATTTTTTTTCCGGCTGCAGCAGATGGGACAGAGATATTTGCCGGCTACAGTCTACAGCTGGTGGTGTGCTGCTGGCAGATGTGCTGGGACACCCTGTGCTATACCATCATCCCTGTCAGTGGAGGCTGCTGAGAGGTAATGAATCGGTATCACAGGGGCAGACTGAAGTGGGTAAGGAGGAGGAGGAGGTAAAGATTTGCGCCTCTTTTGTGTGGCTTTTGGGTGCTCTTGCCAACAAGCTGTGTGGTTGGATGTTAAATGCCTTGTTAAGCATGTGGTACCCAAATGGTTGGTGTCTCTACTCTTTTATGTCAGCCTCCTTGGGGTTTTGCCGCCTCATCTTCAGTTTCCTCTTCTGCTCTATCTGGCATCCAAGTTGCATCAGTGACCTCATCATCATCATCATCTCCATCTCTTCCATCTTTATCATTATCACTGGAGACAACTTGGCAATACGCTGCGGCTTGGGGAACATGAGTGCCAATTTGTCTACCAGTATTCCTCCCTCTCTCTAGGCTCATGTTCCTGTCATCCTCAACCTCAGAACCAACATCTGAATCCAGTAATGGCTGGACATCATCAAGGAGCAAGTGGCTGATGCTGTGGTCAAATAACCCAGCTGAGCTCCTCAATGGCTGATATTGGGACTATGGCAGGAATATATGTGGACAAGGGGGCAGGTTTATCCACCCTGGCAACTGCAGGGGACAGCACACTTGTCTCTGCTTGCATGACAGAGGATGAGGCGGATGAGGAAGGTTTAGTAAGCCAGTCCACCACCTCCTCTGCATGCTGTGGCTGGATAACACAGGCAAACTCACTAAACAGAGGAAGTGATGCCCTGCCTGAGGACACATTTTTTTCTGGACCCCTTACAGTGCCAAGGGAACGTCTGCCTCTCCTTGTTGTCTTCCCAAACATTATTGAGAGGGAGGGGGCGGTGCTTATATGCAAATGTAAGGAAGAAGTTGAAATCTGTACGTAGATGTACTTTAATTTATGTAAAGAGGTGTTTGGTGCACTTTAATTTGAGTACTCACACTACACAGACACACACCACGGATACACTATAATATACTGCAATATAATGCGCCAAGCATACAATGATGCACAGAACTACAGTATCTCACAAAAGTGAATTCACCCCTCACATTTTTGAAAATATTTTATTAAATCTTTTCCTGTGACAACACTGAAGAAATTACACTTTGCTACAATGTAAAGTAGTGAGTGTATAGCTTGTATAACAGTAAATTTGCTGTCCCGTCAAAATAACTCGACACGCAGCCAATAATATATAAACAGCCGGCAACAAAAGTGAGTACACCCCTAATTGAAAATGTCCAAATTGGGCCCAATTAGCCAATTTCCCTCCCCGGTGTCAAGTTAGTGTTACAAGGTCTCAGGTGTGAATGGGGAGCAGGTGTGTTAAATTTGGTGTTATCGCTCTCAAGCTCTCCTACTGGTCACTGGAAGTTCAACATGGTACCTCATGGAAAAGAACTCTCTGAGGATCTGAAAAAAAGAATTGTTGCTCTACATGAAGAGGGTCTAAGATAAAAGAAGATTGCCAAGACCCTGAAACTGAGCTGCAGCACTGTGGCCAAGACCATACAGCAGTTTAACTGGATAGGATCCACCCAGAACAGGCCTCGTCATGGTCAACCAAAGAAGTTGAGTGCACGTGCTCAGCATCATATCCAGAGGTTGTCTTTGGGAAATAGACGTCTGCTGCCAGTATTGCTGCAGCAGTTGAAGGGGGGGTCAGCCTGTCAGTGCTCAGACCATACATACGGCATCAAATTGGTCTGCATGGCTGTCGTCCCAGAAGGAAGGCTCTTCTAAAGATGATACACAAGAAAGCCCACAAACAGTTTGCTGAAGTCAAGCAGACTAAGGACATGGTTTACTGGAACCATGTTCTGTGGTCTGATGAGACCAAGATAAACTTATTCTGTTCAGATGGTGTCAAGCATGTGTGGCGGCAACCAGAAGAGGAGTGCAAAGACAAGTGTATCTTGCCTACAGCCAAGCATGGTGGTGGGAATGTCATGGTTTGGGGCTGCATGAGTGCTGCCAGCACTAGTTCAGTGAGGGAAACATGAATGCCAACATGTACTGTGACATACTGAAGTTGAGCATGATCCCCTCCCTTTGGAGACTGGGCTGCAGGGCAGTATTCCAACATGATAACGACCCCAAACACACATCCAAGACGACCATTGCCTTACTAAAGAAGCTAAGGGCAAAGTTGATGGACTGGCCAAACATGTCTCCAGACCTAAACCCTATTGAGCATCTGTGGAGCATCCTCAAAGGGAAGGAGCACAAGGTCTCTAACATCCACCAGTTCTGTGATGTCATGGAGGAGTGGAAGAGGATTCCAGTGGCAATCTGTGAAGCTCTGGTGAACTCCATGGCCAAGAGGGTTCAGGCAGTGCTGGAAAATAATGGTGGCCACACAAAATATTGACACTTTGGGCCCAATCTGGACATTTTCACTTAGGGGTGTACTCACTTTTGTTGCCAGCAGGTTAGACATTAATGGCCATATGTTGGGTTATTTTGAGGGGACAGAAAATGTACACTGTTATATCAGCTGTACACTCACTACTTTACATTGTAGCAAAATGTTATTTTTTCAGTGTTATCACATGAAAAGGTATAATAAAGTATTTACAAAAATGTGACGGGTGTACTCACTTTTGTGAGATACTGTATAGGGTGTTAAACTGGCAGTAAGGCACACAAAACTATAAGTCGGTAAACTGTCAGTAATGCACACAGAACTATATGTCGTTCAACTGGCAGTAACGCACACAGAAGTAAATAGCATTAAACTGGCATTAGCGCACAAAACTATATGGCGGTAAACTGGCACTAACGCACACAGAACAATATGGCATTAAACTGGCAATGACGCAAGCAGAGCTATATTTCGTTAAACTGGCAGTTATGCATACAGAACTATATGGCGTTAAACTGGCAGTAACGCACGCAAAACTATATGGCTGCTATGGAAAGAATACTTTTATACTGTGGGGCAGGAATGAGCCTTGATTGGATCAAGTCATGATGAGTGCCAAATCATGACTCTGACAGTGCTCTGTGCCCTGATTAGCTGAAGCTTTCACTGCTTCAGCCAATCAGGGTTTGCAATAGACTGCTCAGCGCCGCAATGTATTGTGGTCAGTTCAGTGGGGGCGGGGGGACGAAGAAAAATTGTCGAATGACCCATTTGTTCGGCTGTTTGCTGAGCAACCGAACAACAGACGTTTGGCCCGAACTTATGCTCGGCCCGAACCGTTCACCTATCCCATTTACATTAGCAGCATTTACATTTTAAACTGCAGGTGCATGGTGAAGTAGTTTAGTTGGGAAGGTTTATTTTATTGTGCTCAATGTGTTAAAGTGTTTAACCACTTCCCGCACGGCCTATAGCAGAATGACGGCTGGGCGGTGGTTGTATTATCTTGACTGGGCATCATATATGACGTCCAGCAGGATAAGCTGCTAGGGCATGCCCATATGGGGGAGGGGCACAGCTCGGTGATCGGGGACAGCACATGTCCCTCGGACATAACCCATCCTTGATTATGGTAAACAGCTAATGAAATTGGCTGTTTACCACGTGATCGGCTGTGTCCAATCACAGCTGGTCACATTTGTCAACAGAGAGGCGGTGCGCCTGAAGTGCACCCCCAGAGGCGTTCACCGCAGTGATCATTGATGGCGCGTGTCCCTCAGACATAGCCCATCTCCCATCAGGCTAAACAGCCAATGAAATTATCAAATCACAGCTGGTCACAAGTGTAAACACAGAGCTGTCACTAAGAGATCCCTGCTTCTTCTCCTCACATTGATCGTGTGAGGAGAGAGCAGGGTTCAGTGAGTAATCTAGTGTCTGATTACTGTATTTCACACAATACTGTGCACAACACGCCCCCCCCCCCCTTATAAAGAGGACCTGTCACCATAGCCCATCTGGATCTGTCACACAGGCCCCCAAACAGTGACCTGTCAGTACCACCAGCAGTAACTTCACACAAGCCGGCCATCAGTATAGTCACCCAGGCCTGCATCAAGGTCAGGGTAGGTGTCAAAGGTCAGGGTCAGTATGTTTAAGGTTTTTTTTTTGTAACTACTTAATAACCGGCATGGCATGTTAACCCCATTCCTGTCCAGGTCATTTTTCAGGTCATGCAAAACTACCCTAATGAAGCTTTCTTTTGGTGATATTTATTTTGTTGGTGGCCATAGATACAATATTACCCCACTTTTGCCCTGGCATTCCATGCTACATGTCCTACATGTGCCATCTGCAATGCCTGGAGGCCTGGGAGTTGCTACGGGGCAACTTTTGTGTGGGTCAGCCTCGATGTGGGGGGGGGGGGGGGCAAAACCATCTGGCAAAACTGAAACTGTTTTTTAAATGTTGCAGGGCTGTAACAATTATTGATCATCATGTATGAAAAAAAATGTATGTGACCCTCTCCCACTATACCCTTGAATAAATGATTGATCTCTTCCTGAAAGGTGTCAGAATGGGGAGGAGATACTGTCACTAAATTTATGTACAAGTTTCATGCAACTTCAGCCGTTCATGTATCAATGATGTTAACCATTTGTATGATCTACCATTTTTATTGGATGTAATAAAATATATATTTTTTTATATTCTACTTGTTTTCTAAGTTCAAAGTTGCCTTAAAAGTCCCATCCATTTTTTTGGGGTTAGCATTTTCTTTATATATAATTGGGGATGCTGGCAACATATGGCCCTCTCTGGTGGCTCTTTCTATTTACAATAATACCCCAAAACACACTCTTTTACTCCTCCCAAGTATTTGGATACCACATGTATACTACATGTACCACATGTGTTAGACTTTTTGCACTGCCTAGATGCATAGAGGGGCCCAAAATCCAATCAGCACCCTCAGGTTTCAAACTTTTTGACTGCCTGTAACATTTCTTGAGTCCCTGAAGTGCCAGGACAGGAGAAACACACATAAATGACAACATTTTGCAAAGTAGGACTTTAATTAGAGGCATTGCGAGTCTTTTGAAGAACACATTTTTTGCCACAAGTTTTTGGAAAATAAGGATATAAAATGAAATTGTATTTTTTACACACAGCTGTATATTAATAAGATTTCTCACACAATGAATGGGCGTATTTAGAATTACACCCCAAAACACTCTTTGCTATTCCTCTTGACTGTGGGTCCAAAATCCAAGGATCACTTTTAGGCTTTCAAGGGACATACATTATACATTTGATTTCCTAACTAACTAATTTACTATCACATTGTGGAGGCTTTGGAGCATAAGTTACTTTTCTGAAGCATGGAGAGTCTTAAAGATTTACATTTTCTGCCACAGATTTTTGGAAAATGCAGAAAGAAAATGTCAATTTTTTTTTTTGACACAACATTGTAAATGAATAAGATATTTATCTCACACAAAATGGGCATTCTTATAATACATAGAATTGCACCCCAAAACACATTCTGGTACTCCTGTCAAGTATGAAGCTACCACATATGTAGCTGCATGGAGGTACCCAAAATCCAAGGAGCACCTTCAGTCATGTAAGGGGCATAAATTACGCATCTAATTTCCTGACTAACCCTCACATTTTGGAGGCCCTGGAGCACCATCTCCAAAATTACAGATTTTGGAGAATAAAAGCCCCAAGGTATTTTTTAAGAGGCCTGGTGAGTCTTTTGAATATTACATTTTTTTGCCAGTTTTTCAGTTTTTGGAAAATGTGGAAGGAAAATCTCTTTTTAACACCAAATTGTGAATTTTAAGATTTTTCTCACACAGCATTTCACCCCAAAACTTATTTTGATACTCCTTCCAAATATGGGGATATTACTTGTGTGATACTTTTGCAATGTTTGGACTGATTATCTACTGGATATTTTTATAATTGTACCCTAAAATTCAACTAACATTTAACCAAAAATGTTCCATAATGCTTGCCACTATATTAGTGGTCAGAGAATAAAGCTTAGTGTAGCATCACCTATAGCAGTCCGCTTTCTTATGAGACAAGCAAACCTAGCCTAATTGTACATGGCTACCCCCCAGGAATGCAATATTCACTGGCCAGGAATTACAGGAGGCTGAACAAAGGGTGAACAAAAGAGTTCCTGTGGTTCCACAAGTGCAGTTGTCCACAAAAGGTCACTGTTGATGGCTTACACTGGTTTTGTAACACTGTGATTGGTGTGACAGGGATCAGCAACACTGTTGCTTACTTACATAGGTCTAGTGACACTGGGACTGGTGTTGCAGTGATCAGGAACACTGTTGCTGGCTGCACTAATCTGGTGTCACTGGGACTGGCGTGGCAGCGATCAGGAACACTGTTGCTGGCTTACACTGGTCTTGTGATAATATGACTGGTGTGCCAGCGATTAGAAACACTGTTGCTGGCTTGCACTGGTTTCGATCACTGGCACTGGTGTTGCGATAATCAGGAATGCTGTTGTTGACTGCTAGTGTGGCAGCAACCAGGAACACTGTCGATGGTTTATGCTGATCTAATGACACTGGGATTTCTGTGGTGGAGATCAGAAACATTGATATTGGCTTACACTGGTCTTGTGACACTGTTCTGATGCAGCAGAGATCAGGAACAAGGTTACTGTCTTGAACTGGTCTGGGGACACTGGAACTGGTGTGGCAGCGATCAGGAACACTGTGGCTGGCTTACATTGGTCATGTAACACTGTACTGATGCAGCAGTATTCAAGAGCACTGTTGGTTTCTGGCACTGGCCTGGGGACATTGAGACTGTTGTGGCAGTGATCAGGAACCCTATTGACTACTTACAGGGATCTGGTGACACCAGGACTGGTATGGTGGCAATCAGGAACACTGTTGCTGGCTGCATGGTCTGGCAACTAGTGATGGACGAACGTTTCGCCCGGCGGTCGTTTCGCGGCGAATTTCCGACTTTCGCCGTCCGCGGGTTCGAACGCCTTTTTCCGTCGTTCGCCCCGGCGGACTTACGTGTTTAATGTATACAAGAACTTTAACCTTTCGTGACACGTTTATCATGTGTTACAGGACAACCAATTGAGACATGACAGCTCATGGACACTTGGACATTCCCCCTAACCTATAAATACACCCGATCCGGTGGCCATTTTACATTCTTTCTTCTGTCACTGTAGGGAAAGGATCCTGTGTGGAGTAGGGACAGAGAAAACGCTAGCTATTTGGTACACAAAAGTTCTTTTCAGGACTGGTATAGGTGTTAGGTCAGCAGCCTGAGTTTCTTTTGTCAGTTTAGATAAAGGGACAGAGCGCTGTATGCTGCTATTTTAGGGACAGCTCAGCCAGATTAGTCTTTCTTCATCATCATCATCATCATCATCATTAGCTGTTACTATCAGGTCCACAAAAGAGCTATTCCAGCTAATCGTTCCAGCCTACTCTTTTTTGCCAATTTGTATAGGGACAGGCAGGAAGCAGTGTGTCAGGCAGTGAGGATAATTTTAAAGACTTGCTGTTACTATTAGTTCCACAAAGGTTCTTTTCAGGACTGGTATCAGTGGTACGGTAATAGGCTTGTACACGTATAATATTCTTTCTTCCAAATATAGAAAGAATATTATACTTGACTGCTGCCCTTCTGCTGCAGTCTGCTAATCATTCACAACTCACTTGTTCCACAAAGCTCTTTATCAGGACTGGTAACTTGGTCTGTCTAGGGTGCTACGGTACATAGGCTTGGGTGCGGTACAGTCTGCTGTTCTGTAAGGACCGCTATCGGTCCACAATACATAGGGTTGCCGTGCACTACTGCTGACCGCTGCCCTATACTGCAGCAGTCCTTCAGCGGTATAGGGACTGACGCACAGTCTGCTAAACACTAATACACAACCTGCTTGGTCCACAAAAGTTCTTATAAGGACTGGTAACTTGGTATAGGGTGCTACGGTACATAGGCCTGAGTGCGTTACAGTCTGCTGTTCTGTAAGGACCGCTATCGGTCCACAATACATAGGGTTGACGTGCACTACTGCTGACCGCTGCCCTATACTGCAGCAGTCCTTCAGCGGTATAGGGACTGACGCACAGTCTGCTAAACACTAACACACAACCTGCTTGGTCCACAAAAGTTCTTATAAGGACTGGTAACTTGGTATAGGGTGCTACGGTACATAGGCCTGAGTGCAGTACAGTCTGCTGTTCTGTAAGGACCGCTATCGGTCCACAATACATAGGGTTGCCGTGCACTACTGCTGACCGCTGCCCTATACTGCAGCAGTCCTTCATTGGTATAGGGACTGACGTACAGTCTGCTAATCACTAACACACAACCTGCTTGGTCCACAAAAGTTCTTATAAGGACTGGTAACTTGGTATAGGGTGCTACGGTACATAGGCCTGAGTGCGTTACAGTCTGCTGTTCTGTAAGGACCGCTATCGGTCCACAATACATAGGGTTGACGTGCACTACTGCTGACCGCTGCCCTATACTGCAGCAGTCCTTCAGCGGTATAGGGACTGACGCACAGTCTGCTAAACACTAACACACAACCTGCTTGGTCCACAAAAGTTTTTATAAGGACTGGTAACTTGGTATAGGGTGCTACGGTACATAGGCCTGAGTGCAGTACAGTCTGCTGTTCTGTAAGGACTGCTATCGGTCCACAATACATAGGGTTGCCGTGCACTACTGCTGACCGCTGCCCTATACTGCAGCAGTCCTTCAGCGGTATAGGGACTGACGCACAGTCTGCTAAACACTAATACACAACCTGCTTGGTCCACAAAAGTTCTTATAAGGACTGGTAACTTGGTATAGGGTGCTACGGTACATAGGCCTGAGTGCAGTACAGTCTGCTGTTCTGTAAGGACCGCTATCGGTCCACAATACATAGGGTTGCCGTGCACTACTGCTGACCGCTGCCCTATACTGCAGCAGTCCTTCATTGGTATAGGGACTGACGTACAGTCTGCTAATCACTAACACACAACCTGCTTGGTCCACAAAAGTTCTTATAAGGACTGGTAACTTGGTATAGGGTGCTACGGTACATAGGCCTGAGTGCAGTACAGTCTGCTGTTCTGTAAGGACCGCTATCGGTCCACAATACATAGGGTTGACGTGCACTACTGCTGACCGCTGCCCTATACTGCAGCAGTCCTTCAGCGGTATAGGGACTGACGCACAGTCTGCTAAACACTAACACACAACCTGCTTGGTCCACAAAAGTTTTTATAAGGACTGGTAACTTGGTATAGGGTGCTACGGTACATAGGCCTGAGTGCGTTACAGTCTGCTGTTCTGTAAGGACCGCTATCGGTCCACAATACATAGGGTTGCCGTGCACTACTGCTGACCGCTGCCCTATACTGCAGCAGTCCTTCAGCGGTATAGGGACTGACGCACAGTCTGCTAAACACTAACACACAACCTGCTTGGTCCACAAAAGTTTTTATAAGGACTGGTAACTTGGTATAGGGTGCTACGGTACATAGGCCTGAGTGCAGTACAGTCTGCTGTTCTGTAAGGACTGCTATCGGTCCACAATACATAGGGTTGCCGTGCACTACTGCTGACCGCTGCCCTATACTGCAGCAGTCCTTCAGCGGTATAGGGACTGACGCACAGTCTGCTAAACACTAATACACAACCTGCTTGGTCCACAAAAGTTCTTATAAGGACTGGTAACTTGGTATAGGGTGCTACGGTACATAGGCCTGAGTGCAGTACAGTCTGCTGTTCTGTAAGGACCGCTATCGGTCCACAATACATAGGGTTGCCGTGCACTACTGCTGACCGCTGCCCTATACTGCAGCAGTCCTTCATTGGTATAGGGACTGACGTACAGTCTGCTAATCACTAACACACAACCTGCTTGGTCCACAAAAGTTCTTATAAGGACTGGTAACTTGGTATAGGGTGCTACGGTACATAGGCCTGAGTGCGTTACAGTCTGCTGTTCTGTAAGGACCGCTATCGGTCCACAATACATAGGGTTGACGTGCACTACTGCTGACCGCTGCCCTATACTGCAGCAGTCCTTCAGCGGTATAGGGACTGACGCACAGTCTGCTAAACACTAACACACAACCTGCTTGGTCCACAAAAGTTTTTATAAGGACTGGTAACTTGGTATAGGGTGCTACGGTACATAGGCCTGAGTGCGTTACAGTCTGCTGTTCTGTAAGGACCGCTATCGGTCCACAATACATAGGGTTGCCGTGCACTACTGCTGACCGCTGCCCTATACTGCAGCAGTCCTTCAGCGGTATAGGGACTGACGCACAGTCTGCTAAACACTAACACACAACCTGCTTGGTCCACAAAAGTTTTTATAAGGACTGGTAACTTGGTATAGGGTGCTACGGTACATAGGCCTGAGTGCAGTACAGTCTGCTGTTCTGTAAGGACCGCTATCGGTCCACAATACATAGGGTTGACGTGCACTACTGCTGACCGCTGCCCTATACTGCAGCAGTCCTTCAGCGGTATAGGGACTAAGAGTTTTGTCACAGGGTGATTTAAAAAATGACAGGCAGAGGAAGAGGCAGGCCCTTCCGCAGGGGTGGTAGGGGTAGGGCAGGAGCAACAGCCTTGAGCCAAAGTGGGAAGTTGCAGAAGGTGCGTTCAATTACTTTAAAGGACGCACCAGACTTGGTTGAGTGGCTCACTCAGCCTTATTCTTCTGCACCCTCCTCATCCTCTCGATCTGCACCCTCTTCTTCACTCTCTGCTATGTGCACCCCCAAAGACACTACCACCAACAACACCACCACCACCACATACCTTCCGCTTGAGTGCAAATGGGGGCCTTCATGCTCCAGTGTTTTAATAGGGACCCCCGTATAAAAAGCATGAGGGTCAAGGACCAGTACTGGGTGGCAACGTACTTAGATCCCCGGTACAAACACAAAATGGCGGAAATGTTACCGCCGTCGCAGAGGGCTGTCAGAATGCAGCACTTCCAGGCCTTGCTTCGAGAAATGCTGCATTCTGCTTTTGCGTGCGCTGGCAGAGGAGCAATTCCCACTCCCAGAGAAGGATTTGCGGGTACCAATCCAACAGCGCCTGCAAGAAGAGGCCGGTTTGAAGATGTGTTGGTGACTTCGGATATGAGGTCATTCTTTCAGCCGACCCATCGACAGGTGTCATCCGGATCCAGCATCAGGGAACGCCTAGACCGTCAGGTGTCCGACTACATTGGGTTAACGGCCGATGTGGACGCTCTGAGGAGTGATGAACCCCTAGACTACTGGGTGGGCAGGCTTGACCTCTGGCCAGAGCTTGCCCAATTTGCAATCGAACTGTTGGCTTGCCCCTCATCCAGTGTCCTGTCCGAAAGGACGTTCAGCGCAGCAGGGGGGATTGTGACCGATAAGCGTACTCGCCTAGCTCACGACAGTGTTAACTACCTCACATTTCTAAAAATGAATGAGGCATGGATCTCGGAGGAATTCAACACATGTGATCAGTAGACCATGTATATGTCTATAAACAATTTTTGGAATCAAGCACACAGACCTTCTTAATTCATTTGGCTCACTTCCCTGACCCAAAAAAGCACACCGTACTATATGCCCCTACCCTCCTCTTTGAAGAGGTTGAGCGGTGTCATATTTCTACTGGGGCTGCTTATTATGAGGGGTTCCCACCATCCCTGTGCTGTGCTGACTTCCTCCTGGGGGTTCTTATTATGAGGGGATCACACCATCCCTGTGCTGTGCTGACTTCCTCCTGGGGCTGCTTACGGTGCTGCTGTCAGCGCTGTATGTCACGGAGCTGCTGTCAGCGCTGTATGTCACGGAGCTGCTGTCAGCGCTGTATGTCACGGAGCTGCTGTCAGCGCTGTATGTCACGGAGCTGCTGTCAGCGCTGTATGTCACGGAGCTGCTGTCAGCGCTGTATGTCACGGAGCTGCTGTCAGCGCTGTATGTCACGGAGCTGCTGTCAGCGCTGTATGTCACGGAGCTGCTGTCAGCGCTGTATGTCACGGTGCTGCTGTCAGCGCTGTATGTCACGGAGCTGCTGTCAGCGCTGTATGTCACGGAGCTGCTGTCAGTGCTGTATGTCACGGAGCTGCTGTCAGCGCTGTATGTCACGGAGCTGCTGTCAGCGCTGTATGTCACGGAGCTGCTGTCAGCGCTGTATGTCACGGTGCTGCTGTCAGCGCTGTATGTCACGGAGCTGCTGTCAGCGCTGTATGTCACGGAGCTGCTGTCAGCGCTGTATGTCACGGAGCTGCTGTCAGCGCTGTATGTCACGGAGCTGCTGTCAGCGCTGTATGTCACGGAGCTGCTGTCAGCGCTGTATGTCACGGTGCTGATGTCAGTGCTCTGTATTACGGTGCTGCTGTCAGTGCTCTGTATCTCCTGCACCCTCTTGTTTGCCTACCCTGGTCCCTGACCTTCCCTCTCCTCCATTGCCTTCATTAGCTCCATAGTCCTGAATTGTCAGAACAATTTCCCAAATAAAAAAAAAATGCTTGTAGTTATCGATCCCAAATTCACCTCATACATGTATTATGCTATTGTCCAGGTGGTGGGACTACGTGCTACCCCCTAATAATTACCCCGTGGCCGCAAATTCGACCTAAAGGTTTGCGAAATTCGCCTCCCATTGAAGTCAATGGAGCCCGCGGCGAACGGTCGTTTTCGCGAACGTTTGTGTCCGTTCGCGTTTCGCGTTCGCGAAACGTCCCGTCGGAAGTTCGTCCATCACTACTGGCAACACTGACTGGTGTACCAGTGATCAGGGACACTGGTGGTCTGGTGTGGTGGTGATTAGGAACACTGTGGTTTGCTGCACTCGTATGGTGACACCATACTGGTATGGCTAGTGATCATGGATGCTGGCTGGCTGAACTGGCATATAGTGTGACCAAAGCAATATGCCAATGTCCCTTGTCACTAGTCATCCCAGTACAGTGTCACCATACCAGTGTAGCCAGTCACAGTTCCATAAAGCCTAAACCACATATAGCATAATACAACTTCAGAATATCTTAATGAATAAAAATAAAATACACTCACATCATACTAGTATACACATGCACTATATGATAGAGCATGTAATTAGCAGGAATTCACTCTTCACTTTCCCTGCAGCTTGCTGCTATCCCAATTTACTTTCATTCCTCAGCGTGGGTCAGTTTATCTCTCTATGGTGTCCGTTTATGAAGCAGTGATCAGTGGAGATCCAGAGGATCGCCGCTGATCACAGCCCATAAACAGTTTATAAACCAGAGATAATTAGGGGGAGAAGTGTTTGAACTTGTTCTCCCGCTAATTATCTCCGCACACTGAGAATCCACATTGAATGACACAGTAACGGCCAGTTTATGAAGCTGGGATCTCAGCGCTTCACTGGCGATCTGTGTCAGAATTCACACCCCCCGATTCACCAGCTCAGAGGTGGAGAACCTGGGAGTGAAGAGAGAATGTGGGGGGATCTGAGGAGGAAAGAGGAAGATAATTAACTTCCTTATGCCTTGTTCAGAACCCCCAAGACAGTAACCATGTCCCCCTGTCATATTTATGTGTATACATATATATACATATATATATATATATATAATATGTATGTGTATATATATATATATATATATATATATATATATATATATATATATATATATATATATATATATATATATATATATATA
Organism: Lithobates pipiens; assembly: GCF_037356315.1. Lineage (NCBI taxonomy): Eukaryota > Metazoa > Chordata > Amphibia > Anura > Ranidae > Lithobates > Lithobates pipiens. The sequence goes on along the minus strand of NW_027507718.1, from coordinate 212,588,891 downwards.
TATATATATATATATATAGTGTGTGTATATACATGTATGTATAATGTCTGTGTATGTATACATGTATATATTATGTAGGGGGACTCTTTATTTCACTAACATTAATCACACCGTGTGTCAGTGTATTGAGCTGTGATAATTTATCACTGCTTAATAAATTGACATCTCTGTGTATCGGTGAATTTCTAGTACTGTAATCTCGTAAAGTCTCACGAGATTCCAGTATTAGGGGCCGTTCTCCAGTGTTAGAAGCGTTTGTAGATCGCTTCACTCCTCCAAGCGTGAAGCGATCTACTCCGCTTCATAAAGTGGCATACAGAGGAGAAAGATCTCCTATGTGAATGCCGGAGAATGAAGCAGTGAATAGATTTCACTGCTTCATAAAAGGACACCTATGTCCTTAGCCACACAGAATCCAGAATGTGATCCATAGGGCAGTGTCTAGCAACACGTTTAGGACCCAGTGTGGGATAGAGGCGAGCTGCAGGGAAAGGGGAGAGTGGATTCCTGTTAATTATATGCTATGTCTTATAGTGCTTGTGTGCACTAGTTTGAAGTGAGTGCCTTTTTATTTTATGCAATAACATATTGTGAAGTTTTATTACACTGTTATTTTATTTTATTTTTGGATGACATGTGAGTAATATGCTAATGGAAGTCTTGTCACAAGTTCATTATAGAAGATTTTATGTTCACAGGATTGAAATCTAACATTAAAAGAGTTCTAACAAAAAAGCACAGTTGCCTGATAGAAGCAAAAGAGAGTATGAGTGATATTCCAATCCAATTGGAGGTATTCACGTGTGTTAATTGGAGGATAAATAAATGGCTTATGATTTGAAAGAGGAGTAATGGTTACTACTGGAAGCTTTTCACAGTTATGAAGAAGGTATTTCTCTATGTTTTTAGAATACCTATTCTGTTAAAATCTTTGTTGCAATTTGGGAGTTTGATATATTTTTACTACACTGTATTCATCTTTTTTTTTGTTTACGGTTAATTATGTACAGGCACTGGTCAAAAGCTGCATCAGCAACAAAGGAAATAGCCTGCCCTATTCACACAGAACAAATGGTTATGCACTTACACTGGGCTTATTTATATGCAAATTTTATATAAATGTACCTCATAGTTGCAATGATGTGTATACATCATATGTGTATGTGTTGATTTTGTACATTTCCCCACTGACAAAGAAATGATCAGTCTATATTTTTAAGGGTATGTTTATTTTAACAGTGAAAGACAGAAAAACAAGAAAAAAATCCAGAAGAACACATTTCAAAAAAGTTATAAATTGATTTGCATTTTAATGAGTGAAATAAGTATTTGATTCCCTATCAATCAGCAAGATTCCTGGGCCTGGCTCCCAGGTGTCTTCTATACAGGTAACAAGCTCAGATTAGGAGTACTCTCTGAAAGAGCAAGACCATCGCCAAGCAGCTTGCTGAGAGGGTGACCACAGTTGGTGCGATTATTCGCAAATGGAAGAAACACAGAATAACTGTCAGCTCAGAACTTCACAGAGAATCAATTATCTCAAGGCAGCTGGGACCATAGTCATCATGAAAACAATTGGTAACAAACTACACCATAAAGGACTGAAATTCTGCAGGGCCTGCAAGGTCCCCCTGCTCAAGAAAGCACATGTGCAGGCCCTTTGAAGTTTGATAATGAACATCTGAATGATTCAGAGGAGAACTGGGTGAAAGTATTGTGGTCAGGTGAGACCAAAATCAAGCTCTTTGACATCAACTCAACTCGCTGTGTTTGGAGGAGGAGGAATGCTGCCTATGACCCCAAGAACAGCATCCCCACTGTCAAACACTGAGGTTTAAACATTATGTTTTTCTGCTAAGGCCGCATACACACGGGCGGACTGTCTGACGGACTTGGTCCGCTGAAACGTGTTTCAGCGGACAGTCCGCTCGTGTGTGGGCTTCAGCGGACTTTTTCAGCGGACAGTCTGGCGGACTAAGTCTTTCGGAATTTCCGTAATATTGTCCGTCCAAACTTGGTTTCAGCGGACAGTCCGCTCGTGAGTAGGCAAGTTGGACGGACTAAGTATGGCGCATGCTCAGAAAGGATTTACACGGCCGAAGGTTGCATTGCAGTGTATTGGACGTCGTATTTCTAGTCCCGTCGTACGTGCTGTACACGTCATCGCGCAAGCTTTCAGCGGACTGTTCATCTGTGTCTGTTCATCGTGTGTGGTCAAGTCCGTTCATTCAAAAGTAGGACGGACTGTCTGTCGGATTGTCTGACGGACTTAGTTGGATGGATAGTCCGCCCGTGTTTACGCGGCCTAAGGGGACAGGACAACTTCACCGGATCAAAGGGACGATAGATGGGGCCATGTAAAATCAAATCTTGGATGAGAACCTCCTTCCCTCAGCCAGGGTATTAAAAATGGGTCATGGTGGATGGGTATTCCAGCATGACAATGACCCAAAACACACGGCCAAGGCAACAAAGGAGTAGCTCAGGAAGAAGCACTTTAAGGTCCTGGAGTGGCCTAGCCAGTCTCCAGACCTTAATCCCACAGAAAATATGTGGAGGAAGCTGAAGATTCGAGTTACCAAACATCAGCCTCAAAACCTTAATGACTTGGAGAAGATCTGCAAAAAAGAGTGGGACAAAATCCCTCCTGAGATGTGTGCAAACCTGGTGGCCAACTACAAGAAACGTCTGACCAAGTATTAAGTCATGTTTTGCGAAGGGGTCAATTACTTATTTCACGCATTAAAATGCAATTAAATTCATAACTTTTTTTTAAATGCTTTTTTCTGGATATTTTTGTTGTTATTCTGTCTCTCACTGTTAAAATAAACCTACTATTAAAATTATAGACTGATCATTTCGTTGTCAGTGGGCAAATTTACTAAATTGTGGGGGATCAAATACTTTTTCCCCCACTGTACAATTTTACAAACACATACCAAAGTTGCAAAACTGCATTCAGACATTAAGGTTTGTTTTACCTTCAGTCAAGAAGTGCTTAGGGGGAAAGAAAGAAAGATAGAAAGAAAGAAAGGAAGAAAGGTGTTGATCCCCACACAATCCATGTCAGACCCTTATCCTTGATATGGATATGGATTTTGAAGGGGAATTCCATGCAAAGTACAAACACAATGGAATGGGAGTACAGAGCTGACATTAGACCCCTGATTTTTCTTCATAGAAAATCTATTACACTATGCTATCAAATAGGGGGCTAATCAGCCCCCATGTGATAGCAATAGCGTAAATAAGAAAATAGAAAACATTCAAAAAAATTAAGTTTAATGCCATTAAAAAAAATGAATCTCCTCCGCTCACATACATGCACATATGAACACAATTGCATGCGCTGAGTACACCTGCATATGAAAACTATGGTTGCACCACACATATTATGCATCACCATGCAGGCCAAAATTAGAGCAATAGTTCTAGGGTCATCATTTACTGTTAAACTCTAAATTAATGAGCTATAAAAGCTTTTCAAGTATAATTTATGGATAATTTGGGGTAATATAAAAAGGTAATTAAACACACTTGTTATAATAAATTTGAGTCCTTCGAGTAACATAGGTTCAAATCCCCTCTTATTGGCATTACCAGCAACTACAATTTACGATTTACACTGCAGCGCCAAATAATATAGCCAACACTTACTCATTAAATAGTTCAAAAAGCAGCAACCTTTTGCGACCAATTGCAATTTAGTTTAATAGAGTCAGAAAATAACATGATGGAGCATTAAGCCTTTGCGCATAAGTCAAAAAATAGCAGAGTGAAAACATGCATTAATAAGATTTCTACTATGGAAGCAACCTCAGGGGCGTTTAACAATTTGGGAGATATTGTTAAAGCTGAAGAACACTTTGTACAATCACTGTCACCTGCAACTACAGTCATGCATCTACAAGTTATTGCATGTATTGCTAGAGCATATGAGCTCCTAGAAAATCTGTGCAGATTTACAACTGTGATGTAAACCCTAATATGATAAACACTGTGTAGCTGAGTATGATCTAACATAGAAAGTACCATGCTTCCGACAATACTCTACTGGTAGTTGCTCTTGCTATATTTATTAATGTATTGATAACTGTGTTAGCTCTGTGGCTTTGAGACCTCAATATTATGACCATCCATAATTTCACGGCGTTTATATGATTCTTTGCCGATAATCTATTTTTTCTACTTTGTAAAACATTCTTGTTTAACAATGGAATGTACTGCAGATTAATGTATGCTTGGTTAAATAGAATGGGGTATAATGTTATGTAAGGGCCATGTCAGATGACCAACGTAGTAGCAGAGATTTGTAGCAGTTACAATCTCTGCATATTTTCTCTAGGGATTTGTAGCAAATTAGGCTTTGCTTCAACTTGCATTTTTACCACCCCACCCGCTCCCCCTGAAGCTGCAAAAGCAGCAAACGGTGGTGTAAACATGCTGTGGTGCTTTCCAATAAGGCCAGGCATAAATGATTCTCCCTTTCCTGTTGCATTTGGTGCACAGTACTACCCGTCGAATGGAACCTGTTCACCTGAATGGAGCTACACCGATACTGCACCACAACCATATGCAATATATGCAACTACAGTGCAGTTGTGCAGGTTTTTTTAACCCTTTCATGACTAAGCCTATTTTTGACATTTGGTGTTTACAAGTTCCGTATTTTTTGCTAGAAAATTACTTAGAACCCCCAAACATTATATATATATATATATATATATATATATATATATATATATATATATATATATATATATATTATGTTTGGGGGTTCTAAGTAATTTTCTAGCAAAAAATACGGAACTTATTCTCTAGATTCTCTGATATATATATATATATATATATATTTATTTAGCAGAGAATCTAGAAAAGAAAATGGGGATTGTTGCAATATTTTAGGTCACATGGTATTTGTGCAGCAGTGTTTTAAACGCAACTTTTGGGAAAAGGGACACTTTCATGAATTAAAAAAAAACGAAGGAGTAAAGTTAGCCCAATTTTTTTGTATAATGTGAAAGATGATGTTACGCTGAGTAAATAGATAGAAAACATGTCATGCTTTATAATTGCACACACTCGTGGAATGACGACAAACTACAGTACCTAAAAATCTCCATAGGCGACACTTTAAATTTTTTATGGTTACCAGGTTAGAGTTACAGAGGAGGTCTAGTGCTAGAATTATTGCTCTCACTATACCTGCAGCTGCGGCATATATTATCCCGGTATAACCCCGAAAGCCGAGTACGCACATCTGCGTACGCTCGGTGGCAAGGAGTTAAGGGTTAAAAGTGATCAGGAGGTGACATAATGCCTCTTTATCACCTGTCCAATGCCCTCGGATGAGAAATCCACCAGGAAATGCTCGTCAGCTGGCACTGTAGTGTAAACAAATCCTTACAGAATTTCTGCTATAGCTGACTAGGTGTTGCCACAAATAGCTGCTACAAAACCACTGATATAGCCTAAGGCCGCGTACACACGGGCGGACTGTTCGCCCAACTAAGTTCGTCAGACAATCCGACAAACAGTCCGTTCAAAATTTGCATGAACGGACTTGACCACACACGATGAGCAGACAGTCCGCTGAAAGCGTGCGCGATGACGTGAACGGCACGTACGACAGGACGAGAAATTCGACGTCCAATACACTGCAATGCAACCTTCGCCGTGTAAATCCTTTCTGAGCATGCGCCAAACTTAGTCTGTCGAACTAGCCTACACACGAGCGGACTGTCTGCTGAAACCAAGTTTGGACGGACTGTCTTACGGAAATTCCGTAAGACTTTGTTCGTCAGACTGTCCGCTGAAACAGTCCGCTGAAGCCCACACACGAGCGGATTGTCCGCTGAAACACTGTTCAGCGGACTAAGTTGGGCGAACAGTCCGCCCGTGTGTACGCGGCCTTAGTTTAAGAATATCTAAAGATCAAAAAAGATTAACCTATGGCATCTTACCAGTCCTTGGATGTTGTGTCTGCATTTGTTTTCAATTGTCATGCTTTTTTCCCAATATATTTACTTGGTGATTTTGCCAGCAATACACTTCCTGTCCTTAGGTGACAACATTCACTCCCTGTAGTGTATCAATGGAGGAGTGGCTTTGTCATCCTGAGGCAGAAAATGTTTTAGGACCACAGAACACTTCCTACTCACTTCATTTTTATAACAAAGGAGGATATGTTCTGTAGTCCACAGAGACAGCTACAAACAATGCTAACTTATAAGACAGCAATACAAGCAGGGTGTACAAAAATTTATCAGCTGAAAATATTTATGGCAGGATCAATAGGTATTTGTTTGCACTTATCAAAAAGATATAATAAATTTCCTTCAATTATACATTTAACAAATCAAAAGGAGAGAATAATAATTATGCTAAATCGCCCATCCAACAGTCAGAACAAACTTCTGTTGAGTTTTTTTTAATTAAAATTAGTGTGGGTGTTTGTTTACTAATGATTTATTGTTTTAAATACACAAATTCTATATTAATAGATGATGATGGCATGTCCACATTAAACTAATGCAAGCCATGGGATAATTCAAGTTATATACAGATACAGTGCATCTACTAAAAATGGTCATGGAAACTAGGCAATGTGCCTATTTTAACTAACAGATGTTCTTACAAGCTGCTCAATGAGCAGATGCAAGTGTATAAAAATGATGTTAGCCTTATGAAAATGGTGTTAGAGGCATTTTTCTTTTTATAGAATATTTCCTTGAGTACAACAGTCTCCTTTTTAGTAAAAGTTGCTGTTTTCACTGATCTTTAATAGGATTTTTTGGAACCTTGGGACCATGGCACCAAAAAGCCAGAGAAGCATTAAACAGATTTATGTTCCAAAAGTACTGAAACTGAATTTAAAACAAACATAACACCATGAAAAACTGTTGTCTTATATAATTACACTGTAAATACATAAAATAACATTAGTTATATGAAATAATTTTTTTTTTAATGAAATTAGGTTTTATTATTTTTACTTTTAATGTGCCATATCTTAGGTCACACAGCCTGCCAATTATTTCTGGCAGAAGAAGGTTATTAACCATCCAATAAGCAGGTGCATTTTGAAATGTCTCCACTCTCTATCCAGTTAATGTAGGACACCGTGGATTTTAACGAGCTAAAGAAATTTGCATATCCCTGGGATACAGGATAGTGTTTGATTAGCCCTGCCCTGTTACAAGATGGCCACTGAGCATATTGGAAATCACAGTGACATCACTGCACTTTCCTTGTTTTAATGCTGGACACACTACAGCTGTATTGGAAGTCCAGAAGCTGATAAATTCATCTTCTGTGTCTAGCAAAGACCATATAAATGAAAGGAGAACCAGACCAAAGCTGGATGAAAAAGTTAAAGATAATTTTAATTGTTGATAAAAAAAAGTCATAGAAAACACATTTCAGGACCAACACAACGCTCCCTTTATCACAGGATAAAAACTTGGATGGACTCCCTTGCTGCCCAGCAATTGCTGCCAAGTTGTTATTCCATAACAAGTGTTCAATACTGGCTCTTATATAGATCTGTGATGTCCGTCCAACTTTTATCTTGTGTTAAGCCCTTATGGGGGGGGGAGGGGAGGCTGTGGCGGCACTGCCCTCAAAACTTGTTTTATTTTTTTATTTTTTTACCAGCAATGAAAATGACCTTTCACGCCTTCATTTGATTTCAGGCTGGCGCTCCTTTCTGTATTTCCATGGTTTGAGCTACTCATGGGTGCCAAACACGGGAAGCCTTACTGAATGGGAGTTGCCTCACCCCTCCAGGTCCGCATTCACCCTACGGTGGAGCTCCCCTGGACTGTCCGTCGCCGCAGCTTCTGTGTTCACCCAGTCTTCTTTTTGGGTTCTGAATGGCCGTAAATCTGGAAACCAATGCTGATTCGCTGGCATTGCAGGGTGGGAGGGCTTGGGGTGGAGTGCTCTGCTCCCCAAGGACAATATAAAATTTGCCAATTAGGGCCTCAGGATGTGGTCCCATGCCTGTGAGGGGGGGACAAACCTGAAAGAAACCTATTGATCCAGCGCTCTGCACAGAGCATGGCAACATGGATAGTGCAACCTGGGGGGAGCGCCCTACACCCCTTGTGGACTGGCCGCCACTGTTTGTGTGACTATACATGCAAGTCTAAAAGTTCCCTGTTCTAAAAACAAACACTGCCAGGATCTACTGCAGATGCTTACACCAAGCACTGTTTTAATTGGTACTGGAAGAGTGAAATTGTAATGGGGGACAATAGGGAAAAAGATTAAAATAAAAAAAATATTAAATGATAAAAGATCCCATCTCCTATGCTAAACTTCCATGGAACTAAAGCATGATAAAATGGGATCAATAAATAAAAGATTGACTTCTAAAAACACAAGACATTTCTTAAAATGTGGTTCCCATGGATAGCATACTCCCATCTTAACCCTGGAGCAACCCCAGGGAAGGGGGGATTTTCGCTTGCCCTCCACATCTCTTCTCCCCCCCTCCCTCTTTTCTCACAATTATTTCTTTCTCTCTACTTCTGTTCTCTCATACACATATGTACTTAGTAAAATGTAATTAAAGTATTGAACAAGAAAAAAATTCTAACAGATGTACAAACCCTTGAATACATTTACAAAGTTACCAGTTCAGCCTCCGCAGTTAATATCTATATTTAGTTGTACCATGAAGAAAGGACACTTTATACGTAGGGTAGAGGTAAAGGTTAGGCAGAAGAGGTGGCTGAATAGGTGAAAAAAGTGAGCTGCACTAAAAAAACTCTAAAAAAATCTCTAATCACAGAAATTCATCAATAATCACAAGAGAAAATATTGACAAAAAGGGATACAAACAATTAGCTTGAAAAGTTAAAGATTTAAATAAATTGTATCAGTGAGTAATATCTTTTAAACATATAAGTGACAAAAAGATTTAGTCAGTGCCCATAATATAGTTAGCATAAATTACATATCCCTTATATATAAATCACATAAATTGTCAATATTAAAGAAAATAAACCAACACACCACCAATTTGTTGTAATAAATGAACAAAAAAAAAACAACAACAAATTTAGAGAAAAAAATCAGAAAGAGTCCTAGAAATAATGATCCAAAGGATCGTGTTAATTCTTCCAAAGTGAAAATATGGAATTGACACCCACAATGCTCTGTGTTAAAGGGAATCCAAGCAATCACCTCCACCAGTGAGAAGGGGGGCCGCTTACCAGAATTATAGATCTCAGTGTCAATGAGGTCAACAGGGCAAAAGCACAGGAGTTCTGGATGAACCCTCACATGAGCCACACAGCCTTTATCCTTGATGCAAAGCCTCCAGACAAGGAACGAGGATATCGTGTATCATATAAAAAATCAGAAAGGCACTCGCATAGCGTAAAACCTCTTATTTTAATGGAAATTAAAAAAATAAACAATATTGCACTCACATGTACACAGAAGAATACGATCGTATAATACAGAAAAACGAGCCGGCCGGCTCTCGTGTGCCGCCCGCACTTCCTAGTTGGGCGTAGAACGCGGTGACGTCAGCACGCCGTACCTCCCTATGCGCATTTCGTCACGAACGGACGTGTTAACGGGCTGCCAGAAGAGGTGGCTGCCTTGGGCTTTTCAGCAGGAGAGGTTGATAAAAAGGCAGTTCCTGAAGCCTTCCTGCTTGAGTCCTAAAGGACCCTGTCCCTGCACTGTTTATTCTCTGAACTGAAGCAGTTTTTATCATTAATACATCTGTCAACCTGAAGACAGGAAACGTGCAGATAGGCCCTTCATTTCAGCCTGTGCTCAACTTATGCACAGAAACTTAAAAGGGTGTACATGAACTTCTCATCCAAAAAAAAATAAAAATGACGTGCATAATAACGACATCAAAAGTAACAAAACAGTAGAAGTAAAGAATCCATAAAGTTCACTGTGCTAGACACAAGGGGAATTTGTAAAGAGTGTCTGCAACACTCTTTAGAATTCGATCATGCCTTCATGCCGATGTCAGTGTGGGTGACAGATTCATGTACATGTTTTAAACAGGTACATTAATTCTGGACAGTGTCCATATGAACACTCCATCTTCAGTACAGTTGAGCATCCTCCCTGCCACTGCAGCTGTTAAACAAATAGCACAGAGCCAAGGACTTTTGAAGTTGGGTAGACAGAGCGTGATGGTGATTCAGAGACACTAATTCTCCATCAGGTCCACCCCCATTGTGATTGACAGCAGGCAAGGGGTGGATTCATAGCCAATATACCGCCTGCTTATGACTATAAAATTTGCTCACTGCCCGCTGTCAATGACAAGGATCTGTCATCAGTGGATCTGAAGGAGAAATAAGTGTCTCAACTTCCCAATCAGGGAAGGGGTTCTTCTCCCTCCCTGCTAGCTGTCACATTTTAAAATCAAACGTGGCCAAGCAGGGCTCCGCTCGCCCGACCGCATCACTAATTGTCAGGGCTCTGGGCATGGAAAACTACAGGGTCCTTGTGGCTGGCTGTCTGCTTGTAGTTTTCAATGAACTACCATGGCACTCCACAGCGGGGCCACCTGGTGACATCAGTTGGTGGAACCACCCCCTTGTGACGTCCCCAACCCAGCATACAGCAGTCGATTATGTCAAGGGGGCAGTGCCCACAGATGACAACGCCAGGTGGCTCCGCCCCTTTCCTATATAAGAGCTGCCACATGGCAAGCTAAGGTTTGCCTTAGTGGACAGCAGAGTGTTTTTTTTTCCTTTTTTCGGATCCGGCAGTGGTGCCAGCGTCATGATTGGCAATGGATTTACATGGGGGGACACTGTTTTTTTATTTTAATAAAGGAATTGTCAAAAACTGCCTCCTGTTTTTATTCCCTTTTTACACTTTTTTAGTGATTGGGTGGGGGTATTATGTACCCCATACTCATTCATATGGGGGAGCAAGATCTGGGGTCCCCTTTATTAAAGGGGGCTTATAGATTCCAGAAAGCAGCTCGCAGACCCCCACAACCACCGGCCAGGTTTGTGGGGATGAGGCCCTTGTCCCCATCGACATGGAGACAAGGTGCTTTGGGGTGGGGTTCCCGTGCCCCAAAGAATCAATTTTTTTAATTTTGGAGTGGGGTTCTCCTTAAAATCCATAGAAGGCTCGAAAGGTCTGGGATGGATTGAGACCCCCTACTCCATTTTCTTTTTCACTTTTAATGCTGAATGGGTGAACAGGCGATGCTTGGGCCGAACTTTTGCTTGGCCCGAACCGTTTGCTCAACTTTAGTGAATCTGTGTTCATATCAATCATCTAATCACATGCAAAAAAATCCTGCTTCTCTTAGTTTCTCTAGGACTTGATAGGGTATTTGAAGTTAATAAGATTTAACCTTTCCTTTAGCCTAGAGTCACACTAGTGCTGCTGCATAATCATGCATTTTTCACAAGTTTTTGATGCATTCTCATGTGTCATATGTCTTTTTGTAGGAGAAGGAGACTGGTTGGTTGTTAAACACAAAACCCTGCCAAATGCACAATGCATGTATCTGCATTTTTCTTGTGCTTTTCATGCAGTTACATCAAAGTCTATGGGCCAAAAACCTCCTATGCTGCACCAAAACAAAAAAGCACCTGCACCTTTTCAAAAATCACTTTGCACTATGTTGCGTTGATTTGAATTGGGCACCATAGAGAATAATGTTATTTCCATTGTCATGCATTGCAGTGCGAGCAGACGCAGGAGAAATCGGACTAGTGTGAAAGGAGCCGTCGTAAGGGCTCATCCATGCCATCCATGCTGGGTCACGTTACTCAATGCACTTACATGCAAGTTCAGGCAAAGGTTATTGTTTTAAAAGGGTCCATTTCACACCATATGTGCTAAAAAAATTGGACAGGTTGCATTTTGTCACAGTCAAATCATTTTATTGAAGTCAATAAATAAAAACAGTTAAAAAGCATTTCAACACAGACAAACTATCTTGTAAAACTGCACACCCTTCATCTTTTTATATTAAGGATACTGTGACATTGTTTGACAATACATGCCTAGATTTGCTTTGCTTTCCTTTGGGCAAGAATAATTTATTACTGGCAGGGCTGGGGGGGGGGGGGGGGGAGTCGATGGGGAGAATCTAACTACAAGTCCCAGATATAAGAAATATAAGAAATCAAGAGACAAAGCAAAACCCAGAGCTGTCATCCACAGGTGTGCAAAATGACAAAATGCTCACTGTATGCAAAGTCTGCTTGGCCTACATATTCCGTCAGGTGCTGTTAACCCTTTTACCCCACCCGTGCTACTAGGAAACCAAAAAAATGTTGTCTGTGATTGAGGTTCACATTTCCTTTTTATAATAAGTACTCTCTCTTCTCTTTCCTCAGATCAGCAACATAGGGTCACTAGGGTGTTCTCTATAAAAGCATCATGTTTGCAGGAGTAACGCACAGAGATGAGTCATATACGAAAAGTATGTCACTGAATCCTTAAAGCTGAAATCCACAATAAAAAAGGCAATATTACCTTTATTCCATGTATGGTAAATTGATTTCTCCTTTAGTAGAAATTAGCCTTTATTTACTCACTGAAATTAATGCCTCCCCCTCTCCTTTCTGTTCTGCAGACCACCAGTACTTCTTGATTATCCAGACCATACCATGATAATCTAAAAAAATGACCATTGGCCCTCTAGAATTGAAGGAAGCATTTGCATCTCTTTTGTGTATTACTTGCACACTATCTTTATCCACCAACAAATGTCCCTTACCCTTGACTGGCAAGACTGCTGCAGTCAAGGAGTGATGTGACACCAAGACACACGAACAGGATGCATTAAGACCACTACTTCCACAAAGACATCACAAAGAGAGCAAAGCTAGTGTAAGATTAATCAGATTACTAACATCAGAAAGCCATTACAGATTTGTGCTCATGCTCATGCACATTGCACACATGCTCATTTTTCCGAACAAAGGACCAATTTTTATACTTGTGAGTGAGCGCACACACGTGCGCGAGCATGTGCGCATACCAATTAGTATACCAATTAGTCCTGTGGTCTATTTAAACTGGTCTATCATTATGCACAGTTGCTGAATGTTCTTCAGCTTGTTCCTGTGTTTCCGAGACCTGCTCTACTGTACCTGCTTCCTGTGTATGACCTGGCTTGCCTTTGGACTTTGCTTCTGCTCTTGCTCTGTTACCTAACTTCTCCAACCTCGGCATGTTTACTGGACCTGACCTGCATGCTGACTCTGTACCACTTTGCCCATTTGTTGCTGATCTTGGCCTGTCTTCTGGACTTGCTTTGCTTGCTGATTTAGTTCCCCACTGCCCTGTTGTTGGTGACTGATGATTATCTCCCGGTTCTGCTTCCATCTCTCACTCTGATGCCAAGCTGCTTCTGCATCCTGTTCCTAGGACTTTGATTACCAGCTCTAATCACCTACAGATTGAACATTACCAGCCAGCTTCTATGGCACTCGTGCTACTCCTTTCCCTTACACTCTCTGTCGCCACCTTCAGGAGTGTTGAGTGGGAGGTGCAAGAGAGGCCTCCACAACATTCCAGTCTTCACCAGGTACGTGATAGCTAAGTAAACTAAAGGCCCCAGTTAAAGCCCAACCAAACTTTCAATTTAAACAGGCTAAATACATTCCAGATACATCAAAATAAAAGGTGTGCAACACTTTAGTGTTTGTTCTCTTTAAAAATCAGCCATACCCTGAATAGAAAAGCCTGTGTTCTGCCAGCATTCTGCGCAGTGGAGCTTTGCTCTTTGTGAGGAAGCAGTGATCACTTTGCAGAGGTCTGATCCCCCCTCTTCAATTAGCATGGAGTATGAGCTTTGCTGATTGCAGAGCGATTGGTCTAACTCAGTAGTAGGGATGGGCCGAACAGACCCCTGAAAAATTCAACTTCTGAAAAATAGTGAAAGTTCGGACACGAATAATGAACCCAATTAAAGTCAATAGGACCCGAACGTTAAAAAGTGCACATTTTGAAGTCTTATATGCAAGTAAGTGGGCATTTAATGGTTATAGGGGTCTGGGTCCTGCCCTAGGAGACATGTATCAATAAAAAAAAAAGTTTGCAAAAAACATCATTTTTAAATGAGCAGTGATTTTTTATTTTTAAAGTGAAAGCATAAAAATAAAAAAATCCTTCCAATATAGTGCCTGGGGGGTCCCCTTAATCTACCTGTAAAGTGGAAGATCTGTACCATGTGTAGAATCTGCTGCCACAATAATTGCATTTATAAAGCCAAAAAAAATAATGAAATTTTCCCTGCAAGATGCCTTTATTTTGCTCAGCAACAGCTGGGGAGCCAGTGTGTATGATGAGGTCACAATGTAGTGCACTGGTAACAAGATTAAAGATTTTTTTGGATACATTCTGGTGTCACTTTGTCTTTGGATAGAAGTAACGGGTGCGTAAAAATTGGTCTTTGGGTGTCGGTGGTGCCTTCCCACTTGAGGCTGGGTTCACACCGCTGCGGGTGAGAGATCCGGATGTGATTCACACCGCACTGCAGTGCAAATCACATCCGATCTGTCTGTGCGATGCGAGTTCAGCCATACAGGTAGTATGGCTGAATTCGCATCGCACCCGCCGCAAACTCGCACAGGACCCTTTTTTTGGTCCGCAGCAGAATCGGATCGCATGGGTGTTCACACCATGCGATCCGATTCCTGTGCGAGTGTGCAGATCGCACTGCGATATGCGGACGGATCTGGGGGTGTCATTAACATTTCATTGACACTCCCAGCAGTCCGCATAGGGCAGTGTGAACTGCCGGCGGGAGGCATGCGATGCGGGAAAACGCCGCGGATTTGCGGCGTTCCCGCATCGCTATGGTGTGAACCTAGCCTTAACTCTATAGAGGTAATCTTAATGAAAGCAAGAAATAGCCTTGCTATAAAAAACTGCAATGATATGCACCTGTCAAACAAGTGCAGAAAAATTGGTCTTTGGGTGTCGGTGGTGCCTTGCCACCATAACCCTATAGAGGTACTCTTGATGAAAGCAAGAATTGGGCTTGCTGTAAAAAATTGCAATGAATGGCACCTGTCAAACAGGTGCAGAAAAATTGGTCTTTGGGTGTTAATTTTGCCCATGAAACCTATACCAAAAACATTCTTCCAGATGAAATGATTGAACACCCTCAAAGCTAGGCAGCCTTGAAGTCCTGCAGAGATTCCACATCCCAAAAAGACTTAATCAGTGACATTGGCATAAAGGGCTTCATAGCTGGCAATCCGGGACTGATTCATTTTTATCAAAGTCAAATTGTCCACGGAGTCTGTGGACAGACACATTCTATGATCAGTAACAAAACCTCTTGCAGCACCGAATGCCTGTTCTGAAACAATGCTGGATGCACGGCAGCCCAACAACTCAATAACATACTGGGCAAGTTCTGGCCAGTAGTCTATTCTCATGACCCAGTAAGTCAGTGGAACGTCACATGGAAAGCTCTCCATCTCTGTTTTGGCCCCGAGGTAATCGTCCACCATATGAGGCAGACGCTGCCGATGGGATGTGCAAGTTGACAGCCCTGAATGGAGGGGACTAAAAAAATTCCAAAATGCCTCACTTAGGCGGACGCCTTCTCCAACGCTCCTCTCTTGACCAGCAGAAGACTCAAAATGAAGTTTTCTACCACACTGTAACCTACAGGAGTCAGGAAAAAATGTTCAATAAAATCCTGTGGGAACGAGATGAGTTCTGAGACCTTCCCCTTATAACGGTGGTCAAGGAGGATTGCCAGCCAGTAATTCTCCTTCTCCTTTATGCAACATATACTTGAGTCCATTCGCAGGCTTTGAAGCATGAGGTTGCCCGTTTGCCCATTTGCCATGTCTTCCTCTTCTTCAAAGCCTATGAAAGTGCCAGAATCCTCCTCCTCATCCCCCTCCTCTCTCTCTTCCCATGTGTTCTGTGACATAGTAATGATGGTGTCTGGATAAAGTGGGCCTTGAGAGGAAAGGAAGCCCTCCTCTTCCTCCTGCTGTTCTGCCTATAGTGCCCTGTTCATAATGCCACGCAGAGTCTGCTCCAGCAGGACGACAACAGGGATTGTGTCACTGATGCATGCACTGTCACTGCTCACCATCCTTGTGGCCCTTCTCAAATTGTGACAATACAGTGCATGCATCCTTAATGATCAGCCATTGGCGTGGGGAAAAAAAGCAGAGGCAGCTTGAGCCCGTTGTCGTGCCATACTGGAACAGGTACTCGTTGAAGGCCCTTTGGTGCATGTATTTGCCCTCTGCTGCAGCATTGCCAAGGTCGAGTTCCACCTAGTGGGCATGTCACAATTCAGGCGGTTTACAGGCAGGTGGAATTCCCACAGAATTTCAGCCAACTGAGCACTGGCTGTGTATGACTACATGAAATGACTACAGACTCTTCTGGCTTGTTATAGTACACCTTGCAACCCTGGGTACATACTTAGGAAACGCTGCACCACCAAATTGAGGACATGTGGCAGGCATGGAACATGTGTCAACTTTCCCTGTCTAAGGGCTGACAGGAGGTTTGAGACATTATCAGACTGATGTGGTGTAAACCGACTCTGGGCCTGTCCCTGCAGAGCTGCAAGAATCTCTGCTCTGGTGTTGCTCCTTTCCCCTAAACACACCAGCTGAAGCACTGCATGGTACCTTTTAACCTGACTCATGGAATAGCCCTTTGAACGCATAGGGGGTACATGATGTTCATAAGACAATTCTGCAGAAGAGGGCATGGAGGTGGCGGAGGAGGAGGAGGAGGTAGAGCTCACAGGTCTGGCATCATCACCACCAGCTGTATGGAGACGTGGGGGCACAACAAGCTGCAGCACCGAACCCTATCCTGCATCCTTTCAAGTTGCAAGCAGCATTACTCAGTGTGCTGTGAACAAAATATATCGTCTCTGCCCATGCTTGCTGGACCACGTGTCAGCAGTAAGGTGGATTTTATGGCTGACTGCCTTGCCCAACGATGCCAGAACATTCCCTTCCATGTGATGGTAGAGACGCGGAACGGCCTTACGTGAAAAGCAGTAGCGACTACTAACCTGTCATTTTGATACAGCACAGTGTGGGAGTTCACGGAAAGGGGCAGAATCTACCAGGCTGAAAGGCAGAAGTTGGAGAGCCAACAACTTTGACAAGCTTGCATTTGGATGGCAGGGACTGTATTTTTTTTCCCGCTGCAGCAGATGGGGCAGAGAAATTCGCCGGCTACAGTCTACAGCTGGAGATGTGCTGCTAGGACCTGGGACACACTGTGCTATACCATCATCCCTGTCAGTGGAGGCTGCTGAGAGGTAATGACTCGGTATAGCAGGGGCAGACTGAAGTGGGTAAGGAGGAGGAGGAGGGACATTGTTGTGACGCTTTTGTGTGGCTTTTAGGTGCTCTTCCCAACAGGCTGAGTGGTTGGACGTTAAATGCCTTGTTAAGCATGTAGTACCCAAATGGTTGGTGTTTTTGCCACGTTTGATGTGCCTGATATACAGTTTTCAGATAACAACGGTGCTGAAAAAGGCCCAGACAGCTGAGCTTTGGGGAGTGGGCCGGGAGATAACAGCTGCAGAATGTGATGAAATAGGGTGGCTGCTCTCTACTCTTTCTTGATGTCGGCCTCCTTGGAGTTGTACTGCTTCACCTTCAGTTTCGTCCTCTGCTCTAGCTGGCACCCAAGTTGCATCAGTGATCTCATCAATCCAAAGACATGCAGGTAGGTTAATTGGCTTCTGTCCAAAATTGGCCCTAGTATATGAATGGGGACCTTGGATTGTGGGCTCCTTGAGGGTAGGGACTAATGTGAGTGTGCAATGTACAGGGATAGGGACAATTGTAGACACTCACTCAGGTTAAACTGGATGGACTGGTGTCTTTATTCAACCTAACTAACTATGAAACTATGAAACTATTATCATCATCTCCATGTCCTCCATCTTCATCATTACCACTAGAGGCAACTTGGCAATACGCAGCAGGCTTGGGGAACATGAATGCCAATTTGTCTACCAGTGTTCCTTCCTCTCTCTTGGCTCATGTTCCCATCATCCTCAACCTCAGAACCAGCATCTGAATCCAGTAATGGCTGAGCATCATCAAGGTGCAAGTGGCTGATGCAGTGGTCAAATAACTCAGCTGACTCCTCAATGGCTGATATTGGGACTATGGCAGGAATAGATGTGGACAAGGAGGCAGATTTATCCACTCTGGCAACTGCATGGACTGCACACTTGTCTCTGCCTGTGTGACAGAGGATGAGGGCGGTTTAGTCCACCACCTCCTCTGCATGCTGTGGCTGGATAGCATGGGCAAACTCACTAAACAGAGGAAATGATGCCATGCCTGAGGAGTGACCACCACGTCCACCTTTGCCTGCATACACATTCGTTGCTGGTCCCCTTATAGTACCAAGGGAACGTCTGCCTCTCCTTGTTGTCCTCTCAGACATTATTGGGATGGAGGACAACACTCCATGGATACACTATTTTTTTTTTTTTTTTTTATTCTGTTTATTGGTTTTATGCAAACATACAAAACATTGGACGCGTCTGTTGGACACATCCACAGGCCACTGGCCAGTTCTAACTAACAATAACAACTAGCTAGTCCAACACAACCCCCCATCCCCTCCCCCCCCACCTCAGAGTCACAGCCCGACCGGACCCCCTGTAACGCGTAGAGCGCCTCTGGCAGTAATACACACAAAACGATATGGTGTTAAACTGGCTGTAACGCACACAGTTTCCAAAAGGAAACTGTCGGAGCCCTTGCTTTCTTCCAATGTAGAAGAATGGACTTTCTACCGTAAAACAACAGGATGCTCAGCATTGTTCGCATAGCCCTTGAAGGCACCACCTCATCAACCAGGCCAAGCAGGCAGACTCTAATAGTCTTAGGTATAGGTACTTGAATCAGTTCAAAGATGCACAAAGATATGTCTTCCCAAAATTCCTGCACAAGGGCGCAGTCCCAAAAAATATGATGTGCATCCGCCGGGGAATGGGAGCATCTCCAGCACTCCGAGGAGGTGGTTGGGAAAATCTTGCCCAACCGGGCCGGAGTGTAATACCTCCTGTGCAAAAATTTTAACTGGATCAATCTGTCCCTAGCAGACACCAAGTGCTGGAATGGCTTGGTCCACAGGGCATCCCAATCTTCCCCTTGGACATCTGGGACCTCCGTTGCCCACCGGTCTCTACATTTTACTATGGCCTGAGGTGTAATTTGAAACATTTCCTTATAGGTCACTGAAAGGGGTTTGACCAGGTCCTCCCTTGACAACAACCTCTCCAAGGCTGAAGGCAGAGACTCCACTCTCATCTCTCGAAACTGTACCTGAAAGGCATGTCTAATTTGCAAAAACCGGAATAGATAACCATTAGGCAGGTAGTGTCTAGTTTGTAATTGGGGGAAGGTTTGCAACTCCCCATATCTGGTGATATCCCCTATGGTTTTGATACCTTTTCCATGGATACACTATAATATACTGCAATACAATCCACCAAACGTACAGTGACATAGAACTATATGGCGTTAAACTGGCAGTAATACACACAAAACGATATGGTGTTAAACTGGCTGTAACGCACACAGAAGTAAATGGTGTTAAACTGGCAGTAACACACAAAACAATATGGCATTAAACTGGCAGTAATGCACACAGAACTATATGGCGTTTGACTGGCAGTAATGCACACAAAATGATATGGCATTAAACTGGCAGTAACATACACAGAAGTAAATGGCGTTAAACTGGCAGTAACACACACAAAATGATATGGAGTTAAACTGGCTATAATGCACACAGAACTATATAGCGCTTAACTGGCCGTAATGCACACAGAATTATATGGTGTTAAACTGGTTGTAACGCAAAAAACTATATGGCATTAAACTGGCAGTAACGCACAAAACAATATGGGATTAAACTGGCAGTAACACATGCAAAACAATATGGAGTTAAACTGGCTGTAACACACACAAAAAGATGTGGCGCTAAACAGGCAGTAACGCACGCAAACTATATGGCATTAAACTGGCAGTAATGCACACAGAAGTAAATGGCGTTAAACTAGCAGTAACGCAACACAGAAGTAAATGGCGTTAACCTGGCAGTAACGCACCCAAAACGATATGGTGTTAAACTGGCAGTAATGCACACAAAACGATATGGTGTTAAACTAACAGTAATGCACACAAAACGATATGGAGTTAAAATGGCAGTAATACACGCAAAGGTAAATGGCATTAAACTGGCATTAACACACACAGAAGTAAATGGTGTAAAACTGCCAGTAACACAATCAAATAGACGTGTTCAACTACACTGACTCTATCTAAACTGTCCCGATTCTAGCTATACACTAATGTCAAGATTACTGACACGGTCTCACTACACTACACTGAAACTATATGAGCTGTCCCTACTCCACACTAATGTATGTGTGAATGACACAGTCTCACTACACTATAGTAAAACTGTCTGATCTGTCGCTACTCTAGCTGCACACTATGCAAAGCTGAATGATGGCCCACTCACTACACTCACATTATCCCTAGAGTCACACTAAACTAATATTCTACACTGACAATTGAAGAAAAATAGCACAGTATAGCACACAACCTGATAGCACTAAACAGAGCCCTGTTCAATCTCTCTCCACACCGAAATCACACTGAAAATGGCTGCCATTGAAAAATACTTTTTATACTGTGGGGTGGAAAAGAGCCATGATTGGATAAAGTCATGGTGACAGTGTCCAACAGTGACAGTGCTCGTTGACAGTGCTCTGTGCCCTGATTGTCTGAAGCTTGCACTGCTTCAGCCAATCAGGGCTTGCAATGCACTGTTCAGAACCACAATTCATTGTGGTCGGTTTGGGGGGCCAACAAACGGTCAAACTACCCGTTTGTTCGGCTGTTCGTCGAACGTCCGAACAGCTAAAGTTCGGCTCAAACTAATGTTCGGGCTGAACCGTTCACTCATCCCTACTCAGTAGGACCACTACTTCCACAAAGAGCATGGGCCTCACTCTACAACTGCTTTCAGAGGAGTTTTTTCTACTATGGCTGTTTTAGAAAAAAACATGATATTGAACACCTTAATTTAGAAGAATGAACTGCCCAACCCAGAGAAAATGCAAAGAGGGCCCTGTGGTGTCACATATCTGATATGATGACTTTGGAATAGATAAGACGTACTTTCTGATATAATTCAGCAGGCGGAGCTACATGCCCTCAACAGATTCCTGGAAGTGTCCCTGGAAGAGCGTTCCAGTTATCCAAGATTGCTTTATAGACAGCTTTGTCACATTTTATGCACTTGTAAGTGCATTTAAGTTGTTTTAATAAAAAAAGGTTTGTTGGATTTCACATTATGTGTAGTGCTTGGTTCCTTTTTTTAACATGCATGCACACATTGTGAGATGACTGGAGATGATTGTTTGAAGTGCTGTTTCCTCTCGGGTGTCATCTAGTGGAAGGAACCCGGAAGTCTTGTGTAACAGTAGCCAGAGCTATATTGTGTATTAAAAGACTACTCTATAATTTGAGAGTCATATATTTTTTGTAAGCAAGTCCCATGGTGGTGGAGACGTATTTGGTGCGGAACTCAAAACTTCTCTCTTTGGATTTGTTTGGTGTAATTATGTGAACTACTTTTGGACTCAACATTATTTTGTTCATTTCACTTTGTCTATTTTATTTTGTCTATTGTTTGTTATAGTATAGGTGTGCCTTTTTTTTTTTTTTTTAGCGCAGCACAGTTGATTTATTAATATTGGTGGTTTGTTAAATATCTTATAGCGTGTTAGCAGCTTCTTATTTTATAATAAGTATTATCCCACAAGTGTTTTTTTTTTTAATACATCACTAGTGCAGAAAGTATCAATGGCATTGCTATTTCAGTTCCACTCTACATCAGTGAGAACTACCCAACGTGGAAAAAAGCAAAGAGGACCCTGCAGCATCACATATCCAATCTTATGACATTGCAACATCTAAGCATAATGAAAATATTAGCATAAAAACATGCTGCGGGACCTTCAGGAGAGGAAGGAGGTATGGCCCTGGAGGAGCATGCCGTTTAGAGTTGAAAAAAAGTAAAAAAAAGTTAGGTTGGTGTGAAGCTTCCTTCTGACATTTAATCTTATGCAGGAGCATTTTAAATAGAGGAACTTCAACACCTGATTGGAGGAAATGTCAATTTAGTTTACAAACAAGGAAAATAGAAATACATTAGCTTGATTTAAACACATGTTGTAGATTCCCTTTTTTTTAAACCTAGCGTTGAGCAATAAAATGTTAATGTGTGTGCTTGTCAGTAATATGAAAATATTATTTGTTTCCAAGGCTTTTTTATAGTGATCATCTGAGTCATATACCATGAGCGGTGAAGAGACTGTTCTCCCTTAGGCCCTTCCACTCCCTTCTGGAATGTACCTAAACCAGCAATAGTTTTACCTGTGAGTTAATCCTCATGTTCTGTAGACATGTGGTTAGTGCATGGACATCATCATGAGTCACAGGACACCACGATGATTTAATCTGACATCCTTTAATATATGATAAGGCTAACCACGTTTTAAAAGCTTAAAAGCTCAAGTGAAAAAAGTGTGTTTGCTAACATTTTTAGCCCACTATTATTTTCTTTAAAAAAAATGTAAAAAAAAGTGTGAAATTGTTTTACTCAGATAGAATTCACATCCTTATAACCCTTTAGCTGTTAAAATTATTGTAAAGGTCATTTTTATTTGAAATAACAAACATGTGTATACTTACCTGCTCTGTGCAATGAACTCTCCTGTGAATGCCATTTTTTCCCAGTCTTACTTATTGTTGAATCATAAACACTGATCTTACCTGAGGCCTTACCTGATGTTTTGGGTTCTTTTATGACCTCCTGGATGCATCATGCTCTTGGAGTAATTTTTGACTCTTGGGAAGGTTCACCACTGTTCCACGTTATCTCCATTTGTGGATAATGGCTCTCCCCGTGGTCCACTGGAGTTCCAAAGCCTTATAAATTGCTTTGAAACACTTCCTAGACTGATACATGTTCATTATTTAGTTTCTAATCTGTTCTTGAATTTTTTTAGATTGTGGCATGATGTGTGGCTTTTTGTGATCTGTTATCGTGCTTCACTTTGTCAGACAGCTTCTATTTATGTGATTTCTTGATTCAACAGGTCTGGCAGTAATCAGGCCTGGGTGTGGCAAGTGAAATTTAACTCTTAGCCTTCCAAAAAAATTGTGATTAATTACAGTACATTCATGATTCAGCATGGGAGGGGGCAATTATGTTTCACAGCACTGTATGTCACATATGGTTGCTAATAGTTTTGTGCAACAGGCATGAGAAAAAAATAATTCACAAAACTTTTTCACAAATATAAAAGAAAATTAGCCATACTTCTCTTATTACTAAGAGCACCACATACAAATTCAGGAAAACAGGACTGTTATCATTTTTTTCCTGTATTTTGACTATTAAATTATATTTCATGGCCAGTTTCTTCTTTTTTTCTATATAGCTCCGAATTATACAGCTGTTTAAAGTAAAACCAGTATAGCCAGACTTTTTTCATTTTCCGATTGAGTAAAGGAGGGCTATAACCCCTGTCAATTTTGGGAGATTTGCCTTCACTTCTTGTTACATAGCCAAACAGGGAGTGTGAGAAAATCCCTGCAAATTAAGGAAATCCACTGCCCCCCACCCAGGGCTGGTTCAAGGATCTCTGCCCCCCCTGGCTGCACCCCTGACTCCACTTTACCCCGTCCTTGCTACACATGTGAACTATCTGACCCCTACACTGACCCCCTGACACACCTACCTGACACATGCCTTGACCTACCCTACTCCTACTTCCTGCACTATTCACATTACACTGACCTATCTGACCCCTACACTGACCTACCTGATAATTACACTGACCTACCTGACACCTACACTAACCCACCTGACCATTACACTGACCTACCTGACACCTACACTGACCCACCTGACCTTTACGCTGACCTGACACCTACACTAACCCACCTAACCATTACACTAACCATTACACTAACCTACCTGACACCTACACTGACCATTACACTGATACACTGACCCACCTACCTTACACCTATACTGACCTACCTGACACTTACACAGACCCACCTGACTCCTACTTCCTGGACTATTCACACACAATTTCCCTCCCCCCTCCATGCAGCTCAATGTAGATCGGGGGGAGCATCCATCCTCTTCCTTACTTCTGCTCTTTGTGGCTTCATCGACCATCATCAGGGCTCTCCTCAGCACTGGATGTGCAGAATTGTTTAGGAGTCCACGCCAGCGCCATCCACCCACTCCATGATGTCCCCGCCGGGGCCAGGCCAGCGCCATCCACCCGCTCCATGATGTCCCCGCCGGGGCCAGTACCATCCACCTGCTCCATGATGTCCCCGCTGGGTCCAGGCCAGCGCCATCCACCCGCTCCATGATGTCCCCGCCGGGGCCAGGCCAGCGCCATCCACCCGCTCCATGATGTCCCCGCCGGGGCCAGGCCAGTGCCATCCACCCGCTCCATGATGTCCCCGCTGGGGCCAGGCCAGTGCCATCCACCCGCTCCATGATGTCCCCGCCGGGGCCAGGCCAGCGTCATCCACCCGCTCCATGATGTCCCTGCCGGGGCCAGGCCAGTGCCATCCACCTGCTCCATGAGGTCCCCACTGGGGCCAGGCCAGCGCCATCCACCCGCTCAATGCTCCCATCTCCGCCGAGCTCCGCCCCTCCGCTGCACACACACAGACACACAGCACCGCACCAGAGGGACAGGCTGAAGCAAAGGAGTCCCGGAGAGGCACTGTGAGATATACCAGTGTGTGGACTGAGGAGATGTGACAAAGCAGCGGGGCGCTCAGGGGGACACATGGGGAATTGGTGGCAGCACACAATGGATGTTTCGACACCGAATGGGGCAAGCAATCAGGAGAGGAGAGCTGAGCTCACACAGGACAGAGGTTGTGGTTGCGCCCTAGCTGGTAGTGTGCCCTAGGTGACTGCCTACTTCGCCTAGTGGTAGCGCCGGCCCTGCCCCCACCCCCCAGGTCACCAAAACTAGTGTCCCAATTGGAATATATCCCCACTATTTCTGTGCTGTGGAAAACCCCAAATTTAAGATTTTCCTTTACTTTCACTTTCTTTCAAGGATAATGGTAAACAGGGCAAGAATTTTTTTTTTCTTATATAGTGCTGTGCAGCTACACAAATGTATTGTAAATCCCCAAACGTTCACAATAGGTGAACATGTCAGTGCAACTGGCAGCCTTTAACTTGTTGCCGCCTGCCCACCGTCACGTGAGGGCAGGGTGGTGTGGCTCTCATTCTGGGACGCCATCATAAGACTGCATCCCAGAATGGACGTGCAGAGCGGCGATCGATGTTGTGTTGTGTTGCTAGGACATGACGCGACCCCAATCTTTGTAAAGAGCCGCGGCTCTTTAACCATGTGATCGGCTGTGCCCAGTCACAGCTGGTCACATGTAAACACGGAGATGCTGGTAATCGGCTCTCCTCGCCTCACACTAACAGAGGAGAGCTGATCAGCGGTATCTCCATGCAAAGGGACATCTAGGAATGTAATCAGGGCACTGATCATCAGTACACTGATTATAATATAGCAACATAGTGTCACCAATCAGTGCCCACCATTGCCAGCAATCAGTGCCCACTAGTGGCAGCAATCAGTGCCCACCACTGCCCACAAGTGCCACGAATCAGTGCCCATTAGCGATGCCAGTCACTGCTGGCTACCAGTGCTGCCTATCAGTCTGCCCATCAGTGCCACCCATCAATGCCTATCAGTGCCGTTGATCAATGCCCATCAGTGCCACCTATTAATGCCTATCAGTGCCAACCAGTGCCACCTATTAGTGCCCAGTGCCACCTAACAGTGCCCATCAGTGCTGCCTATCGGTGCCCATAAGTGCAGCATATTAGTGCCTCCTCATCAGTGCCACCTAATCAGTTGCCATAAGTGCCACCTCATTAGTGCCCCCTCATCAATGCTCATCAGTGCCACCTCATCAGTGCACATCAGTGAAGGTGAAAAATTACTTAGTTACAACATTTACTGACAGAAAAAAAATAAAAAAACTTTTTTTTCAAAATATTTGTTATTTTTTTTGTAAAAAATAAAAAAACAACAGTGAGTAAATACCACCAAAAGAAAGCCCTGTTTGTGTGAAGAAAATTATAAAAAATTTGTTTGGGTACAGTGTAGCACAACCGCACAATTTTCACTCAAAGTGGGACAGCGCTGAAAGCTGAAAAATGGCTTGGCCAGGAAGGGGGTTTAAGTGCCCTGTAGACAAGTGGTTAAGTATTACATATATATATACTGATTAGATAATTGTGCAGAGGCTTTTTGATTGATAAATCTCCCTAAAGGGGGCAGAGGTAGCAATAAAAATTTAACAGGTATTCTAATTCAAAACTAAAAAAAAAAGTTTTGCCTTTAGTTATACTTTAATGCTGCCCAATGCACTATTGTTTCAAAAACACTGAAGTCCGTAGTGAAAACCATAGCATTTTTTTTAGTTGGATTCCTCACATATTGAATTGTTCACATCTTTCACTGCATATGCTTGGCATTTTTATCTAGTAAATTAGTTGCCAACTGGTAAATGAATACACACCAATGGTTTCTATGGTCGTATTTCATTTTCTTTTTTTTATTAAAGATTTCCCCATTCAGTTTGCTTTTCAGGCTCGATTCACTCTACTGTGACATAGGATTCAACTTGTGACACCCCAAGTGGCATGACAAATTCATTGTTTCCCTATGAGAGCCATCTTAACTGATACTACACAAGTTGCTCCGACTTTGGTCTGACTTGGGTGCAATTTCAGCCTTTGTACAGGCTTCTAAATGGCATCCAAGTTGGATCAAGTTGGAAGAAGTCGCAGGGCAAAGTCACAGGCAAAGTCAAATGACTTTGCCATCACAATGTGAACTGAGCCTTAGATTTATTTTTATGTTATAACAGTTATACCAAATTAATAACTTTGCCATTAAACAAAATCCAGTATTTGCTGAATCATGGCTTGGATCATTTTTGTAGCTCGTATGACCACTCTCACACCTATTCTAGAAAATACATATTTCTTTCACGCCTATAGAATTATGTTGGAAAGTTTATTAAGTTAATTAAACATCTTACAATCTACTACTTTCCAAAATCCAGAAGGTAATCTGCACTAACCCCTCCTCTTCAGTTGTGTCTTTGCTTTTGTTCCGCAGATGTGGGTCCACCAGGGTTTCCAGCCTGCACACTGACCTAAAAGTGGCTATATACTGAGGCTCTCCAGTCTCAGTATACAGTCCCAATCTGGACGATCAGGTCCTAGTGGCAGGTGCGTCCAGAACTAAAGAGATTTCCATCCCACAAACTGGAAACATCGGGGAGGCCGTGGCTCTGAAATTAAAGGTAGTAGCTCTGAAAGGGGGAGTTAGTGCAGTTTTTTTTTAAATTGGGGGTGGATTTAGCATTATTAGTAGCAAAGGTACACCCTTCCTTTTATTTAGCAACACAATTATACATTATATGAAAAAAATACCATCTTCTACTACATCATATAATGTAATCTGCTATTCAGGGCAGAATAACGGTATTTCTGGAAAGCACCACTTCCCCCACCAGCCAAATACATTTTCCAATTCTTGATCCTTTGCTGCCTCTCTAGTGCAGGAGCCCACCTGGAGTAACTGTCAGATACTGTCAGAGCTTACCTGCAAGGATGGCATGTTCCTTCACACCCAGAAGCCCGACTCCATTACAGCAATAGATTGAGGCGTTCTATGGAGCAGGGAGGCAGACAGATAACACAGATGGGTGAGTAAAGCTTGGGCATGTGGGCTATCTATCAGTAGGTTATGGGATTTATTAACTGAAGGCAAATAGACCATTATATTTGCAAAGGAATTTTCTCCAGAGTTTAGCAAACGAGGTACTGACTTCTATCATCTAATCGTGTGCAAAAAAAAATACAATATTTTTTCCTTGCACATGATTGGGTATTCTTTGCAAAGTGAAGCTTCACCACATTCACTAAGCTCTAGGGAAGATTCTCTTACAGATTGCAACTTGACTTGCAATGTTAACAGTAAATTTGCCTTTAGTAAATCAACACCAATGTCTCTTTGAATGCTTGATGTGGAGGCATTATTTGATTGCCTTGAATAGGCTAACGCCCCAATACTCACCATATGGAAATCGGACAACAGATCGTCCAACTTTTATCGCTTGCTAGTTGCAAGTAGAAATTGAATAGGTTACTATAGTCACAAAAATTCTTGTATGACAGAAAAAGAATTTAGAAGTGATGTATGTGTTCTAGTGTATTTGTATTATATTTTCAGATGACAACTGTACCGAATAAGCAAAAATCGTACGATAAAATTTTTCGTGCTTGCACCATTGGATAATATCGGATGAACTGATCTGGTCAGTTCATTTGATTATGAACTGGTTGTGATCAGCTATAGAAAGCTGTGTACTAACAATCAGATTATCGTACGAACGCTTCAAAAGCGGCATTTTACATCCGATTTTCAGATTGCATGTACGAGGCATAAGTCTCAGATGCACATCAACTTCAATTTTTATTAACTTCTGCAGTTAAAGTCAGTCATTATGGTCAGTTTACAAAACTAAAACCTGTTTTGCAACTGTTTCCAGTTTGCCACATATAACAATGCCTTTATTATAAATTCAATGACCATTATCGAGACCTGGATTTCTAATGAATTCTCTAATGGTCGGTAAAGAGACAGTCCAGCAAACACATGGGTTCATCTGCTCCTAAAACAAGAGACAATACTGTCAGGGAAGCCAAGGGAGACCCCAGTGCAACTACCAGCTGCAGGAACAATACAGGTTTTTATGCAGAAATTACTGCTTTACTATCAGAACTTTGCATCCTCCCGAAGGAGTCTAAAGCCTCATAAACACGATCGGACTTTGTACAAACTTTCCCGTGGACTTTTGTACAAAGGGTGTTGGCCGTAAGTTTGTATTGCATACACACGATCTGACTTTTTAGGCAACAAACACGAACGTAGTGACGTTTCAAGTACTGATGACACTTCAAAAGAGGACGTTCAATTACTCCAGCGCCACCTTTGGTCAACTTCTATATTTTTGTCTGATCTTATACATTGGTTCTGAGCATGCATGTTTGTACTGTGTACAAAAGGCCGATGGTTTTGTGTACACACTATCGGACTTTGCTCCATCAGATTTATGTTGTCAAAAAGTTTGTCCGTTCGCACAGCCAACAAAAGTCAGATGAAAACCGAAAAAGTTTGTCCGATGGAGCTTACACATGGTCGGATATTGCCTCGAAACAGCTATTTTGCATGTTTGTTGTCAAAAGGTCCAATTGTGTGTATGGGCCTATACACACGATCAGACTTTGTACAAACTTTTCTGTACACACAATCGGACTTTGCTCCATCGGACTTTTGTTGCTGGAAAGTTTGTCCGTTCGCATAGCCAACAAAAGTCAGATGAAAACCAAAAAAGTTTGTCTGATGGAGTGTATACAGGGTCAGATATTGCCTTAAAACAGCTAATTTGCATGTTTGTTGTCAATAAGTCAGATCGTGTGTGTGTGGGCCTTAAGTGATGTTGGTAATCTAGGATTCTGCTTGTGGATATCTGAAAGTCTTTAATCCTACTTCCAGCTCACTTGTGAATGCAATTGAAAACTCTATAAATCCAGGAGCCATATGTAACATTATGGCTGCCACAGGAAACTTTGCATATACTGTACCTATTATTTCCATAACTGTTGTAGGCATTCCTTTATGTCTTAGGAGCAGCAGTGAATGGTTAACAGGTAAGCCTATTGCTGTACAAATTTAAATGCCAAGTTTTGTGTGAAAAAAAACAAAAAAAACAGCTATTGCATATTGTGTGCTTCATGACTGTCCACAAGAGATAAGGAAAAGCCTTTCTGCTATTTTCTCAAGACTATGAATATGAATTGCTGGTTTGTACTCAGTTAAGTGCTCTGGAACTATGGCTCTCATAGACTGTGCTTTTACCTGGTCACCTGAGTAGTTCTGTGGGATAAAAGTAGAAACCTCAAAGCTGTTTGGCAGTACAATATGCGCATTAGCTGTATTTTTAAACTCATAAATGGAGAACCACAGGCAAGGTTAAAAAAAAAAAATCACCAGGAACATGAAGCATTCATTGTTGGGCACCGTTTTCCTAAAGAGGTAAGAGCAGTTATGTGAACTGATCCTGGGTCAGATTTGCTAAGCAGAAAATGCATTGAAGTGAATCCCTGTTCAAGTCAAACATCCAGTCAGGGTCAGAAAAAGACCCTTTTTAACCACTTGCCGACCAGCCGCTGTCATTATACAGCAGCAGGTCGGCTCGTTCCCACAATAGCTGTACTTCAGGCCTTTAAACAGCTATAGCAGGCGTATCTGCCGGCCACCCACGATCGCTCCACAGAGAAACAGAAAGGGGAACAGTTAATGTAAACATTCAGATCCCCGTTCTGTCATAGGATTAAAGAGTGATCGTCTGTTCCTATTGATTAGGAACAGCAAACTCTCTCCTCCTCCAGTCAGTACACTGCCCCCACAGTTAGAAACACCTCCCAGGGAACACATTTAACCCTTTGATTGCTATTAGTGTTAAACCCTTCCCTGCCAGTGACATTTATACAGTACTCAGTGCATTTGTATAGCACTGATTGCTGTATAAATGTCAGTGGTCCCAAAAAAGCGTCAAAAGTGTCCGATCTGTCCACCGCAAAATTGCAGTCCTGCTAGAAATCACTGATCACAGCCATTTCTAGTAAAAAATGAAAACTGTAAAAATGCCTTAAATTTCTTTTCTATTTTGTATAATATACGCTTATTGCGATTTTTTTTACCAAAAATATGTAAAAGAATACATATTTGCCTAAACTGATAAAGATTTTTTTTTTTTAAATTTGGGATATTATAGCAAAAAGTAAAAAAATATATATTTGTTTTAACCTCCCTGGCGGTACGATTATTTCGGATTTTAGGTGCTAAAAGCGGTACCATTATTTTGCATGAAAATTTGGCGTTTTATATTGTAGTCCTGCAATTCTTAGGAATAACTCTCTTAAATCTGTCCAAACCAGAGTCTAGCAGACATCCCGGGTATGATAAAGTTTGAAAAATTAAATCATAAATTATAATATAATAAATAATTATAAATAATTGTACCAAATAATAATATAACAATAATAAAAATTATTCAATAATGTAATCAAATCAAAAACACTGAAATTTGCTCAGTTGCAGAATTGTCACTGTCATTACTTTTCAGTATTTGATGACGGATCTCCCCACAAATCGCTATCGCTTAATTCTGCGAGTGATTCTAATTTATTATCGCTGTTTTCTAGCTGGTCTAAAATCATTTTTGATGTACAGTGACAGTTTGGTTGCTATGGGCAATCTCCAGTTTCCAGGCATAAAGAACAGTTTTTATTATATAAAACTGCATGCAGGACACTGGGCAGACCACTAGGGACAACGGGGATGTGAAATATTTACATACAGCAATGTAATCTGTAAGATTACATTATACTGTATGTTTACTGTTTGTTTCACTTTTTGAATTTGGCGCCGATCTCCGTGCCCGTGCGTCGCAACGCTCGCAGGGCACGGAGATCGGCGATGTAATGCATCGAGCGAGACACGGCTCGCTCGTACAGCGGGGAGACAACGCTGGATCCGAGGGAGAAGGTAAGTAAACCTCCTCCTGGATCCAGCGATGCAGTCCCGAGTCTGACTCGGGGATACCGCTTTTGGTATAAAAAATCCACCCCGAGCCAGACTCGGGAATACCGTCAGGGGGGTTAATTGTCTTTTTTTGTTTATAGCGCAAATAATAAAAACCACAGAGGTGATTAATAACCACCTAAAGAAAGCTCTATTTGTGGGAATAAAAAGGACATCAACTTTGTGTAGTTACAGCATCGCACGACCGTGCAATTGTCAGTTAAAGCGATGCAGTGCCATATCGCAAAAAATGGCCTGGTCATTATTAAGGGGGAAAATCTTCCGGTCCTTAAGTGGTTAAATTAACCTACATTTAGTTGGATATTTAAAGCAAAAACCTTTTAGTAAATTTTATAGGTCAGCAGATTGGAACCCAGATCATGTTCCTTCATTGAGTCTCATCAATACGTCCATTGATTAACCACTTCCCGACCGGCGCACGCCAATGTACGTCGGCAGAATGGCACGGACAGGCATATTGGCGTACAAGTACATCCAGTTTTAAATGCCAGTCGGGACCCCCGTGAGTCTGGTCGCGGGTCCCGTGGACTTGATCGCCGCGGTCATACCCGCGATCATCTCACGGGACGGCTGAACGAGGTGATGCCGTTGTAAACAGCATGTCCCCGTTCTGCCTAGCAACAAGTGACGCAAATCTCTGCTCCATGTGATTGGAGCAGAGATCAGTGTTCACTAAAACAAAGCCCAGCCCCCCACAGTTAGTAACACGCCCCTAGGAACACTTAACCCCTACACTGCCACCCACTGGTTAACCCCTTCACTGCCAGTGTCATTTACACAGGAATCACTGCAATTGTATAGCAATGATTGCTGTATAATGACAATGGTCCCAAAAATGTCCGATGTGTCCGCCATAATGTCGCAGTCACAATAAAAATCGCTGATCGCCGCCATTACTAGTAAAAAAAAATATTAATAAAAATGCCATAAAATGATCCCCTATTTTGTAAACGCTATAACTTTTGCGCAAACCAATCAATAATCGCTTATTGGGATTTTTTTTACCAAAAATATGTAGGAGAATATGTATCGGCCTAAACTGAGGGAAAAAAAATGTTTTTTTATATATTTTTGGGGGATATTTATTATAACAAAAAGTAGTAAAAAATAATATTTTTTTTTCAAAATTGTCGCTTTATTTTTGTTTATAGTGCAAAAAATAAAAAACGCAGAGGTGATCAAATACCACCAAAATAAAGCTCTATTTGTGGGAAAAAAATGACGTCAATTTTGTTTGGGAGCCACGTCGCACGACCACGCAATTGTCAGTTAAAGCGACGCAGTGCCGAATCGCAAAGAGTGGTCTGGTCTTAAGCCAGCAAAATAGTCCGGTCTGAAAGTTGTTAAGGTGTATGTAAAGCCAAAACATTTTTTAGCTTTGTATAAAGTAGGAAATGGTAAAACACTTGCCACCTTTTATTTTTCTGTCTATGTCCCATCAGGTAAATCTATCCTCGCTTCCTGAACCAGAGCCACAGCAGGAAGTAAGAGGAGCTGTCTCCAAAATAGAGGGATATCCCCTCCTAAAGTGGAAGTAAACTCCCCTTTCGTTTTCAGCCAAGGAAGCTGCGATCTTTGCCTCTGTTTAATCTTCAACTGCTATGGTGCTGCACATGTGATTCGTTATGACACAAGCCATTGGATGGTTTCATAGTTTGGCTGAGAGCACAGCCAATGTGCAGTTAGCATTCCCGGCATGCCTTTTTTTTAACTGTTTAAATCAATGGGTTTACTTCCACTTTAATCTCTGTACACACGATCAGATTTTCCGACAACAAATGTTGGATGTGAGCTTGTTGACGGAAAGTCTGACCTTTTGTATGCTCCATTGAACATTTGTTGTCGGACTTTACGCCCAAAAATTTTGGCTAGCAGGTTCTCAAATTTTCCGCCAACAAATGTTTGTTGTCGGACTTTCGAATCGTATGTACACAAGTCTGTTGGACAAAAGTCCACGCATGCTCGGAATCAAGTACGAGCTGGAAGCACTCAGTCTTGTAAAACTAGCGTTCGTAATAGAGATATCACGTTCGTCACTACTTTCGTAATTGTTGGTCAACATTTGTGTGACCGTGTGTATGCAAGGAAAAAAACACACGGTTTTGTTGTCGGAAAGTCTGATCGTGTGTACAAGGCATTAGACACCAGAATAGATTTTCCTCACTGTACGATTTACCCTTACATTCTAATCCTGTTCCTGACAACTCAAACAATTTGGATTTACCATCACTTTCTGTAAAGGAGACAATGCTCACTTGGAAGAAAAAGGGGGTGAATTTCTCAGCAGGGACAAAGATAGCAATAAAAACCTAACAAAAGTTCTAACACTTCCACTTTCTAACTAAAACTAAAATTGAAAAAGTTTTGCTTTACATACATTTTAAATAGAGATGAGGCGAACATGTGAACAGGCAAAAAATGTGTGCGAACACATGTCCCTGGTCTTGGGTGGTGGTGGATGCATAACAGGCCAGTAGTTTAATTGCATATTGAGCAAGTTCTGGCCAGTGGTCCATCATCAAGACCCAGTAACCCAGTGGATGCTGGGTTTTGGAAAGGTCTCCAAGTCTGCTCTTGCCCCTAGATATTCCTGCACCATATAATGCAGACGCTGGCGATGGTTGCTTGAACCGATAAGACCTTGCCGCTGAGGACTGAAAAATTATTTAAAGGCATCAGTCAGACGGCCACATTCTCCGCTGCTCTTCCTCTGACTGAACAAAGCCTTAGTAACACTTTGTCCAGCACCAGGATGTTGTCCAGCACTGGTGATGTTTCATCCTCTGCTCCCTCTGCAAAGGCCGGATGAGTTCTGTAACATTACCTTTGTAACATGGATAAAGAAGGGTTGCCAGCCAGTAATGATCCCTCTCCTTGATACCACGAATCCTAGGATCCTTTCACAGGCTTTGCAGAATTAGGGAGAGCATGCAGTGTAAGTTTGCAGAAGCATTTGATTCTGAGTCCTCTGGGTCATTAAGGATCACATGATTCGTAACTACCTCCTCCCAGCCACGTACAATTCCTTTGGTTTCTGGGGACTGAAAACCATCCCTTGAAGACTGCTGCTGAGTGTTATCCACTACATCCATGCTGACACAATCCTCCTCCTCCTTCTATGCTTCCTGTGTTTTTGGTGGGCCCGCAGTAATGATATCTGGATAAACGGAGCCTTGAGAGGAAAGGAAGTCCTCCTCTTCCTCCCACTGTTCTGCCTCAAGTGCCCTGTCCATGATTCCATGAACCGTGGGCTCCAGCAGGAAGACTAGAGGGACATTGTCACTGTTGCATGCATTGTCTCTGCTCACCATCCTTGTGGCCTCCTAAATGGTGACATGACAGTGCATGCATCCTTGATCAGTAGCTACTGGCATGGTGAAAAGAAGCCAAGCTCCCCTGACCCTGCCCTGGTGCATACTCGCACAGGTACTCATTGATGGCCCTCTGCTGTGTGTGCAGCCGCTGCCGCGTTGCCAACGTTGAGTTCCACTTAGTGGGCATGTCACAAATGAGGCGGTTGGTGGGCAGTTTCATACCCTTTAAATGTGAGCCAGCTGAGC
The DNA here is from genome assembly GCF_037356315.1 of Lithobates pipiens. Taxonomy (NCBI): domain Eukaryota; kingdom Metazoa; phylum Chordata; class Amphibia; order Anura; family Ranidae; genus Lithobates; species Lithobates pipiens. Next base: position 212,553,515 of record NW_027507718.1, on the reverse strand, counting down.
ACTGCCATTTTATGACCAGAGGAAATAACCACAGACTTTTCTGGCCTCAGGAGATCCTGTAAGCCTGGGTACCTGCTCAAGAACTGCTGCACCACCAAATTCAGGATGTGTGCCAAACATGGAACATGAGTCAAGTGTCCCTGTCAGAGGGCGGAGAGAAGGTTGGTGCCATTGTCACTTACAACCATTCCTGGCTGAAGCTGGCGTGGCATCAACCACCTCTGAGCCTGCCCCTGCAGAGCTGACAGAATCTTTTCCCCAGTCTGGCTCCCTTCCCCTAGGCAGACCAACTCAAGCAGCACATGGCATCTTTTAGCCTGACTGCTTGCGTAGCCCCTTGAACTCTTACGGAGCATCACTGGTTCAGAGGACAAAGCTGCAGAAGAGGCCATACAGGAAGAATAAGAGGAGGGCTCAGAGGAGAGAGCTGTAGCAGAATCACCACTAGCATTTTGGAGGCGTGGTGGCAGAACAACCTTCAACAACACTGAACCCTGTCCTACATCCTCCCCAGCTGCCAGCAGAGTTACCCAGTGCACCGTGAAGGGACGGTAACGTCCTTGCCCATGCCTGCTGGACCATGAGTCAGCGGTAATATGAAACTTACTGCTGACCACCCTGTCCAACGAGGCCAAATCATTGCCTTCCACATGCCAGTAGAGAGCCGGAATGGACTTCCATGAAAAGAAATGGCATTTTGGAACCTGCCACTGAGGTACAGCACAATCCACAAATTCACAAAAAGGGCCAGGGTCTACCAGCTGAAAAAGCAGCAGTTGCAGTGCTAGCAATTTGGCCAAGCTAGCATTTCGACGCTGAGCATGTGGATGGCTGGGATGGAATTTCTTTTTACGGTTCAGCAACCACGGTAGGGGAATTTGTCTGCTAATATCAATTGGTGGTGTACTGCTAGCAGATTGGATGCAAGTACTTGGGACACCTATTGTTATACCTTCATTCCTCTCAGTGCAGGTTTTTGAGAGGACTGGAGGTATAGCAGGGTTGGAGATCCCAGATGAGGAGCAAGGAGAAGTCCGCCTTTTTTTTTGATGTGGGTCTTTCAAGTGCTGTTGCCAATATACTGCATGGCAGGTCATCATATGTCTGGTCAAGCATGATCTTGATCAGCTTCAGACATAGGTTGAAAACAGCAATGGTGCAATCTCCTCCTCCTTCTCACTTTCCTCCTCTCTTCTCTCAGGCACCCAAGTACAGTCAGTGACCTCATCATCCCCTCCCTCCTCGTCACTGGAACTTGGTAGTATGCTGCAGCTGGGGGAACATATAAGCCAATTTCTTCTCCTTCTGTGGCACCCGCTCTCTCTAGGCTCATGTTACTCCCTTCCTCAACTTGGGAACCAACATCGAAGCCTTCAAATCGCTGGGCATCATCCAGCAGCATGTACCCGACACTGTGGTCAAATAATTATGGGGACTCCTTTGTGCATGATGGTGGGGCTACAGACAGAGTGACTGTGGACATGGAGCTGGTGGAATAGGCCGCTTTGGCAGCTGCGTTGGAAGGCAAACTACTCTAAGCCTGGGTGACAGAGGATGTTGTTATCCACTCCCCCACCTTCTCCGCATGTTGTGGCTCAATAAAACAGCCAACAGCTGAAAACAAGGACAAGCATGCCCCATGGCCACCTGCAGAGGATGCGCCATGTCCATGACTACCACTGTTGACTGTAGACACAGAGGCTGCTTGCCCTCTTTTAGTGGCCCGTGAGTGTCTGCCTCTCCTTAGTGGCCTCCCGGACATGATGTATTTTTTGTTTTGCAACACCACACTAAACTATTTTAGACACTGTGTACACTGCCTGAAGTGTATTAGAAACTGTAAAAACTGTATTAGATACTGTGTACACCGCCTGTACTGTATTAGAAACTGTAGAATGGCTGCACTGTATTTTATACTGTGTACACCACCAGAAGTGTAGTAAAAACTGTACACACTGTGTTAGATACTGTGTACACCGTCTGCACTGTATTAGAAACTGTACAACAGCTGCACTGTATTGTATACTGTATTCACCACCAGAAGTGTAGTAGAAACTGTAGAAACTGTTTTAGATACTGTGTACACCACAGGAAAAGTAGTAGAAACTGTACACACTGTATTAGGTACTGTGTATACCACCAGAAAAGTAGTAGAAACTTTACACACTGTATTAGATACTGTGTACATTGCCTGCACTGGATTATAAACTGTACAATGGCTGCACTGTAATGTATACTGTGTACACCACCAGACATGTTGTAGAAACTATACACACTGTATTGGATACTGTGTACACTGCCTGAAGTGTATTAAAACCTGTACACCACTGAATGCACTGTAGATATAGGCTACAGTGAACAGGATGCAGAATATATATATATATATATATATATATATATATATATATATATATATATATATATATATATATATATATATATGGTCTTGTAGTTTTTGCCAAGGTCTGAACCACCTCCCTGCATCTCTAGTCCAATCGATTCAATAGCCAGGCCATTAAGATTCTCACTGGTTTGGGGTGCTGCCATTAATGTTGGCATAAAAGATCTTGTTTCATCAGAAACAGGATTGGTCCTGCTGAATGACAACCAAGGCCTCTTTGGCAGGTGGAAAGCACCTGTATAGCATAAACATATCCTGTCCAAAACTTCATTATCAAGGATACTGGAGGCAGACAAACACCAATGGAAAAAAAGACCATAGGATATATTTCACATGAACTTCATAAAAATAGGTATAAATCATAATCCCTATTCATTTCCTTAGGGTGCAGGGATTGTAATTTATTTATCCACCATACCTCTCTTTGTTTTAATTTCAAGATCCTATCACCCCCTCTTCGATCCCTCAGTACTTCCTCTAAGATCGTAAATCTTAGAGGAAGGCTCCCTGTCTTTGGCCAATTATGGCTCTCTCAGCAGAGCGCGCTGTGATTGGCCAAAGCATGCAGGTCAGGTGCATGCTTTGGCCAATCATCATACAGCAATGCACTGGGAGATCGCAGTGCATTATGGGGCGTTCTGCATCGCTGAAATTTCCCACGAGCGCCCCGTAATGTTCGCTGTTCAAGTCAAAGTTATGTTCGACCCGAACATCTAGCTCATCCCTAATTTTAAATCATACCCCAGTGATTTTGTTTTTTGAGCAGTAAAAGCACTGCAGGTTACATACACGAATTCCCTGAGGCAAAGGGCTTGCACCTAACAATAGGTGTTCACTGGGGAAAGGAAAGGAATCCACTGAAGAATATTGCATTGTGTGTAACTAGTTATTGGTACTAAGAGAGAATCACATATTGTTATAGACTAGTAATTTTCTTTCCAAACAATGCTATTCAAATATAAAAAATATGCAGGTAAATAGCTGTTGACTCTACATATGTATTTGGGTTTTTTATACCTGTTTGCGGTTCTACTTTAAAAGCAAGTTCAACTTTATTTCTTACAAAATATATTGCCTCCAGGCTTGACCCCTTTCTTGAGCTTGAAACTCAGTGATTACGTTTTATGTTGACTCTTCATAGCAATGTCTATATGATCCTATCAGGGTAACTTGTGGCTGCATAGCATATTCTCTATAAGACACTACAACAATAGAGAGTCAAGCAGAGAATCACAACTTCCGTAAAGCAGTTTAGAACATAGCTACTTGCACTTATCCTCATAAACAGCATCCCTCACAGTGAAATCCAGGCTAGCTTTGGAAACACAGGTGAGCAGCTGGAGGGATCCAAGATCAAAGACCCACACCACTGGAACTTGGGTATTCTGGTACTGATTAGGAAGGCACTGCCCATAGTAGCTGAGTCTTCTGGAAAAGCTGCATGCTATTAGGCCCCTGTTAGGCTGCCCAAATGCCATTCCTAATGCTAGATGGAACTCTCACCTGGCTGCAGATCACCTGCCCAGCTACCTCTGCTTTATCAGGTGTGGCTCTCTGAGCTGCTGAAGGAAGATAGCTGAAGAATTTTATTTCCTGGGCATGTTGAGGAACCAAGGGTGATGTGGGAAATGTAGTTAAAGGGGCCTGCATGTGTATATGAGCATGGTGAGTAAATGGGTGTTCCACCACAATAGTAACCCCCCCCCACTGGAGTCAGTGGGAGCAAAAATAACAACCCCTTCAATGCCCCCCCCCCCCCGTGCTGTTAGTTCGGTAGTTAGATAGTCAGTGGTAGTGTTATTTAACCCCTTCCCCCATTGGTGGTCAGTGGACGTGTTTTTAAACCCCCTTTCCTATTGGTGGTTAGTGGTTTCTTACCTGAGAAAGAGGGGGAGTTGGGACTTTAAATGAAACACTTTTTACATCGTGCTTCCATCCTGGTATTGAATAAAGACTAAGGCCGCGTACACACGGGCGGACTGTCTGCCCAACTTAGTCCGCCGAAACACATTTCAGCGGACAGTCCGCTCGTGTGTGGACTTCAGCGGACTTTTTCAGCTGACTGTCTGACGAACAAAGTCTTACAGAATTTCCGTAAGATTGTCCGTCCAAACTTGGTTTGAGCGGACAGTCCGCCCGTGTGTATGCCAGTCCGCTGTACTTTCGAAATGAGCGGACTTTTCCCGCCCGGAGAAAAGTCTGCTCATTTCGAGGGGGTATCCAGGTAGGCGGGCCCCGCCGCCTGGTATGGACTTAAAGGGGAACCCCCAACGCCGAAAAAAATCGGCGTGGGGGCCCCCCCCAAGTCCACAACAGACCCTTGTCCGAGCACGCTACCCGGCCGGCCAGGAAAGGGGGGCGAGCGAGCGCCCCCCCTCCTGAGCCGTACCAGGCCGCGTGCCCTCAACATGGGGGGTGCCTTGGGGAAGGGGGGGCCGCGCGGCCCCCCCACCCCAAAGCACCTTGTCCCCATGTTGATGAGGACAAGGGCCTCTTCCCGACAACCCTGGCCGTTGGTTGTCGGGGTCTGCGGGCGGGGGGCTTATCGGAATCCGGGAGCCCCCTTTAATAAGGGGGCCCCCGGATACCGGCCCCCCACCCTATGTGAATGAGTATGGGGTACAATGTACCCCTACCCATTCACCTGTGAAAAAAAGTACAAAAAAAAAACACAACACAGGGTTAAAATATTTTATTGCACAGCTCCGGGGGTCTTCCGTCTTCGGGGGTCTTCTCGCCGGACTCCTCCGCTATCTTCTTGTAGCTCTTTTGCTAGCGGAGGAGTCCGGCTTTCTTCCTCCCCGGCGCCGGCCTCTTCTCCCGACTTCGGGGGTCTTGTCCCCCTCTTCGGTTCTTCTGCCGGGCCACCGCGCCTTCTTATAGCTCTTTTACAGGCGGTGGCCCGGTCTTCTGTCGCCGCTGTCGCCGTCGTCGCCACCGCCTTCCGTTCTTCTTCTTCTTCTTCTTCTTCTTCTTCTTCTTCTTCTTCTCCAGGAGATGTTGCCTCGACGATCTCTCCGGCCGGAATGCCGGGGAGGAAGAAAGCCGGACTCCTCCGCTAGCAAAAGAGCTACAAGAAGATAGCGGAGTCCGGCGAGAAGACCCCCGAAGACGGAAGACCCCCGGAGCTGTGCAATAAAATATTTTAACCCTGTGTTGTGGTTTTTTTTGTACTTTTTTTCACAGGTGAATGGGTAGGGGTACATTGTACCCCATACTCATTCACATAGGGTGGGGGGCCGGTATCCGGGGGCCCCCTTATTAAAGGGGGCTCCCGGATTCCGATAAGCCCCCCGCCCGCAGACCCCGACAACCAACGGCCAGGGTTGTGGGGAAGAGGCCCTTGTCCTCATCAACATGGGGACAAGGTGCTTTGGGGTGGGGGGGCCGCGCGGCCCCCCCTTCCCCAAGGCACCCCCCATGTTGAGGGCACGTGGCCTGGTACGGCTCAGGAGGGGGGGGCGCTCGCTCGCCCCCCTTTCCTGGCCGGCCGGGTAGCGTGCTCGGACAAGGGTCTGTTGTGGACTTGGGGGGGACCCCCACGCCGATTTTTTTCGGCGTTGGGGTTCCCCTTTAAGTTCATTCCAGGCGGCGGGGCCAGCGACGTCTCCTTCGCGGGCCCCGCCTACCTGGAGACGCGCTCGAAATGAGCGGACTTTCCTCCGCGTGTGTGGGCGAGTCCGTTCATTTCAAAAGTTGAGCGGATTGTATGGCGGACTTAGTCCGCTGTATTAGTCCGCTCAAAAAGTGCCGTGTGTGGGCAAGTCCGTTCATTCAAAAGTTTGGACGGACTGTCTGTCGGATTGTCTGACGAACTTAGTTGGCCAGACAATCCGCCCGTGTGTACGCGGCCTAAGAGGTAACTGGGACTTTAAATTAAACAATTGGATAGTGGAGGTAGATTTGAATGTACCTACCTCCACTATCCAATTGCTTAATTTAAAGGCCCAATTACCTCTTAGTCTTTAGTGGTTACTTACCTGACCTTGTGCTGCTGTGCCTCTTTCTCTGTCCCCATCTTGCCAGGATTATACTAGTATTGTGGGTATCAATCTGCCTGACAGTACCAGCTTTGTTACAGTACTGGGTACTAAAACACAGAAAGCATTGCCCAGATGTACCCAACAGGTTGTAGACCTTGCCCAGGAAATGGAGGGCCATGCATAGAGAGCCTGCACATATATATGGCCCACGGCTGCATGCCAAGCACAAGGCATTTCCTAAACACTTATTCTTATATTCATGAGTTGTGGCATCTATATCATCGTCTTCAGGCCCACCCCTTAGCAGTTTCACTGTGTACCAGATCACATATATGTACACATTATACGGCTCCTCCTGGTAGGGCACATGCATGAACGCCGGTGGCGGCTTGTTCCCGCTGTGATCACACACAGCAGGAACCCAGCGGCAACTACTGTGGACTCGATGTCAGCTGGCACCCACCGATTGTTCAGTACGCAGGCAAAACTCCAATTTGCATATGTAAACACGGCAGGACACAGTTCTGTCAATAGGGAAGGCATTGATCATGTGTTCCTGCAAAGCAGGGACATGGATCCATGTCCTCCCCTAGTAAAAGCACCTCTCACAGTACACAGAAGTACTAGCTAGGCACACACAGGAAACCCTTTGATTGCCCCTGATGTTAAACCTTTCCCAGACAGTGCCATTAGTACAGTGTCAGTGTATATTTTTTAGCACTGATCACTGTAATAATGTCACTGGTCCCCCAAAAGTGCCTTAGTGTCTAAATTGTCCACCCCAATATTGCAGTCCTGCTATAAGTCACTGATTGCCACCATTACTAGTAAAAAAATAAAAATAAATAAAAATATCCTATAGTTTGTAGATACTATAACTTTTGCACAAACCAATCAATATACGCTTATTAAGATTTTTTTTTTTTTACCAAAAATATGTATCAGAATATACTATATACTAAAAAAAATAATAAAACACAGAGGTGATCAAATACCACCAAAAGAAACATCTATTTGTGAAAAAAAAGGACATAACATTTTATTTGGGTACACCGTCGCACGACCATTGTCAATAAAAGTAACGCAGTGCTATATCGCACAAAAAAAATGGCCTGGTCGTGAAGGGGGGTAAATCTCCCAGAGGTTAGGCGGTTATATTGTGGTAAAGTGCTCTAATCATTCCTGAGTTTGAGTTTTACATACTTAACAGGAACAGCTCTGTGCCCATTCGAGATTTTTATTTAAGAAATATTTAGCTCACTTCTCATGAGAAAACAGTATTACATTTAATCATGAAAGGGTAGCTTTTTCCTTTCTGAAGTTAAATCAAACTGCCCTGAAAGTTGAGATAATAACATCTCTGTGAATGATATATTTCAGGCAGCTAGTGAGAAAAAAAAAAGCGTTGTGTTCTATGTGCTTGGAGACTTTCGAAACGCCTCCACTGGCAGATTGTAGTTGTAGGCCTAGCTGGAGGTAACCACAACACCCTCTTTTATGCTCTCACATGGTTACAAGCACAGCAAACATATCTGGGACAGCAGAACAAAGACAATGTTGTACAAGACTTATTGTGACAAAATAAGCTTGTTGAAGTTGTTAGAGCACAAATCTGCATGAGAGAGCAGGAAATAAGATCTCTCATGTTTAATATAAAGCCAATCGCTAGCAGGGAAAAATGGGCAAAGTAAGCTTTACAAGCACCAAAGATGCCTAGCACCCTGATCAATCACTGGAGCTATGCCCAAAGATTTATAGAGCAATTTTGCAGAATATTGGGGTGTCAGTGAGGATGGTACTCAAACAATTAGTGTTATTAGTGTTATTTGCTCACTTATTTTCTTTTGATACATGCTCTTTTATAGCGTTTGTAGAAACAACACTTTTTTTTTAGTTTGTTTAGTTTAGTTTGGGTAGAATTTGGAAGGTCTGTGTCCCTACTAGTGTGATTCCACCTTTCTACTTGTTCTGCTGACTATTGTGAAAGTTTTTTAAAATTTCAAAATTTTACAGCTGTCAGCAGAACAAGAGGTGAGGGAAAAATTTCCAGTAGGGACACCTGTTCCTCTGAAAATGTGATAGGCTAGGATGGTTATATACTTATATAAGCCCTTGTACACATGGTCGGGCATTCCGACAACAAAATCTGTCGGATTTTTTTAGACGGATTTTGGCCGAAACTGGTGTTGCATACACACGGTCGGACAAAGTTGCCGGAAAATCCGATCGTTCGTAACGTGATGACGTTATTTAGTTACGACTGGACTACGTTCAGGCTAGTAGCCAATAGCTTTGGTCTAGGAATTTGATCTGAGCATGCGTGGCACTTTGTCCGATCAGAATTCTCTACAAACGATTGTACAAAGTCCGATCGGATTATGTTGTCGGAAATTTTTTATATCAAGCTCTCAAACTTTGTTGGTCGGACATTCCGACGGAAAAAGTCAGATGAAGCCCACACACGGTCGGATTATCTGACAACACGGTCCGATCGGACATTTTCTGTCGGAATGTCCGACCGTGTGTACAAGGGCTAAGATAAACCTTGTGCTTGGTTAGTTGTACCCACAGGACTGCTGCAACTATTAAATATGAGTTACTGAATACTGGACCCAACACAATTCTACATGCGCTGTCCCATAAAGTCAAAAATTATTTACAACTCAATACTCATAAAAAATATATATATATATATATATATATATATATATATCAGTGCACATAATTAATAAATGATTTATGAATCAATATACACAATTAAAACCCATGATTAATCAAAAAATATTTATCATTAAATCCAAAAATCCATATAAACATATAGTCCGTAATAAAGTATGTGCAATTGAAGTGTTCTGTGCTCAAAAGATTTTTTTGCAGAGGTGCTCCAGTTCTTCTCAAGCACTAGGGCCTCTTACCAAACAGGAATGATCTTGAATTACAGAGCTCAAACGCGCTTTATCTCTCCACAGATGGCCAACGCTCTCACCATCAGATCTCGATAGCACTCTTTTCAATCGCAGAGGACGCCTATCATGGAGAAACGCATCAGGCGGAGCTAGAGTGTGACATCATCACGTACAGGAGCGTTGGTTGGTCCTGCGGCCATGCTTTTTGGTCTTTTACACTGCATGTTCCAATCCTTTTAAATGTAAGTGTAATGCTATTTTTATTAAAGATTTTACTACACTGTGAGGCTTCTCCTTCTTTGTGCTTTAAATATACAATATATTGCCAAAAGTATTGGGACACCCCTCTAAATCATTGGATGCAGGTGTTCCAATCACCTCCATGGCCACAGGTGTATGTGAAGACTACTTCTACAAACAATTTTGAAAGAATGGGTCGCTCTCAGGAGCTCAGTGAAATCAAGCGTGGTACAGCGATAGGTTGCTACCTGTGCAATAAGTCCATCCATGAAATTTCCTTCCTACTATATAATCCACGGTCAACTGTTAGTGGTATTGTAACAAAGTGGAAGCAACTGGTAACAACAGCAACTCAGCCACAAAGTGGTAGGCTACGTATAATGACAGAGGGAGGTCAGCACATGCTGAAGCGCACAGTGCGCAGATGTCGCCAACTGTCTGCAGAGTCAGTAGCTACAGACCTCCAAACTTCATGTGGCCTTAACTCTTAAGACATCAGCATACCGATACATTTTGGACAATTTCATGCTCCCAACTTTGTGGAAACAGTTTGGGAATGGCCCCTTCCTGTTCCAACATGACTGCACCAGTGTAGAGGTGGCACTCTAATTAGGCAAATTAGGTGGTCATCTATGGCCTTGCACTCCCAGGGGACTCACAGCCGCCTAATGTGTGTATTACAGTGGAAGGGAATGTCCCCCAGTCGGTTTCCCCAGGGCTGTCCTTAACGCGGGGTCCAGGGTGCGCTACTAGGTTTCCCCGTCAGGGGTTGACTGACTACTTCAGCACTGCCTGAGGTCCCAGGGTCAGTGGGTGGCTCTGAGTACTCCCCTCCCGAGGCTTTGCCCCTTCTACCGCACTCCGTGGATCTCTCCATGTGCAGAGCTGGGATAATGCCCACACCTGTAGCGGCCGAGCAGCTCCCTGAGCTACTCTCCACGATGGTCCTGCCAGAGCTGGCGCCGCTACCTGGGAATCTTCGAGGAGCCAGTCTGAAAGCCAAAACCTCAAGCTACTGCAGGATGGTCCTGCTGCCCGACACTGACAGTGACACAGAATCCCACCAAGGACGCCCCAAAAATCACCGCTGCCTGTGACCTCACACACAGCCTTGATGATATTTAAGCCATCTGGCATGTGATATGCTACCTACATCATTATCCTCCTCATCCCCCATTACTGGCATCCCACCACCCTACCTCCTGTCATATTTATCACCCCTTCTGCACCCCTCTGCCAGCTTCCTACCACCCCACTCCCTATCATCATCATCTCCATCCTCATCATAATCCCCCTGTGCCCACTCCCTGTCATCGTCATCTTGCTCCTAATCATAATCCCCATTTGCCTGGCATCCTACCACCTCACCCCTTTGTCATCTTCACCCCTCCTGCACCCCTCTGCCAGCTTCCAAACACCACACTCCCTGTCATTGTCATCTCCATCCTCATCATAATCCCCCTGTGCCTGGCATCCTAACACCCCACCCCTGTCATCTTCACCCCCCCTGCACCCCTCTGCTAGCTTCCTACCACCCCACTCCCTGCCATTGTCATCTCCGTCCTCATCATAAACCCCTGTGCCTGGCATCCTTCCACCCCATCCCCTTGTCATCTTCGGCCCTTATAAACCCCTCTGCCAGCTTCCAACGACCCCACTCCCTGTCATCATCATCTCCATCCTCATCATAATCCCCCTGTGCATGGCATCCTACCACCCCACCCCTGTCATCTTCACCCCCCCCGCACCCCTCTGCCAGCTTCCTACCACCGCACTCCTTGTCCTCGTCACCTTGCTCCTAATCATAATCCCCCTGTGCCTGGCATCCTAACACCTCACCCCCTTGTCATCTTCACCCCTCCTGCACCCCTCTGCCAGCTTCCAACCACCCCACTCCCTGTCATCGTCATCTCCATCCTCATCATAATCCCCCGTGCCTGGCATCCTATCACCTCACCCGCTTGTCATCTTCACCCCCCTGCACCACACTGCCAGCTTCCTACCACCCCACTCCCTGTCATCGTCATCTCCGTCCTCATCATAAACCCCTGTGCCTGGCATCCTACCACCTCACCCCTGTCTTCTTCACCCCCCTGCACCCATCTGCCAGCTTCCTACCCCCCCGCTCCCTGTCATCGTCATCTCCATCCTCATCAGTATCCCCCTGTGCCTGGCATCCTACCACCACACCCTCTTGTCATCTTCACCCCTCCTGCACCCCTCTGCCAACTTCCAACCACCCCACTCCCTGTCATCATCATCTTGCTCCTCATCATAATCCCTTTGTGCCTGGCATCCTACCACCCCACTCCTGTCATCATCACCCCCCCCATGCCCCTCTGCCAGCTTCCTACCACGCCACTCCCTGTCATCGGCATCTCGCTCCTCATCATAATTCACATTTGCCTGGCATCCTACCACCTCATCCCTGTCATCTTCACCCCCCCCCCCCCTGCACCCCTCTGCCAGCTTTCTACCACCCCACTCCCTGTCATCGTCATCTCGATCCTCATCATAATCCCCCTGTGCCCACTCCCTGTCATCGTCATCTCCATCCTCATCATAATCCCCCTGTGCCTGGCATCCTACCACCCCAGCCCTTGTCATCTTCACCCCTCCTGCACCCCTCTGCTAGCTTCCTACCACCCCAATCCCTGTCACCGTCATCTCATGCCTTATCATAATCCCCCTGTGCCTGGCATTCTACCACCCCCCCCCATAATCTTCACCCCCTGTACCACACTGCCAGCTTCCTACCATCCCACCCACTATCATCATCTCCACCCCCTACTTCTGACATCCTACTACCTTTCCCCCCTGTCACCAACATTCCCAAGATGTTATCAATTTTTGCGTGCGTGTAAAAAAAAAAAAAAAAAAAAAAAAAAATATATATATATATATATATATATATATATATATATATATATATATTTAATGATATTTGATTAAAGAGTAATTGGTTAGAGAAAATTCTAGAAACTGTGAATTCATAGTTCCCCCAGTTTTCCCATTTTGAATGATTGGGGCCTCATGTCTAAGATTTGCCTAAGGCCTCACAAAGCCTAGAGCTGCCTCTGCTCCAATGCATGAAGCAAGGTCCGTAAAGACATGGATGAGCGAGTTTGGGGTGGAAGAACTTGACTGGCTTGCACAGAGTCCTGACTTCAACCTGATAGGACAGAATTAGGATGAATTAGAGGAGAGACTGCGAACCAGGCCTTCTCATCCCACATCAGTGCCTGATCTCACAAAAGTGCTTCTGGAAGAATGCTCAAACATTCCTGTAGACACACTCCAAAACCTTGTGGATAGCCTTCCCAGAAGAGTTTAAGCTCTTATAGATGCAAAGGGTGGGCCAACTTAATATTGAACCATGTGGACTAGGATTGGGATGCCATTATTTATCCAGCACACAACGCCTGTGTATTTTAGCATACCACAATGGTCGGATGTGACCCATGGTGCCCCACATTTACCAAAATTCTGGAGGTCTGTTAAAACCTGTATGTTGGAAACTTGTTTAGAATGAGTGGGCTGCCTAACAGCAACACACATTAATGCAGGAAATGCCGCAAATTAAAGAACATGTGATAATGCACCATAAAACACTAGAATAATCTGAACGGACCCTACCATCCTAACATAAATATTCCATACATTTTTCTAAAACTTTTAACCGTTTTGATTTAGGCTCCAAAACTGGTAGTGATGCAATCTGGCAAATGAGAGGATCCCCTAAACCAGGCACACAAAATAATTTGGATATGGCTGGGGGGGTTAGAGGAGGCCCTGGACTGGAGAGTTCAGTGGAGGCCCTGGTCTGATGGGGGGTGTGAAGGAGGTCTTGGGCTAAGGAGTGTGGAGGAGGCCCTGGGCTGGGGGTGCAAGGAGGCCCTGACCTGGGGAGAACACAAGGGAGCCCCTGGACTTGGGGGATAGAGAGAAGGTCCTGGGCTTGGGGTAGAGGTTCAGAGGAGGCCTTGACCTGGGGAGGGGGCTCAGAGATGACTCTGGACTTGGGGGATGCAGAGGAGGTCTTGGGCTAGGGGGAGCAGAGGAGGCCCTGGACTGCAAAATTTCAGAGGAGGCACTGGACTGGGAGCTTGCAAAGGAGTCCCTTGGCTGGGTGGTGCAGAGGAGGTGCTGGAGTGGAGGGGGGTGCACAGGAGGCCCTGCACTAGGAGGGGAGTACACCGGAGGCCCTGTACTGGGGGGTGTGGAGGAGGCCCTGGACTTGAAAAGTAGGGTAGATAAAGGACCTGGATTCAGAGAGCAGGGTGCAGATAAGGCTCTTAACTTTGGGTGGGCTGTAAAGGAGGCCTAAGACTAGAAGAGGTGTGCAAAGGAGACCCTGGACTAGGGGGTGGGTGCAGAGGAGGCCATTGACTAGGAAATGGTGGTTGGTGTGGCAAAGGCCCCTGGATGGGGGGTACAAGGGAGATACTGGACTAGGTGAGGAGTTGCCTGGAGCTACCAGATTAGAAGAGGGGGTGTCTGGAGGCCCTGGACTAGGGAAGCAGGTGTCTGGAGGCCCTGGACTATGAGATGGGGATTGTTGAGGCCCTCTGGACTAGGAAACAGGGTTCCTGAAGGACCTTCCAGCTTCAGGGAGAAAGAGCCTGGATCTAAAGCCTTGGATGAGGAAGATCCTGCCTGAGCCCTGGAGGGTGAGTTCACAACATAAACAGGGATATTTATCAATTCTCTCAAGTAATGCCAAACAGAAGCAGAGAGATGGGTTGTGTGATAGATTGATTGGCAACCAACTCAGCCTCTCAGTGGCTTGCTGGTCACCCCTGCCCCCTCCACAGCCAAGTGTTTCAGTGAGCACCGGGGTGGTGGGGGGGCAGAGCAGAGCCAGAGACTGACAGCTGCCAGCTATCTGCTCAGGGACCACTGAAAACGAAGTGATCAGCTGTTTGATTATTCGTTTCTTAGCCTTAGAGCAGGTGGAGGACAGATGCAGCATCTACCTAGGTAAGTATGATTCATAAATAAAATTCACATGCTTCTCTTTTAATTACCTGACATCTCCTCTTTCCTGCTCTCTGGCCCACATGACAATTAGACCTCATTTACATGGAGCATATGCGTCTATGCCCAGTGTAATGGCCGTGTACCGTGTGGGGATGCATGGTGTCCTGTGCATCTCTGTGCAGGCAGTCCAGTCTCAAGTCAATTGGGACACAGAAGCTGCATGGACATAGTCGAATGTCAAAATTTGACATGCAGACAGGAAGGGATGCATGTATCCAATGTATGTACAGTGTCTGCATTTGGATCTGTGCACCCACTTCTATAGGTGAATCTCTCTGGTGGATGCAGATGCAGCAAAAAATGGCACAGCATACAGGACCTGTGTCAGCCATGGGCATCACCAGGGTGAGGCCTGAGGGGGGCACGACCCGAAGTTAAGCACTGTCTATAATAAATGAATGGCCGCTGGCACCGCAGCTATCCGCCCGAGTGTCCTCCCGGCGCCCGCTTGAAAGACTGACTATGACTGTGACTGAGTCTGTTTGAGCCAGTAAGCGGGGCTAGCCCAGCTGATGTCGGCGTTGCATGACAGCCGCCGGGCAGCGCTATTATTTATGGGAGTTGTAGTCCGCGGCGGCTGCATGCTCAAGCTCCTGGGGGGTGGAGTCAGTGGAGAGCAACCAGCCTGAGCCTACGTGCTACCTACAACTCCCATCGCTACGGTGGGATATATATTGCATGGCCTGCCTGGACACCACGTGGCTGGTCTGGGTGCGCCTTGTGGCTGCACACAGTACAGAGTACTGTGGAGTGGAGACCGACCCCCCCAGTAGCAACATCACTGACCGCCCCCCACGACTGGAGGAAGCGGCAGTGCAAGGAAGGAGAAGGTGGAACTTGGAAGAGAGGACCTGTCCTGTCCCGCTGAGCTCTGAGTCTGCCGAGCAAGGCAGGGGAGAGACCCTGACACCCCCACAGGATCAATCATTCGATTCCCCCCCCACACTTCATCTACCTTGCCCTTCATGGCCTCTGTTTCCACTGTCATTCCACTGAGGCCAGCAGGACCTCCGACCATTACCTACAGGTCAGTGGCCAGCAGGATCCACAGGTCAGTGGCCAGCAGGACCCACAGGTCCGCAGCTTGTGGGTCCTCATGGGAGCTGACCTGTGGGTCCTGCCGGCCATTAGCCTAAGGTGACCATAAGTCCCCAGCACCGCTGGATTACAAATATCTCCCACTTACATGGCACGGCCAATGTGCATTGTCAGGAATATTTCATGTTTATGCGTTTGATGCCCATTGTCAGGAATATTTCATGTTTATGCATTTGATGCCCATTGTCAGTAATATTTCATGTTTGTGCTTTTCGTGGGCATTGTCAGGAATATTTCATGTTTATGCGTTTGATGCCCATTGTCAGGAATATTTCATGTTTATGCATTTGATGCCCATTGTCAGGAATATTTCATGTTTATGTGATTGATGCCCATTGTCAGGAATATTTCATGTTTATGTGTTTGATGCACATTGTCAGGAATATTTCATGTTTATGTGTTTGATGCCCATTGCCATTAATAAAATGTAAAGTGTGTGTATATATATATATATATATTGTAGACATGTCACTGGAGAAGTGATCGAGGGGGTGTACATCTCACCTAGGTTGCTACACAGTGTGAGATGGTAAATCCAGGATGGATCAGTTTCTCAGCAGCGATATGCTGCTGAGTTGTTATTTAATTTTGCCGGGCCTGGGTTTATATGGAATGGCAGGTAGGTTTGGTAGAGGGACCTGTCATTCCACATCCCCCGATCCAGTTCTGGGTTTGGGATCAGGTGAGCTTTGATCCTAATTAGCCTGGGAAGCTAAAGGCACTGCAGGGTCTGCAGGTGGTTGCTCTCAGCCAGGGAATGAACAATCTGTGTGTTGAAGGAAGCTGCAAGCACAGCCACTGCTGGAGCTAAAACTCACCCTGCGACATCCAGGCGAAAGACGCTGTGTTTGTAAGTGTCAGATAGGTGAGCAGAACCTGTTAGTAAGCGCCCAGCCGGGCTAGGACTTTTATTTTTGTTGTACTTAGAAAGCACGGTGTTGCTGTATATTTTGTTTGCTGGACTGTTTGTACCACGAATAAACGCCAAGATCTGCTTTATAAATTCCAAGTCTGCTGTGAACTGTGTCCAAACACACCCTACCCCGGGAAGATCCCTTACAATTGGTGGAGAATGCGGGCAACGCGGTTGCTAGGGGCAACGGTGTGGACAGACTTGGCTACAGCTGCTGATGTCCTGGGTGAAAGCTGCAACTACACTCCAAGAACAGTCCAGCAACATGGAGGAGATGCTGAAGCAGTTTATGCAAGTGAGTTTGCAACAACAGCAGGCTCAGACAGAGGCCAATAGACGACATGAACAGTCCATGGCTGCACAACAACAACTTATCGAGCACCTGATAGCAAATCGAGAGGCGCCTGTGGTGATGGGAGCCGCTCCAGAGATTTTTTTTGGGAGAAGGACTGTGCAGAAAGCGCTGCAAAAGATGACTGCTGAGGACGATGTTGAAGCCTATCTAACAGTATTTGAGCGCGTGGCTGAGCGAGAGAAGTTACCAGCCGCTGAGTGGGCAGAGGTAATTGCGCCCTATTTAACAGGTGAACCTCAAAAGGCCTACTATGACCTCAGTGAGCAAGAGGTTAAGGACTATACTCGGCTAAAAGAGGAGATACTTGCCCGACTAGGAGTTACTACTGCAGTCCGTGCCCGGAGGGTACGCAACTGGAGCTACAGTCTGGACAAATCAGCGAGGTCCCAGATGTATGACCTAATCCATTTGGCAAGAAAATGGTTGGAGCCAGACACTTCTACTCCTGCACAAATCCTAGAGAAGGTCGTGATGGATCGCTACCTCCGAGCACTTCCTACTGACCTGCAACGCTGGGTGGGACAAGGTGATCCTAAGAATGCCAACGAACTTGTCAACCTTGTGGAGAGGTTCCAGGCGACTGAGGACTACCTCCGTGATGTTCCTGCAGAATCTTCACCTCCCCGGAGCGCCAGATCTGTGCCGTCAGCTGGTAAGAGACTTCCATCTATTGGGGGAGTGTGGAGGGGTGCTGATGGAGGGAAAAGGGCTCAAGTGGTGTCTCAGGGACAAAAGACTGGTGATGGTCCCGGGTGGCTAAGGGGCTCTGAAAAGGACTCCTTGCCAAAGAGACCAGGCCCTATCCAGTGTTGGAGATGCCATGAGGCGGGACACGTGTCGGCCCATTGCCCTCTTACCTCTGAACCCATGGAATGTGACGCTAGCCGGCGTCAGTCGCTATTTGCGGAACCATCTTGTGCTGCAGTTCCTGGACTAGAGACTGAACCGCAAATCTGCGACATCACAATCAATGACTTTCATGTTAAAGCGTTAATGGACTCAGGAAGCCTCGTAACCTTGGTGCATGCTAGCCTGGTGACTGGGGACTTAGAGTCTAAAAAGCATATGAGCGTTGTGTGTATACATGGTGATACAAAAGTGTACCCTATAGTGCTGGCTAAAGTCGGGACTGAACAAGGCACAGTACAATATGAAGTGGGTGTGGTTAAAAACCTCATGCATAATGTAATATTGGGGCGCGATTTTCCTTTATTCTGGGCTCTCTGGGAAAAAAGAAAAATCCCCAAAAGGAGTGAGGATACCTCTAAGGGGGTTGCCTTGTCCACTGTGAATGATAAAAGTGTACAGGATGAAAATGATTGTTTTCCTTTGCAGGTCCTGGCTGGGGAGGAGGAGGCTCCTCCCACTGAGCAAAATATACTAGACTTAGAGGTGTCTAGCGATAATTTTGGGGCTGCACAATTACAGGACCCCACTCTCAAAAATGCGAGAGAGCAGGTTGCTGTTATGAACGGGGTACCTCAGGAACCAGATGCTGAAAAAAGATTTCCACATTTTTCGGTGACTAATGATCTTTTCTATAGAGTCAATAAGGTTAAGGATGAGATTGTGGAACAGCTTCTGGTACCTAAGCCGTACCGGCGTCAGGTGCTTGACATGGCACATAACCATGTTCTTGGGGGACACTTGGGGACTGACAAAACGCGAGAGAGGGTTCTCCAGAGGTTTTTTTGGCCGGCCATATATGATGACATTAAAAAATACTGTGAGTCGTGCCCCACATGTCAGGTTAGTGCCCCAGTGTCACATTTTCGCAGTCCTTTGGGTTTCGCTCCCTATTATAGAGGTGCCTTTTGAGCGTATTGCCATGGATTTAGTGGGTCCCATTGTAAAGTCAGCTAGAGGACACCAGTATATTTTGGTAGTCCTGGATTATGCGACCCGCTATCCTGAGGCTGTACCCTTAAGAAACACTGCATCTAAAACAATTGCACGTGAGTTGTTTTATATGTTCTCTAGGACTGGGATCCCCAAAGAAATCCTAACTGACCAAGGTACGCCATTTATGTCGAAAGTAATGAAGGAATTATGCAGACTATTTAAAATCTCACACATCCGTACCTCTGTATACCACCCCCAGACGGACGGATTGGTGGAGAGATTTAATAAAACTTTGAAACATATGTTGAAGAAAGTGGTGGCAAAAGATGGGCGTGACTGGGATCATTTATTACCCTACCTCATGTTTGCTATTAGGGAGGTGCCCCAAGCGTCCACAGGGTTCTCACCATTCGAGTTGGTCTATGGTCATCACCCTAGGGGTCTACTAGACATTGCAAAAGAGACATGGGAGAATGAGTCCACCCCATACAAGAGTGTTATTGAGCATGTAGCACAAATGCAGGACCGTATAGCCACTGTAATGCCCCTGGTAAGGGAACACCTCCAGAGGGCTCAAGAGGCCCAAAGTAGAATTTACAACCGGTCCGCAAGAATCAGGACATTCAACCCAGGCGATAGGGTCCTTATACTAGTCCCCACTGTTGAGAGTAAATTCTTGGCGAAGTGGCAAGGTCCCTATGAAATTGTTGAAAAGGTCAGTGAGGTGAACTACAAGGTGCACCAACCAGGTAGAAGGAAGCCTTTCCAAGTTTATCACATAAACTTGATCAAGCCCTGGAAAGACAGGGAATCCTTGGTGGCGACAAATACTGTTAATAATTTGTCACCACCAATCCCTCCAGTCAAGGTAGGTGATACTCTATCAGTGTCACAGAAACAGGAGGCTCAGGAATTTTTACAGAAAAACAAAAACAAGTTCTCTGACCTCCCAGGGCGTACACACCTCATCCATCATCACATTGAAACTGAGCCTAGAAGCAGAGTAAACCTTAAGCCCTATAGGATACCCGAGGCACTTAGGGAAGCCGTATCTGCCGAGGTAAAACGTATGCTTGCTCTGGGGGTAATTGAGGTGTCACAGAGTGAATGGTCCAGCCCAATTGTGCTAATCCCAAAGCCCAATGGAACTTGGAGGTTCTGTAACGATTTCAGAAAGTTGAATGAGATCTCCAAGTTCGATGCGTATCCTATGCCCAGGGTAGATGAGTTGATTGAGAAGTTGGGTAACGCCAGGTACATAACCACCCTCGATCTCACAAAGGGCTACTGGCAGATTCCACTTTCTGGTGAGGCTAAAGAGAAAACTGCATTCTCCACCCCTGATGGGCTATTCCAGTATGTAGTGATGCCATTCGGGTTACATGGAGCGCCTGCAACTTTCCAGAGGTTGATGGACTTGATTCTGCGACCACATCGTGATTACTCAGCTGCCTACCTCGATGATGTGGTCATTTTTAGCCCTGATTGGGAAAGTCACCTCTGTAAGGTACAGGCCGTGTTGGATGCCATAAGTGATGCGGGGTTGACCATAAATGCCGAGAAGTGTGCTCTAGCCCTAGAAGAGGCCAAATATCTAGGCTACATTATTGGGAGAGGGTTGATTAAGCCACAGCTAAATAAAATTGAGGCAATACAGAATTGGCCTAGACCCCTGACAAAGAAACAGGTTAGAGCTTTCCTGGGTATTACGGGGTATTACCGTAGATTTGTGCCGAACTTTGCCTCAGTTGCTGCTCCACTAACTGACTTGACAAAGGGCGGAAAGACAGCAATGGTCACGTGGACCCCAGAGGCCGAGAAGGCTTTCCAAAGCCTTAAGTCGGCCTTGTGCCAACCACCTGTCTTAGTTACCCCCGATTTCAGGCGAGAATTTCTGGTCCAGACAGATGCCTCTAACACAGGCTTAGGTGCAGTACTCTCACAAGTAGTGAATGGTGAGGAGCATCCTGTGACGTACTTGAGTAGAAAACTAACCCCGGCCGAGAAAAATTATGCCATTGTGGAGCGAGAATGTTTGGCAGTAAAGTGGGCCCTAGAATCGTTAAAGTATTACTTGCTAGGCAGGAAATTCAAGTTGGTGACAGACCATGCCCCCCTAACATGGATGAAGTTAAACAAGGAGAGAAATGCAAGAGTGACTAGATGGTTTCTCTCCCTACAAAACTTTAATTTCACTGTGGAACACAGGCCAGGGAAATTACAGGCAAATGCTGACGCATTGTCAAGGGTAAGTTGTCTGTGGGGACAAAAGGCTCAGCCCTCCGGTCTGAAAAAGAGGGGGGGGATATGTAGACATGTCACTGGAGAAGTGATCGAGGGGGTGTACATCTCACCTAGGTTGCTACACAGTGTGAGATGGTAAATCCAGGATGGATCAGTTTCTCAGCAGCGATATGCTGCTGAGTTGTTATTTAATTTTGCCGGGCCTGGGTTTATATGGAATGGCAGGTAGGTTTGGTAGAGGGACCTGTCATTCCACATCCCCCGATCCAGTTCTGGGTTTGGGATCAGGTGAGCTTTGATCCTAATTAGCCTGGGAAGCTAAAGGCACTGCAGGGTCTGCAGGTGGTTGCTCTCAGCCAGGGAATGAACAATCTGTGTGTTGAAGGAAGCTGCAAGCACAGCCACTGCTGGAGCTAAAACTCACCCTGCGATATCCAGGCGAAAGACGCTGTGTTTGTAAGTGTCAGATAGGTGAGCAGAACCTGTTAGTAAGCGCCCAGCCGGGCTAGGACTTTTATTTTTGTTGTACTTAGAAAGCACGGTGTTGCTGTATATTTTGTTTGCTGGACTGTTTGTACCACGAATAAACGCCAAGATCTGCTTTATAAATTCCAAGTCTGCTGTGAACTGTGTCCAAACACACCCTACCCCGGGAAGATCCCTTACAATATATATATATATATATATATATATATATATATATATATATATATATATATTGCGTTTGATGGTTGGCCCCCCTACTTTTGTCCTTGTCCCCCCATGTGCCCCCCCTAAATATGAAAGCTAGAGAAGCCACTGGTGTCAGCGCCTATCTGAATGAGCCCTTAGGGGAATTTATCAAAACTAGAGCAGATAGAATTTGGAACAGCTGTGCATAGCAACAAATCAGCTCATAGCTTTCATTTTTAAAGCTGAACAAGCTGAAGATAGAAGCTGATGGGATGCTATGAGCAGCGACTTCACATTTTGACGGCACCAGTTTTGATTAATTCCCCTCACTGTGTTTTACATTTCTTACTCCTGACTACTACATTCTAAGTTCAGCACATACTTTGTTAAAGTGGTTGTAAAGGCACAAGCTTTTTCATCTTCATGCAATCTATGCATGAGGGTAAAAAAACGTTCCTGTGTTCAGCAGCCCCCCCAAATTCTTACCTAAGCCCCCTCTAGATCCAGCGATGTCCACAATAGCCTTGGTTGTCTGTGGACTTGCACTCCTGATTGGCTTTTGGCAGCAGCGGGAACCATTGGCTCACACTGCTGTCAATCACAGCCAGTGAGCCAATTAGAAGAGGGAGGAAGTGGAGTCAAGCCATGGCTATGTGTGTGAATGGACACACAGAGCCGCAGCTCAGGAGCATGCCTGCTTGCTGTGGGGGCACACAGAAAGAGGGAGGGGCCAGGAGTGCCAGCGAAGGACCCAAGAAGAGGAGGATCTGGGCTGCTCTGTGCAAAACCACTACACACAGCAAATAAGTATAACATGTTTATCATTTAGAAAAAAAAAACAAGACTTTAATATCACTTTAAGGTTAGCTGTGTGTAGTAAAGGATATGCACTAGAACAGTTTTATTTTATTAACATGAGTGTACTGAGGATTTTACTGTCTGCTACATAGTTGCTTGTGACACAGTCATTTACGCATATGTCCCTTTAAGCTCCTCCCTCTGTTGATGTAATCTGACCACACCCACAGTGTTGGCTTACCATCGCTATATTGCAACACACCCTTTTTCTTGGTGGGTGAGGGGATGCAAAAAAAGTCCAACCCCTGCTTGCCAGATGTGCTAGCTATGCCACTGCTGTATGCTTGTGGTTGTTGCCAGGAAGTGTCAATCCCTTTCTTGTATGCAGCCATGATCCTGGTACCATTTTCTTCAGCTGCAATTGGCATTCTTGAATAGAGATCCCTTTTACAGCTCTGCAAAGGCCCCCACCTCCCGCCCTCAGCCACCATGTTTCAGGGGTTCTCAAGTTCCCCCAGGGAGCCTGGGAATACTGTAATTGGCTGGGACAACTTCATATACCCATATTCTGACCTTGGGTTGCTCTTATCATATCTAGTACCACCAAGTACCCGGCCACCTAGTATTATAAGGGAAAAGTACAACAAGGCCAAACTTAGGGAGAAATCAATAGATCTCTATCAATCAAACAAAATAAACTAAGACTAGACTATAGACTAAACCCCAGGGTGTTACATGTGATTGATCCACAAATGTTATAAATACTTTGACTTAGATACTGGTGCCCATGGCCTGAGAGCACTCCAGGAAATAACATATGTAGGCCTCATGCACACGGACGTTTTTACAGCCATTTTTTTGAGCTTTTTTTGCAGCTTAAAAACGGCTGTCCATGTTAGTCTATGGCTTCATGCCCACCTAGGTGTTTTTGAGCTGCAAATGGCATAGGCGTTTTTAAGCTGTAAAAAAAACCCAGGACCAGTGCGTTCCATGGCGTGGAGCTAGAGCTGTAAAAACGCGAATTGCGTAAAAACGTGCATAAACGCGTAACATATTTTCTTTGTTTTCTGTGGCATTGTGGGAAATTTGGGAGTGTTATAGCCAAGAGATGTCTTTCTTTAAAAAACGCTACTTAATGCTAACGTTAAAAAACACGCAAAAACACGCAAAAACGCCAATGCAAAACGTGGTAAAAATCGTGTTTTTAACTCCGATTTTTCCAGGTGTCAGAGCTAGCTTTGTAGCCAGTTTTTTAAAACGTCCGTGTGCATGAGCACTAAATATTGGAAATGGCATACTGCTTTATATTCAGCAGTAGGGATGAGCCGAACACCCCCCTGTTCGGTTCGCACCAGAACTTGCGAACAGACCTAAACTTCATGTGAACTTTAGAACCCTATTAAAGTCTATGGGACTCGAACGTTCACAATCTAAAGTGCTCATTTTAAAGGGTAATATGCAAGTTACTGTCCTAAAAAGTGTTTGGGGACCTGGGTCCTGCCCCAGGGGACATGGATCAATGCAAAAAAAAGTTTTAAAAAACGGACGTTTTTTCAGGAGCAGTGATTTTAATAATGATTAAAGTGAAACAATAAAAGTGTAATATTCCTTTAAATTTCGTAGCTGGGGGGTATCTATAGTATGCCTGTGAAGGGGCGCATGTTTCTGGTGCTTAGAACTGTCCCTGCACAAAGTGTCATTTGTGCAGGAAAAAAAGTATTTTAAAATCACTTGCGGCTAAATTGTCGGCTCCCAGTAATACAGAGAACATTCAATGAGTGTTCTCTGTATTAGCCGACAATTCATTCATTCATTGATAAAAAAAAAAAAAAAAAAAAAAAATTGACGTGGGGGTTCCCCTAAATATCCATACCAGACCCTTCAGGTCTGATATGGATATTAAGGGGAACCCCGCATCAAATTAAAAAAAAAATTGACGTGGGGGTCCCCCTAAAAATCCATACCAGACCCTTTATCCGAGCACGCAACCTGGCAGGCCGCAGGAAAAGAGGGGGGACGAGAGAGCGGCCCCCCTCCCTCCTGAACCGTACCAGGCCACATACCCTCAACATTGGGAGGATGCTTTGGGGGTCTGTGACCCCTCAAAGCACCTTGTCCCCATGTTGATGAGGACAAGGGCCTCATCCTCACAACCCTGGCCGGTGGTTGTGAGGGTCTGTGGGTGGGGGGCTTATCAGAATCTGGAAGCCCCCTTTAACAAGGGGACCCCCAGATCCCGGCCCCCCCCTGTTTGAAATGGTAAGGGGGTACAAAAGTACCCCTACCATTTCACAAAGAAAGTGTCAAAATGGTTAAATAAGACAAACATACTTTTGAAAAATTCCTTTATTAAAAATAAAAAAAATAAAAAAAAGATTCCAGCGGTGCTAATCCACTCTTGCTATCCAGCAACAGATCTCCGGGGTCCAGCGATGGATGATCATATCCAGCGACGGGGGATCTTTCAGTCCAGCGCTGTCCATACACCCTTCTTCTGTCTCCACTGCGGAGACTGCGGAGATCCCAGCGCTGACGTTTCTTATATTAGGAGGGCGGGGCCAACCGTCACCTGACCCCGCCCCTCTGACGCTGGAGAGGGAAGCCAGGGGTTCCCCAGTGACGTATGGGTGACCCCGCCCCCTCTGATGTAACGCAGGTTTCCGTTACATCAGAGGGGGCGGGGTCACCCATACGTCACTGGGGAACCCCTGGCTCCCTTCACCAGCGTCAGAGGGGGCGGGGTCAGGTGACGAATGGCCCCGCCCTCCTAATATAAGAAACGTCAGCGCTGGGATCTCCGCAGTGTCTCCGCAATGGAGACAGAAGAAGGATGTATGGACAGCGCTGGACTGAGAGATCCCCCGTCGCTGGATATGATCATCCATCGCTGGACCCCGGAGATTCGTCGCTGGATAGCAAGAGTGGATTAGCACCGCTGGAATCTTTTTTTATTTTTTTTATTTTTAATAAAGGAATTTTTCAAAAGTGTGTTTGTCTTATTTAACCATTTTGACACTTTCTTTGAGAAATGGTAGGGGTACTTTTGTACCCCCTTACCATTTCAAACAGGGGGGGGGCGGGATCTGGGGGTCCCCTTGTTAAAGGGGGCTTCCAGATTCTGATAAGCCCCCCGCCCGCAGACCCTCACAACCACCGGCCAGGGTTGTGAGGATGAGGCCCTTGTCCTCATCAACATGGGGACAAGGTGCTTTGAGGGGTCACAGACCCCCAAAGCATCCTCCCAATGTTGAGGGTATGTGGCCTGGTACGGTTCAGGAGGGAGGGGGGCCGCTCTCTCGTCCCCCCTCTTTTCCTGTGGCCTGCCAGGTTGCGTGCTTGCATAAAGGGTCTGGTATGGATTTTTAGGGGGACCCCACGTCAATTTTTTTTTAAATTTGATGTGGAGTTCCCCTTAATATCCATATCAGACCTGAAGGGTCTGGTATGGATATTTAGGGGGACCCCCACGTCAATTTTTTTTTTAAATTTGACACGGGGTTCCCCTTAATATCCATGTCAGACCTGAAGGGCCTGGTAATTGAATTTAGGGGAACCCCCACGCATTTTTTTTTTTTTTTTAATCAATGAATGAATGAATTGTCGGCTAATACAGAGAACACTCATTGAGTGTTCTCTGTATTACGGGGAGCCGACAATTTAGCCGCAAGTGATTTTAAAAGACTTTTTTTCCTGCACAAATGACACTTTGTGCAGGGACAGTTCTAAGCACCAGAAACATGCGCCCCTTCACAGGCCTACTATAGATACCCCCCAGCTACGAAATTTAAAGGAATATTACAATTTTATTGTTTCACTTTAATCATTATTAAAATCACTGCTCCTGAAAAAACTTCCGTTTTTAAAACTTTTTTTTGCATTGATTCATGTCCCCTGGGACAGGACCCGGTTCCCCAAACACTTTTTAGGACAGTAACCTGCATATTACCCTTTAAAATGAGCACTTTAGATTTCTCCCATAGATTTGTATAGGGTGTTTCGGCTTTTCGAATTTGCTGCGAACAGCCCAAATTGTTCACTGTTCGCTGAACAGGCGAACAGGCAATGTTCGAGTCGAACATGAGTTCGACTCGAACTCGAAGCTCATCCCTATTCAGCAGAAACCTTTGGAATCTGCAAAAAAAGTTGGGTGAAATCCCTGCAATATACCTCAATCACCAAGAGGGGATTGTTTTTTCTCAAAAAAAGTTTAGTTAGTGTTTAAATATTTCTACAGTTTTTCTGTGATCAAGGCAGTAACTTCAGTAACCAGTCATTTTGAATGAAAAAGTGAACAACTACAAACAGGAATTAAAATTCATGGATTAAAAATTACAAACAGGAATTAAATTCATGGCTCTCCCTTAACTCTACTTGTTTGAATGCTAGCTGTTTGGGCAAACTAAAAGGCATCCCGCAGCAGTAAACCTGTCCACCACTTCTCTATGACAGCTTCCCATTTGGAGCCCTGGTTACTAGGATGCTGGTGGTTGCCAGTGTTCTAACAACCAGTAACACATCCCCATTCACCTATTTGGTCAATGACATCAGCCAGTAACCTCAGCCTCTTTGTGGACATTTAGCTGCCTGTCAGAATTCCTGACCAGCAGTGAATGGGGCTGTGGATGTCTTATCTCCTGTGAATGACAGCATTAAAGCTTTGCTGTCACTTGCAGCAAAAAGATTGACTGGAGAGGATCGCTATGGGACAATAGTTTTTGGACTTCATGGGACATTCTTTTGGACATTGTGGGATAATATTTTTTGGACAATGTGGATTATTATTTTATTTTTAATATTATGAATAATATTTTAATAAAGGAGAAGATGCTCTCCCCATGTTGGTGGCAAATGGGGTGGTATGGTTTGGGGGAGGCTGCATGCTCAGAGCCCCCCCATTTCTGCATGCTCGCTGCTCCCACACTTCATCCAGCCCAGCTGCATGCTCAAATAAGAGTCCAGTATGGATTTTGGCGAGGACCCCACACTTGTAATTCCTGTATTTTTGCATAGGGTCCCCCCTTAAAATCCATAGCAAACCTGTATTTTTTGTGTGGATACATATATATATATATATATATATATTGTAATGTTGGGGTGATTAAGCACAATTGGTAGATGCACGTTTTAGTCTACATCAGGCAGGCGTTTTATGGTTAAGGGCCTGGTAGCCCACGTTTATTATAAGAAAACAAAAATATTTAGTTCATCCAGTAATCCCACGCAGGGGTTTAAATTCATTCAGTACACAAATGAACATACCAAGCCACCTGGCTCTCAATTGTCAACAGTTCCTCTGCTTGCTCCCAACAGATTTGTCAATTCTTTCCAGCCCCCTGGACTCACCGGCTTCCTTAGTCTTCCTGACTCTCAAGGTTGTCAGCCTTTCCCAGTCCCTTACACGGACTACAGTCTCCCACAGGGCAAACCACTCTTCAGCCAGCAGCAAGCTGTTCACACTCCTTCACCTTCCACACCAACAGCCCTTCATTTATATGGCTTATATGCAGCTGGGCACACACCCTGCTCGTTAACATCAAGACCCAGACACAGGGCTGGAGATATGCAAACTCTGTGTCTGCGTCTCGTTTTCCTCCAATTTCATAGGGACAGAGCCTCGCTCTGTCACATATCCCCCCCCTTTGTTTCGATCCGGAGGGAGGAACACCAGCACCCATCATGATGGTTGGGACACCTCTGTGCTGGCTGTCAGCCACGTAGGCCCAACCTTTTTTCCGGGTGCGCTTCCAGGAACATTCCCCCCTGGATCTTAACAGGTTCCTATATTTTCCTATACTCAGCCTTCCTCTTCTTTTGGGGTCCCTGGGCTTATTCACTTTTCTTGGGGGAACTCTGCCTTCCTTGAGCCCTCCTTTCACCTTACAAATACCCATTTTACCCTTCACCATCGGTATTTCAGGTTTAAAACAGTTTCTCTTGGTACCCACTGCAACCAAATCATTGTTTACAGAACGAACTCTTAACAGATCACAGCTTTCCAATTCAGTGTTTGTTAGAAGAAGACCTGAGGAGGGACTACATCCGACGGGACCATAGCACAGCTCCATCTCACCCGTTGTCCAACACTCCATGGGTACCTGTTCTAACAAACTACCCTGACCTAAGCATAAACCATTTTTTTCAGGTATACACATTACATTGTTATGGCAACCAATATTAACACTTTCTTCCACAGTGTCTCCAGGCACCTTAACTTGTACCTCTGGGCCAGTGACAGAAAGCATCTCTGCTACTGCCGAGTCCATTCTGGGCCGTTCTTTCTCATGAGGCCTAGCGGGTAAGGCAGTATCTGCGCCCTCTACTGACAACTGCTCCGCCACACCTCGGACCACACCAGCAGAGATGTTTCTAGTCATCACATCAGACGGAGAGACCTCTGATATCTCAAGCAGTTCTCTCGCGTGCCTTCCATACCAATCAATAACTAGAAGTACGCTCACAGAGAATCTGGAGATCCTGTGCCAAATGGGTAACCATTGGTCCCACCAATTCCACTGTTGGTCAAGGTTTCCCAGCACTGCCTGTACCACTTGGCTCCACCCATTGGTGCTACGCAGCACCACCTGGTCCAACTGCGGTGGAGATACCCAAGTATACAGCAAGTTCATTTTTACCAACTCTAGCATTTCCAGTAAAGTTTCTGTCATCTCTAAACATCCCATGTCTAAACACCAAAACTTTCTAGGGTCCTTTACCCTGTCCAAGACATGGAGGGGCTCAGCAACTGCAGGTTGAGAGGGTGAGACATTTGAAGAGACCTCATCCTCCTTGGAGGTACTCATCACGGCCTGTTGCTCCCCTGGAGAGCTGTCAGACACATGTCTCACACTTATCCTTTCTGCACCAGTGTTGGTGAGCCTCTGCAGGTCATTACAAGTCACACTATCACTTTGATACTCAATATCATTTAGCTGTGGGGCTGTGGACAACACATCTGCGATGCCAGTGCCCTGAACTGTTTCTTCAGAGTGGAGGGCAGCAGCCTTTGCAGGGACCAGGACGCCCTCAACCACCGGCGGCTCTGCGATCCCCCTGTCTGGCATAGCAGTTGTGTCCACACCCTTGTTACTTAAGCTAGCCTTACCCAGCATGGCTAGCAATTGTTTGGCCCAGCTGTCCCAGTCCATGGTGGTTCCACCATGGGCGTTCCACAGCGTTGCATCACCTGCTGTAGAAAGCCGCACAGAAACCTGGGATTCATTAGCTTCAACTGCACATTCCTCACTTCTATATACATCATTTTGTAACACCACACTTTTATCAACGTTGCATTGGGGTGATGCTTCACCTAAAGCTTGGTGCAGCACATCATTCTGAACACCTTTTTCTGGTGGCACTACAGACACATCCAGCTTTGTACACTCAGCTTTTGCAGGCTGAATTAACCCCTTGCCCACTGGGCTACACGTAGGGTTGTGGGGCTGCGCCCACACTCTCTCACTGTGTGGCTCAGTCATAACATTACAGGAAACACATTTCTCAGCATCATAATCACCAATCACATCACATTGGCGAACACTATTGTCAGCAAGACCATCAACATTCTCATTATGTGTAGACATAGCTCCTGCTTTTGTGGGTTGTCTATGAGTCACCATAACCTCTGAGCGACTCTTCACAGCACCTGGATTCAGCATCATAAACTGAAACAGTCTTACCAGTTCCTGCAGCTGATGTCATAGCCTTCACTTGAGTGCGTTGTCTCACTGGTGTGGTGTCTCCACAGGCTGACTCCCCCATGTGGCCAGGGAGCAAAACTGCAGCCTTTCTGGACCCACTGACGCCCCCTGTAAGTAACACAAGATCCTTGTTGCTAGGGGTAACTGCAGACTTGCGCTCCAAAGCTGGTTGGCTATACCTCATGCAGGATTCAGGCTGATATACTCTCCTTTCTGGACTGACCCCTTTGCCTAAGTGGCCATGACAGAAAACCTTACTTTTCTCTGGATTTCCAATTCCTAGGACTTCCGGCGACACTTCTCCCATCCTGGAGCATTGCTGGCGGCCCATGATACGATGGAACTCTCCTCTAAGAAGGATTTCCTCTTTAAACTTGCGATAGTCATCCTGGCCCCCATCCATCAAATGGTAAACCGACCGGAACTCTATCCGCAATAAGGTTTGCAGCAGTTTTGGCCACCGGTCCCTAGGCCATTTTCTCTTTACAGCAACTTTTTCAAATCTTACAAGGAAGTCTCCCACCTCCTCTGTAGGCAGCATGGGTTGCATATAGTCAGAGGCCAAGATCTCAGCCCCTTGCAGTGCACCCGACTCTTTGCGATTCCGCTTGAACCATTCATTCGCTGTCTCACATGTCACTGGCCCCTTTTTACTGGTCCTACAAGGTGGAGACATCTTCTCAGACCATGCTGAGCTCACTTCTTGGCATCTCCTCCATGACTGGCTCTCACTCGTTGCCATTGGATACCACTTCTGAGGACACAGCTGATCACAATCATTAGTAGATGAGCTCCAGAATTCATCAACCTCCCATCCAGCTTGGTTATTCCACAAACATTCCTGTGACAAGGGGCAATGGGCAACAGCATGTCCCCACTCACTACAACGGATGCAGCGCAGAGGCCTCCTTGCGTCATGCTGTGGCACCTTTGGGCTCAGGCTGCCAGGAACAACATCCTCTTTAACTTGATTAAACATGAACTTCTTGCTTTTTGACTGCCTCATCCTTGCAATCACATGCACACAGCAGCTTGTAACAGTTCTCAGCAGAGAAAGGGAAAAAAATAAATCTGATGTTTAATTCTTCCTTCACAGGTACACAACCTGCATGCAACACAGTCCATCAAATAAACGTATACGCAATGCTGTTCGCCTGGCTGCCACACACAGCTAGCAGTAGTTCCTGATGCGACTCACCATAGAGCAAGGACCCGGATTCCACCGTCTATATGCCCGCATTCTCCACCACTTGTAATGTTGGGGTGATTAAGCACAATTGGTAGATGCACGTTTTAGTCTACATCAGGCAGGCGTTTTATGGTTAAGGGCCTGGTAGCCCACGTTTATTATAAGAAAACAAAAATATTTAGTTCATCCAGTAATCCCACGCAGGGGTTTAAATTCATTCAGTACACAAATGAACATACCAAGCCACCTGGCTCTCAATTGTCAACAGTTCCTCTGCTTGCTCCCAACAGATTTGTCAACTCTTTCCAGCCCCCTGGACTCACCGGCTTCCTTAGTCTTCCTGACTCTCAAGGTTGTCAGCCTTTCCCAGTCCCTTACACGGACTACAGTCTCCCACAGGGCAAACCACTCTTCAGCCAGCAGCAAGCTGTTCACACTCCTCCACCTTCCACACCAACAGCCCTTCATTTATATGGCTTATATGCAGCTGGGCACACACCCTGCTCGTTAACATCAAGACCCAGACACAGGGCTGGAGATATGCAAACTCTGTGTCTGCGTCTCGTTTTCCTCCAATTTCATAGGGACAGAGCCTCGCTCTGTCACAATATATATATATATTTTTTTTTTTTTATCAGCTTGTTGTAATTCTTTGCACAACAGCATTAAGACTGAGAAAAGGGGAGAAAAACTGTGCGAGTCAGATTCTGTTGAATTGCACATTGCTTTGTCAATTTCTAAGACAGGAACTATGCCTACAGGAGGGAAGAAAGATCAGTGCCTTGATTCTCCTTCATTGTCCAGTCTGCACATTTCAACAGGTTGTGACAACTGAATGGTAGAAGATATATGAGGTGTGTCTAAAAAGTTTGGTTAATGGTCCAATATCTCAACAGCAACATGGGCCAGGTGCACGCAAAAGCACATTCCTGTCCAGAGATACGTCAAGAAGCGCCACCTAGCATTGCGTATACCTGACCGTCAAGGTAAACCCACTGCAGGTAGTTGAACTTAGTCTTTGTGAGAGGTAGGGTCACAGTGCAATGTAGCAACGAGTGAATACCAAGTTCTGCTACAAATTGGGGAAAACGGCAACTTAAGCCGCGTACACACGGGCGGACTGTCTGTCCAACTTAGTCCGCCGAAACACATTTCAGCGGACAGTCCGCTCGTGTGTGGGCTTCAGCGGACTTTTTCAGCGTGCAGTCTGGCGGACTAAGTATTTCGGAATTTCCGTAATATTGTCCGTCCAACTTTGGTTTCAGCGGACAGTCCGCTCGTGAGTAGGCTAGTTGGACGGACTAAGTATGGTGCATGCTCAGAAAGATATTTACACGGCGGAAGGTTGCATTGCTGTGTATTGGACGTCCTATTTCTAGTCCCGTCGTACGTGCTGTACACGTCATCGCGCAAGCTTTCAACGGACTGTTTGTTCATCGTGTGTGGTCAAGTACGTTCATTCGAAAGTAGGACGGACTGTTCGTCGGATTGTCTGACGGACTTAGTTGGCCAGACAGTCCGCCCGTGTGTACGCGGCTTTAGATGCATGAAATGTTGGTATAAGTGTACGGGATGGAAGCCGTGCGCAGAAAATTATTTTTACGCCTGGTTCAAACGCATTTGCAATGGGAAGGAAATGACAGCTATGACTGAGCGAGTGCGACAAATTTTGGCACAAGATCGGCGACTGACTTTCTGATTGATGGTGGGGGAATTGGGCATTAGCAAGGACATTTAGCGAAGATTTGGGTAAGAGGAAGATTCGTTCCCTGCTTGTGCCATACGAGCTGACAGACGAACAGAAAGCAAAACGGATGGAAATCTCTGGAAATTTCCATTCCATGTGTGACCAGGATCCATTCTTGGCTCAGCACAGCCTACCTCTATCTTTCACCGTACTCCCCTGATCTGGTGCCTGCAGACTTCTTTCTGTTTTCCAACATGAAAGCTGCACGCTTTGCGGATGTGATGGAAATCCAAGAATGCGTGACAGTGGTTCTGAGATCGATTCCTAAAGAGGCCTTTGCTCACAGTTTCCAGAAGCTTTATGAATGTTGCCAAATGTGTGTTGTGAAGGATGGTGATTATTTTGAAGGACAATAAAGTAATTTGTTTGTATCTTCTGTTTTGTTTATTTTCTGATACCTTTCCTAAACCTTTTTTAGTCACACCTCGCATAGATACAGTATCTCAAAAGTGAGTACATCCCCCACAAGTTTGTAAATATTTTATTATATCTTTTCATGTGACAACACTGGAGAAATTACACTTTGCTACAATGTAAAGTAGTGAGTGTACAGCTTATAACAGTGTAAATTTGCTGTCCCCTCAAAATAATTCAACACACAGCCATTATTGTCTAAATGTATATTATGTAGCCACCAATATTTTCCAGCACTGCCTTAACCCTCTTGGGCACGGAGTTCACCAGAGCTTCACAGGTTGCCCCTGGAGTCCTCTTCCACTCCTCCATGACGACATCACTGAGCTGGTGGCTGTTAGAGACCTTGCGCTCCTTCACTTTCCATTTGAGGATGCCCCAAAGATGCTCACTAGGGTTTAGGTCTGGAGACATGCTTGGCCAGTCCATCACCTTTACCTTGTTACCCTCAGCTTTTTTGGCAAGGCATTGGTCATCTTGGAGCTGTGTTTGGGATCGTTATCATGTTGGAATACTGCCCTGCGTCCCAGTCTCCGAAGGGAGGGGATCATGCTCTGCTTCAGTATGCCACAGTACACATTGGCATTCATGGTTCCTTCGATGAACTGTAGCTCCCTAGTGCTGGCAGCACTCATACAGCCCCAGGCCATGATACTCCCACCACCATGCTTGACTGTAGGCAAGAAACATTTGTTTTTGTACTCCTCACCTGGTTGTCGCCCCACTTGCTCATCAGACCAAAGGACGCGGTTCCAGTAATCCATGTCCTTAGTCTGCTTGTCTTCAGCAAACTGTTTGAGGGCTTTCTTGTGCATAATCTTTAGAAGAGGCTTCCTTCTGGGATGACAGCCATGCAGACCAATTTGATGTTGTGTGCGGCGTATGGTCTGAGCACTGACAGCCTGACCCCCCCCCCACCCCTTCAACCTCAGCAGCAGTGCTGGCAGTACTCATACGTCTATTTTCCAAAGACAACCTCAGGATATGAAGCTGAGCACGTGCACCCAACTTCTTTGGTCCACTATGTTGAGGCCTGTTCTGAGTGGAACCTGTCCTGCTGAACCGCTGTATGGTCTTGGCCACCATACTGCAGCTCAGTTTCAAGATCTTGACAATCTTCTTATATCAAATAAAACCAAAGAATTTCAAAGCTCAACTTACCAACCAGCCTGCGACCAACCGAATTAACCTGTCTAACAGTATGCGTTAAAAACAGGGGTTTAGTTGCACACATTTGCAAATACATGCGTAGCTGCAGGCCCCCGGCAAGGCACCCTGTATCCTGCAGACCCTACCTCTAACTTTTCAGAGTCTCCACAGTGGGAGCCCATGTATTCTGACAGATAGATGAAGGGCAGATGACTGGAGGGAGCCCACCCCTCTTTAACGAGCAGGAACACACTGAACACCCAGCCCATTGCACAATGGCAATTTTGAAATTTTCAGGAGTGTACTCACTTTTGTTGCCAGAGGTTTAGAAATGAATGGCTGTTTGTTGAGTTATATTGAGGGGACAGCAAATTGACACTGTTATTCAAGCTGTACACCCACTACTTTACATTGTAGCAAAGTGTAATTTCTTCAGTGTTGTCACATGAAAAGATATAATGACATACGTATATAAATGTGAGGGGTGTATATATATTTCAGCCGCGTATTTACCTGTGCAGTCACCTTTAAGTATTCCACAATACATTTTGTGCAATGTACACTCAGACTAGATTTCTTTATGGGTCAGTAAAAAGACAGTCATGTTTGTCATGGCAGAGGTTCCACAGACAGATGCGTAGGTGGAAAAGATTACTCAGGGGGACATATAATTTATACATGTATCAAAACCAATTATCTAAATAATTAGATTATGAGCTTGTACTACCCTTGGCTGCAAAACTCAGCATTTTCTAGATTATATAGGCATATTTAATTTCAGTCTGTAACAAACACATATGCAATTTGTTATTGACAGGATAATTGCAATGATTCAGCTGCTGCACTTTGTACAGAAAGCAATTAAAGATCAACACAGTTATGTGGCACTTATTATTTCCTATGCAACAACAAAGTCCTGCTTTCACCTCATTTTATAATTCATACTGACCTGTTATTGTTGTGCCTGCTACTCATTGATCTGTAGCTCTTTAGCAGTTCAGGTTACTATGTGCTGGTTCATTCTAATCCCTCCCTTCTTCCCACCAGCATATGAAAAAAAAAGTTGTATTGTGTAACCAAACAGCTATGCCTATGTTTTCCTAAGCAGTATTAATGGGGTTACTACTAATTTCCATTCTCTCTATGTGCTTATCTATACTGGAAAGTATATAAAAAAAAAAAAAAACTAAAATCCGATAAACCCTAATTACATAAGCATGACTGCTTGTAGGAGTTATTTGTAGTGCTCACCAACTCAGAATAAAAGCCATAACTTTAATGCATACACACGTTGAATTTATTTTGGCTAAATGTAACCTTTAAAGGTCCTGCAAAATAAATTTTCATATAATCTACAATGTTAATACAGACTGTACAATAAATTTTTATGCAAGTGCATTGTTTATATAAGTACTACTATTTTCTGTATTGCTTTATAAATTACACTGCATGATTGATGCTTTTCTCTGACCTATTCTAATGTTCCCATGGATATAATATATAATATATAATTATTTATAGTTTCCCTTGCAGAAGAAAAGCAAGTATAGAACCAGGAAGGCAGTGGTGTCCCAAATCGTTGGAAGCCATACTATAGCTTTGGAATATTTACCCCTGCCACCCCTAGCATGCAGTTGGGGTAGGGATGTGGAAGCGCCAAAATGCATTTCAAAGCATAAGTAGCACTGACTACATGAGAAAACAGGCAATACATTTGAATACAAATAATTAAACAACTTCAATTTTGGCTCAATACGACTCCATCCTTTTAATGGAACTTGTGTGTTTAATCAAACAGTTTGTCAAGGTCTGTAAATATCACAGGAAGAATATTTATCAATGCATATTTGTGTTTTTAAACAGTTGCGGACCTTAGGTTTACTACATATGTCCCCCCATTACAGTGTATGTATGGCATACATAAAATAGCATGTACCTCTCCCTCTGCTGGCATTCTCTGCCCTGATGCTTTTACTGCTGTCAAAATGACATCTAGGACTTGCTGAATAATACGCATTATTACAGCCACTGCTGTCAAAAATTTTGCTTATAAACGATGATTTTAACACGCTTTTCAAAAGTGTAATTTGGAAATACAATGTAACATCATTGTTACTTTAGATTTATAATGTTTAATTTATATAAGGCTTAAAATGGGGACTTTTAATCTGCAAAGTCAGTTATAGAAACCTTACAATGAAAAAATGTCTTTAATTAATAAAATGTTAACTGTTTAACCCCATCTTAACCCATAGTTAACCCCAATCATCTCTAGTTATCTCCTTCCCATCTCTTCCAACAAGCTCCCTTTAGCTATAATTTTCCTGCTTATTTTTTTAGATTCCTATTATTTTAAATTACTATAATTTAAAGTGGAGTTCGACCCACAAGTGGAACTTCTGCTCATTTGTCTCCTCTCCCCCTCCGGTGCCACAATTGGCTTTGACAGGTATCCTATTCCCACTAACGGGAGTTCGGGCCAGGCCAGTAGGAGAGAGAAACCAGGCCTTGCGTATTCGCAGTAGGGCTCCCGGGGTGAAGCCGTAAGGCTACACTGCCGGGTGCCCTTACCCACAATGGCAGCAGCAGCACCCAACAGCTGATGCCGACATCGCTGGACTCCAGGACAGGTAAGTGTCCTATTGTTAAAAGCCATCAGCTGCAGTATGTGTAGCTGCTGGCTTTTAATTTTTTTGGGGGCGGGACACTGCTTTAAACTTTTTTAAATTTTTATTTGTTTTGTCTGTAAATTTGTTTTAGTGTCATATTAAAAATGCAAAAAACTCAAAAAATACACACTTTTATTTCATTTGTAAATAACTTTGCAGTGCTTTATAGCAGAATTGTATTTCTTGGGTCAATATAAATGGTAGCATTTATAGAATCAAATAGATACCAGGGGGTAACTATAGGGCTCACAGATGCTCCAGGTGGCCCATCTGTACATCTGAATAGGAGGGGTTGTGGGGGGGGGTGACATATGGAGGAACTGATGCCCTCCATTTTCCTCCTGTAGCTGCTAAAAGTCTGCTTCTCTTCTCCTTTCCACGGACATTTAACAGCTGCAGGAATAAAATGGGGGCATCAGTTCATCTATATGCCAACCCCACAGGCCCTCTTGTTCCTCCTCTTTCTGTTCGTGACTCCCCTGTTGGGATAGAGAGTGGGGAAGGGGCCAGTAAATATGTAATTTACTGGCCCCTTCCTTTTCTGAATGGTCACAGTGAGTGATCAATACCGATTGCTCCTGTGTCCATTTAAAAATGGATACTAGCACATTATGAAATACTAGCACATTATGAAATACTTACCTTAAAATGAGGCCCCCTGCAGCATGCCTGGTCACCACTGAGGGAGCTGACATGTTCCCCTGGCTCTTCTTCTGAGTTTTCTGGCTGGCACTGTGAGTGGCTGGAGCTGCAATGACATTCTCCATTCCAGCAAGGAGCTCTGAATTTCTGTCATGATCTGCCAGAACCTTCAGAGTGCATGTGCTGCTGATGACAATTTAGGAGATATTAATTTTACAGAGTTACATAAATAAGGTTGAATAAAGACACCAGTCCATCCAGAGTGAGTGTCTACAATTGTCCCTATCCCTCTACATTGCACACGCACATTGGTACCTACCCTCAAGGAGCCCACAATCCAAGGTCCCCATTCATATACTAGGGCCAATTTTGAAACCTGCCTGCATGTCTTTGGAGTGTGGGAGGAAACCCATGCAGGCACAGAGAGAACATGCAAACCAGCGACCCTTTTTGCTGCTAGGTGAGAGTCCTACCCACTACACCACTGTGCTGCCCTACAGGTAAGCCTTACCTACAGGTAAACCTTATTATAGGCTTCCCTGCAGGTTAAAATGAGAAAGCGGGGGATACAACCGCTTTAAGTGACAAAGTTATTGGAAAATAAATAGGCCCATAGCAGAAATGAAAAAACTGCTTCTGTCTAAGAGGGGTAAAAAGGTGTTAGAACTTAAGTTGTTACAATCAGCTAAATGTATTTTAAATGGAGCTAGTGCATGCACCTATATCTGTTTTGACATCAGCCACCTATAACCCCCTGTACAACAGCACTTAACCTGGAAGAGGGAATGCCAGCACTAACAGCCAATCAAGCTCTGCTACATGCTCATGTGCTGACAAAAGAACATGCTGAGAGGAGGAGAGAGCTTAAGAATGATCTTGTTGGTGGTTTGTTGATTCATTGTTCTGTGACACAGCTAGAGTGTGTTTTTGCTCAGGGTACTTAAAGCGGGAGTTCCGCTGTGTTTTTTTTTTTTAAGTCAGCAGCTACAAATACTGCAGCTGCTGACTTTTAAAATATGGAAAATTGCCCGTCCAGCACGCCCGCGATGTCGGCACCCGAAGCCGATCTTTTCGATCGGCTCTTGGGTGCTGCCTTGTGGCTTCACTTCCCAGTTCCCTACTGCGCATGCGCTAGTCACACTGCGCAATAAGAACGGTCCCTGCTGTCTCTGGGATCCGTGTTTTTCCCAGCAGACATCGGGGGGAGGCGGGGGGCCCGCAGGAAGTGGCGTAAATACTCGCAGATTCTGCGGAGATCTATGCCCGGAAGTGGGTGCAGATACCTGTATTATACAGGTATCTGTACCCCTCTCCCCCCTAAAACGTGCCAATTGTGGCACTGGAGGGGGGGAGGCTTCCGATGAGCGGAAGTTCCACTTTAGGGTGGAACTCCACTTTAAGGGAAAGTTCACCTTTAGGAACATATTACATGTTACACCTGTATTTAGGGCGCAACATGTAACGTATTAATAAGAACCCGCCTCACACCCCCAGAGCTCCCCAAAACAGCATACGGGGCTTCTTCTCCCCCTCATAGCAACTGTCACTTTTGAAATCGGCGTAACTGTAGGCGGCTCCACCTACACAGCTGCGTCATTCATTCACAGAAATCTACCGCATGCACTGAGCCTTTTTTTTCCTGCAAAAATGTGAGTTTGTTATTGAATTCACTTTTTTTTTTCATAAATAAACCTCTGGTACCCCTGTTCTTGTATAAGTATTTTAACTGTTTATTTAAACCGCTTGCCCGGAGAACAATTTTAGTTGTAGTGTTGATTTATCTTCTAAATACCTTTATAAAATAATAGTTCTAACTTTAAACAGATACATTTAACACATACAAAAAAACTGTTTTTTGCCCATCCAGCTGTGAGATTTCAAAAGCTCTGCCACAAAGCACAACTTTGTCTGGCTGAACAGAAGACCTGCTTTTTCCATCTTGGTGGTGGTATGCTAAGGTTTGGATGCTTCTCAGGTAGGCTTTCCCATAACTTCAAAGGGTGGCTACTAGATTTACCATTGGTTTGATTAATTGGATGGCTATTAGATATACTGTATCATTGATACCGGCCATTTATCACCATCTCTTTGCCACATTTCCCAGGTGATGTGTAAGTGGCACAAACAATGATATATAATGTTATAAAATTATGAAATTGCTACGCACTTATTTTTTGTATGTTTTCTTAGGCTGATTTTCTTTGCTGCCAAGGCAAAAAAGGTCCTGAAGAAGCTTATTGATGTAAAACACGTTGACCTCTTGGACAATTCAGCAAAGCTAAACATGTCATTTTGTACATATATGGCCTAATATTTGTGTGGGATTTGTTCTCACGTGGTTTTAATACACTATTTTAATATTTGTAACAAAGACTCATATTTCATAGAATTTTTGTGTTAGTCCTTTTCATGTACCATTAAAATCCAACACACAAGGTTATTTTTCTGAAACAATATATAATATGGATGAGGCAACATAAGATTCCAAACCTTTTTCTCTTAAGATAACCATTTTGAAGGTAATTAAACGAGTTGTAAAGGCAGAAGGCTTTTTATCTTAATGCATTTATGTGTGTGGCAGCCTCCCCAGCACCCCTAATACTTATCAGAGCCCATCTCTCTCCAGCGATGTCCACAAATGTCTTAGCCATCTGGGACTCCCCTCCTGAATGGCTGAGATACAGCAGGGAAGCCATTGTCTCCTGCGGCTGTCAATCAAAGTTAGTTAGCCAATCAGAAGGCAGAGGGGATAGGCCAGGTCGGGGCTACGTGTCTGAATGGGCACACAGAGCTGTCACTTGACTGGTGCTCCCATAGCAAGGTTGCTTACTGTGGGGGCACTCGACAGGAGGGAGGGGCCAGGAGCAGCAAAGAGGCACCCCAGAAGAGGAGGATCTGTCGCTGCTCTGTGCAAAACCAACTGCACATAGCATGTAAGTATAACATGTTTGTTGTTTTTTTTTGTTTTTCTAAACTAGACTTTATAATCACTTTAACTCTTAGGGCTCATGTACACAGGGCAAATGAAACCCTTTTTTGAAAGCTGGAAACTTGACGGAGAGAAATGTCCATTTTACAGCATTTACATACCACATTTATGCGAGTATAGCAACAGTTATAAGCATTTGAGATTAGAAGCAGTTTTTAAAGATAACCTCAGGAGACCTTCCTAAATGCCCACAATGCATGAAAAACAAGTAAATTATTAGCTATTTCAGCCATTCTGCGAGAGAAGAGAGAGCAGCAGAGAGAGAGCAGCGTGCTTGTAGATATCTTATTTTTTGTGTTTTCACTATGGATCCCATCATGAGCATGCGTGAGGAAATGCTCCTGATGTTGCTGAGGCTTTGAAGACATATAAATTTGTGTGGGGCTCATCCATTGATGCAGGCAACAGCGTGTGGTGAAATTTATGTTTTTTCAACATTTTTATATGTTAAAAAAAATTTCAAATCATTCCCCCTTAAAAAAAATGCTTATAAACGCAAACGTGCATAATTGCAATTTACCGCAGTTACAAGCAGTTGGCGTAAACGACAGTCCTGAACGCATTTTCTCTCAAAATGCCTGTAACCTCAGCTTCCCCTAAACTACTATAAACAACTGAGTGTACATGTACTGAGTGTACATGTACACATAAGACAACGCAGAGGAGAGTTCAGGAAAAAAACAGGGAGGGGGAGGCGCTGACCTGAATGTAGTATTAAAATGATGAATTTAATAGGATATGATTAAAAGCGCTTACAAGATGATAGAAGATGCATGCTCTTCAAAGTAAAGTGCAGTCCTGGCATTCCACATGGCTCTGTAGGTCCCACCGCTGTTCTGGATAGCTGGGAAGGATTGAGCAGTTGGCTGGAATGGACCACAGTGTTTCTCCAGGAGTAAAGGAACCAGGAAGCTCCACACTGACCAGCATGGACCATGGAACAGGAAGTGATGTCGCCGGCATCTGATTGGACCAAGGCAGGGCTGGAATCTTGTCATTCAGGGCTGCAGTGGTGAAAGGCTACGCGCTCGGAGCTGGCTGCTCCTTCTATTGGCCTGCTGCAGGAGGACAGCTATATATACACGATGGAGAGCATGTGGGTGCGGCCGTGAAACTAGAAGTTGCAGCAGACCAATCAATAAACAATTTAGGGAAAAATACATTATAGCAAGGGTCAGGTAAAGCAGGGGTTAACAGTCTAGAATTGACTAAAAAAAAATATTAAACTGATACACATGGAAATATTTGAAGCCTAATTCTCTTCTATATGTATAGAAGCCTATTGAAGAGGTTAATGATATATGAAGGGCCAGGCAAGTAAAATAGAAAAAAAGGATACATGTAAACATGAAGAGGTGATGGAGGCTGTAGTGTAAAGGATTAATAATAATAATGAACGGTAATGATAAAGGTGGTGCTGCGTTCCCCCTAATTGGTATACAAGGGATGTATATGTGTGTGTCCCCTTGTGGTGTGGATACCACGTGGGGGGCACCTAATGATGGATCATCCAATATGTATATATGTCTGTATGTAAATATAAATATAAATATATATATATATATATATATATATATAAAAACACAATGTATTTACTATACCACTCCCGACCGTTAGAGCAGAGACAGACCTGGGGGAAGGGGAAGGGAGGAAGGAGGGCGTGTGATCTGTAATAACAAGGTGTATGCGTCTAACTTCTCATTGGCGAGAGGGAATTGAGGCAATATATCCAGAAAGTCTCCTGCTGGCAGAGTTGTGTGAAACGCTCTGCAGCAGGCAAACCTCCAGAGATGTCCTCTATGACCCACATCTTCAGGCCTTCCGTGGGATTTTGATGTTCAGTCAAAAAATGTCTTGGCACACTGTGCTCATCACACCTCTGTTCGATGACTGCCTGTGCTTGCCAAACCATTGGCAGAGGAGACGGATGGTTCTGCCAACATATAGGAGGCCACAAGGACAGGTCAGACAGTATACTACATGATTACTGGAGCAATTGTGAAACTCTTTTATAGGGTACGTTTTTCCTTTTGTAGAGAAGCTTTTTTGTCTATGCAGGACATGCTTTACACATCATGCATAATTTTTTCTTGCATTGAAACATGCCCACTAGTGGGATAAGGGGGTGTGGGTGGTGGGATCTGGCTTAGGTTTTGCAGATCTTACTTGGCACAATTCAGCTCTTGATATTTTTGGCCTTGCCAAAAATATCTTTAGGGTTGGATGTTAGGGTGGAACCCAGAAAAGGATCTTTCAGCAGGATGGGCCAGTTCT
This sequence comes from Lithobates pipiens, assembly GCF_037356315.1. Lineage (NCBI taxonomy): Eukaryota > Metazoa > Chordata > Amphibia > Anura > Ranidae > Lithobates > Lithobates pipiens. The sequence goes on along the minus strand of NW_027507718.1, from coordinate 212,510,253 downwards.
TGATGAAGATTTTTTTCCATTTGTCTGTAGTGGTCCTGGAACTGGGTGTTAAACCTTGTTGGCTGGAGCCCTTATGGCGTGTTGGGTTTGGGTGCCGATTTAGCCTGATACTGATGGAAAGCATTATCTACGAGAGCTGGGGGGTACCCCTTGTCCAGTAATTCTCATCTCAATTGATACAATTGATTTGGATCCTGTGGAACTGGCTCTTGGCAATATTATTCTTCCATCTAGGGTGGTGGTAACTCTGGTAGGGGATGTATGAGTTTCCTGCAGTGGGTTTCACGTAGTTGGTGGCATCTGTGTGCCACTGTGGCTGAGTTCTAGATCCAAGAAGGCCAGTTTGTCGGGGTCTGATACGAAGGTAAAACAGAGTCCCAAGTTGTTTTAATTACAATAGGAAACAAACTGCGTGAGGTTCTCCATGGTGCCATCCCAGATGATTATGTCATCATCGGTGTAACGCCGTAAAAAATGTCGTTGGCAACAAAGGGAATGTTGTGTGTGATGTGGTAGAGTTTCCAATAACCCATCGTTAGATTTGCTTAGCTTGGGGCGAAGTTTGCCCCCATGGCAGTGCCTTGGGTTTGTAGATGGAACTGATCTTCAAATTCAAAGCAATTATGCTTGAGGCAAAATGTTGTTGCCTCAAGTATGAAGTGGGCTTGTCGTGGGTTGATAAGTGGATCGGTGAAGGTTCTACTACCAGGAAGTGTTCTACCACCATCAGACCTACATCATGAGGAATGGATGTTTAAAGGGAGGTGACATCCAGAGATGCCCATATGTACTTGGGTTCCCAAGAGTAGAATAACATGTCCGATGTGTTCCGTCTCTGATGTATGATGGAAGATTCTGTGCCAGAGATTGTAAAAAGCGATCCACATACATGGAAAAGCCACATTTTCCATTGAAGCAACGATGGGCCATTCTGGTGGACTATTGATATCTTTATGTATTTTTGGCATGATGTATAAATTTGTTCAGCATGGACAAAAAAGCTTCTCTACAAAAGGAAAAACGTACAATTTTTTCACAGATTTTCACAATTGCTCCAGTGATCATGTAATATACTGTCTGACCTGTTCTTGTGGCCTCCTATATGTTAGCAGAACCATCCGTCCCCTCCGCCAACAGTTTGGCAAGCACAGGCGGTTCATAAAACAGGAATGTGATGAGCACAGTGTGCCAAGACATTTTTTCGACTGAACATCAAAAGTCCACCGAAGGCCTGAAGGTGTGGGTCATAGAGGCCATCTCCGGAGGTTTGCCTGCTGCGGAGCGTTTCAAACAATTCTGCAGGAGACTTTCTGGATATATTCCCTCAATTCCCTCTTGCCAGGGGGGCTCAATAAGGAGCTAGATGCATACACCTTGTTATAACAGATCACACGCCCATTTCAGGTTTGTTTTCTCCCCCTCCTTCCTCCCTTCTACCGGTCTGGAGTCGTATAGAAAAAAAAAAATATATATATATATATATATATATATATATATATATATATATATATATATATATATATTCACATGCAGACATATATACATATTACATGATCCATCATTAGGTGCACCACACTTGGTATCCACACCATGAGGGAAAACACACACATATATGTCCCTTGTATACCAATTAGGGGGAACGCAGCACCAACTTTATCATTACCGTTCATTATTATTATTATTCATTCTTTATACTACAGCCTGTTCCCCCTCCATCATCTCTTCATGTTTACATGCATACTAACTCCCTTTTTTTCTATTTTACTTGCCTGGCCCTTCATACATCATTAACCTTTTCAATAGGTTTCTATACATATAGAAGAGAATTATGCTTCAGATATTTCCATGTGTATCAGTTTAATATTTTTTTTTAGTCAATCCTAGACTGCTAATGCCTGCTTCATCTGCCCCTTGCTATAATGTATTTTTCACTAAATTGTTTACTGATTGATCTGCTGGAAGTTCTAGTTCCGGGGCCACACCTACATGCTCTCCCTTGTGTATATATAGCTGTCCTCCTCTAGAGGGCAGCAGGCTAGTAGAAGGAGCAGCCAGCTCCAAGCATGTCGTTTTTCCCCACTGCAGCCCTGATTGACAAGATTGCAGCCCTGCCTTGGTCCAATCAGATGCCGGTGACATAGATTCCTATTCCATGGTCCATGCTGGTCAGTGTGGAACTTCCTGGTTCCTTTGCTCCTGGAGAAACACTGTGATCCATTCCAGCCAGCTGCTCAATCCTTTCCAGCTATCTAGAACAGCAGTGATAATTTTAATACTACACTCAGGTCGGCACCTCCCCCTCCCTGTTTTTTTCCTTACATGTCTTACAGAGTTCTGAACACACTCTGAAGGATGGCTGCCTTCCTTTTTAACCCTTAATACCCCTTTCTTTTCCAATTACCCAACCTATGGATACATCACAATCCAGCTGTTACAGTCACAGACTATACCCCTAAAGATTACTCCATCTGGAGCACCAGATAAACACAGACTATACTGCTAGAGGAAAGTTCAGGGGCTGTTGAAAAAAATGCCCAACTGCTCCTAAACTTCAGTTTAGCAGCTGTAGTGTACACAAGGCCTTACAGGTCTCTTTCCTACCTCCACGCTGTGATTAGACGGTTGGACTTTTCAACGTAAAATGTGCGATCAGATCATGTTGTTGGAAAATCCGATTGTGTGTGGGCTCCATCGGACTTTTTCCGTCGGAAATTTCCGACACACAAAGTTTGAGAGCTGGACCTTGTTTTCTGACAACAAAATCCAATTGTTTAAATTCCTATCATGTGTAGACAATTTCGACGGACAAAGTGCTACGCATACTCACAATAAATTAAGAGACGAAAGCTATTGGCTACTGGCCTGTTTATAGTCCCGACGTACGTGATTGACATCACCTCGTTCAGAACAATTGGATTTTTCGATAACTTTGTGCGATCGTGTGTATGCATGACAAGTTTGGCCCAAAATCCGTCGGAAAAATTCAGACGGATTTTGACGTCAAAATGTTATTGTAAACAGGACATTTTACAACCTCTCCTGAACAATTTAACTTGACAGATAGTACCAGCGTTTAACCGGTTACCCACCGCGCATGCTGATGTAAATCGGCAGAATGGCATGGACAGGCAAATCGGCGTACAGGTACGTCCCTGTAAATTTGCCTTTGCATACGCGCCGCTGGGACCTCTGTGAGTCAGGTTGCGGGTCCCTGGGACTCAATCACCGTGGGGATACCCGCAATTGTCTCACAGGGAGGAAGAGCGGGGAGATGCTAATGTAAACAAGAATCTGCCTAGTGACAGTGTCACTGATCTCTGCTCCCTATGATTGGGAGCAGAGATCAGTGATGTGTCACATGTAGCCATGCCCCCCACAATTAGAAACACGCCCCAGGACACACTTAACCCTTACCCTGCCCCCTAGTGGTTAATCCCTTCACTGCCAGTGTCATTTACACAAGAATCAGTGCATTTGTATAGCACTGATTGCTGTATAAATTACAATGGTCCCAACAATGTGTCAAAAATGTCCAATGTGTCTGCCATAATGTTGCAGTCACAATAAAAATCGCAGATCGCCGCCATTACTAGTAAAAAAAAATTATTAATAAAAATGCCATAAAACTATCCCTTATTTTGTAAACGATATAACTTTTGCGCTAACCAATCAATAAACGCTTATTGCAATTTTATTTTACCAAAAATATGTAGAATATGTATCGGTCTAAACTGAGGGAAAAGTGTTTTTTTGATATATTTTTGGGGGATATTTATTATAGCAAAATGTAAAAAAGAATGCGTTTTTTTTTTTAATTGTAGCTCTGTTTCTGTTTATAGCGTAAAAAATAAAAACCGCAGGGGTGATCAAATACCACCAAAAGAAAGCTCTATTTGTGGGAAAAAAAGGACGTAAAATTTGTTTGGGAGCCACGTAGCACGACCGTGTAATTGTCAGTTAAATCAACGCAGTGCCGAATCGCAAAAAGTGCTCTGGTCAGGAAGGGGTTAAAAATGGCTGTTTTGCCACGTTTACATGCCATGTTTATTTTTAAATTTTTTTTGATAAAGTCAAAAATTAAAAATGCCTGTTAACGAAATGCGTCTAAACGAGAGTTACCACGTTTGCAAGCTGTTACTGGCGTTTGCCATTTCAAATGCCTCTGAACATCCGTCCTGAATGCCTTTTTTTGCTTTCCTAAAAAAGGCTTCTAAACTCAACTGCCTAGAAACAACTATAAACGACCCTGTATACAGGTACTGATAAGATAACATAGAGGAGAGTTCGGAGGCAGCTGAAAAAATGCCCAACTGCTCCTAAATGGCCGTTTACCAGCAGCGGTGTACATGAGGCCTGAAATGAGAAGCAGCAGAACGATAATCTCATCTTTGTGTCACTTGTGCTCTGCTATCAGTATGCTCTCTGCACTGCAGCACAACCAATTGACTCCTCATACTACTTTTCTCTCCTACAGTCTAAGATCTGCTGTAAAATGACTGCAAGTCAGCTGAAACCAACACATACAGGTACTTATGCTGTCTACATTTAAATATACATTTAATTATGTATTAATAAAAACAAAGCTGAATATATTTGTATCTTTTATATCTGCCTGGCGTTCAGCTTTACTTGAACAATTTTGCTATACAGGATCAATTGAATAGAAGGCACTGGTAGTGAAAACCACCTGGCTTCATTTGAGAAATGCAAGAGGTGTTTTGCAAGTACATTTTACATAGCATGATTGGAAATGAATGATGTAGCTCACTAAGCTCATGTTCTACTATAATTTGCTGCAATGTCTGCCTAAGCTATCCAATTTCCACTAAATGAAAAACATACCTTTTTATAACAATGGCTTATACTCCCATAGATAACCAGTTAAATAGTGCAGGCTTAGATTGTTTGCAGAAAATGTGGGTTTTCTGCATCCATGCATTCGTATAATACAAGCCCTTGGGGCTGCTGACATATGGGCTCTTGCGAAGCAAATATTAAAGATAGAACACCATAATTACTTAACTCATCCTCTGCCAAGGTAAGGAGGGTCCTCTACTATTTTCTTATATAAACAATGACTATCAGGGGCTTATATTAGATGCCCCGGTAATGAGTGAAGTACCAGCATGACAAATGCTGTTCTCCTTATGAAAATACTAGTTTACTGGCTGTGTCTGGATTGAATAATATGAGTCCCGGACCTGAAACAAACATGCTGGAAATGAGCAACAGAAAATAATCCGTATCTCTATTCTTTATATACAAAATAATGGTACGCTTATTCAATATAAAACATTAGTATAAAATCTTCAACTAGAATGAATAAAGTGATAACTTTAACTTTATGTTTTTTGAACTTGATGTTAAGGTGCAACAAATTAAAAGCACGCTATATAAGTCCAAAAAATGCCAGAAAGGTCTAAAAACAGTGATGATTCTGAAGTGAGCAGAGCCACCCAGGTCTAATCAAGCCTTGTTATAAAGTATAAGAAGATCCTCATTAGCTTGGAATAGTGTTTCTCAACTCCAGTCCTCAAGGCGCACCAACAGGTCATGGATTTCCCTCAGATTAAATGGTTGTGGTAATTACTAAGGCAGTGAAACTGATTAAATCACCTATGCAAAATAATGGAAAGCCTGAAAACATGACCCGTTGGGGCGCCTTGAGGACTGGAGTTGAGAAACACTTGCCTGGAACACCAGCTCCAATAGTGAAGGACACACACTCTCTGAGGAATGTAAGGAAAAAGGGGGGAAATATTCCTATTTTATAGCCCTCCCCCCTTTCTTCATGGGATCTGAGGCAGCGACATGTTATTTAAATAGTTTTGAAAATAAGACAATTTCATAGGATAGCATAAATTATCCAATAACATCTTATACAAATTCAAATGTAACTAAAGATAGGTCAGTTTAACCCACCCATGAATGTTTAGTAAGGATGAGCTCCAGCGTGTTCGCACAGCCCACGTGTAGAGCCCACCAGGAAGTTGGCACTGTGGTGCGCTAATCGCAGGCAGTGAGACGATGCATGGTTGTAGAGATCGGGAAATGTCTCACTGCCTGTGATTAGTGCAGAGCAGTGCCGGCTCTGCACGTGGGCTGTGCGAACACGTCTGAGCTTATCCTTAATGTTTAGATACAGCAAGGTCCCCCTATAAATAGGGGCTATTATTTATGACAGTTGGCAGTTGCCAGAAGAAACTGAAGAGGACAGCTCCCCTCCCCCCTCTGCCTTGTCATGGCTTTTTTATGTGGGGAACAATCCTTTCCTTGGGCTAAATTGTTTTTGTTTACTCAGAAGTGAGAATTTATTCAGCCTGAGCCATAGTAGCTAGGTTGATTTTATTTATTTATATTTTAAGTTAATGTTATAATAAAGTTATTTATAAATATTTTAGAAATGTATTAAACCAATAAAAACAGCCGCGGCCTAAATATTTTATCCAATAAAATATATTTATTTCAAAATTAAAATTGCTTGTCTGGACTGAATATATTATATATAAAGTTAAAAAATATCTGCTGCCTTCTATCCCACGATTATTCCAATATTGCTCAAAATATATAAGAAAAATTCATTGCACAATACCATTTAAAACGATTTATTAAAACGTAACGATTGTGCACTCACACTTTTCACATCTTGTATAAATGCAAGTAATGTATCCAAACTCCTCGACTCCTCACAGCTAATTCCTATTTAGGAGATACCGGAAATGATGTCACCAGCTCCACTCGACGCGTTGTGTGACTTGTCACATGACTTACTTCTTCAAAGGGATAGGGTCCATGCATCTGTACAATACATACCCTTGGGGATGCTGACATATGGGCTCTTTAAAGCAAATCTTAAAGATAGAACGTCATAATTACTTAAAGCGGGAGTCCACCGGGACTCCGCGTTTTTTTTTTTTTAAAAGCCAGCAGCTACAAATACTGCAGCTGCTGACTTTTAAAATAGTGACACTTACCTGTCCAGCGCGCCCGCGATGTCGACACCCGAAGCCGATCTCTAGATCGTCTGTAAGGTTCTGCCGCCGCCATCTTGGGTATGGGAATCAGGAAATGGCGCCTTTCGGCTTCATTTCCCGGTTCCCTACTGCGCATGCGCGAATCGCGCTGCGCAATAAGGACGGTCCCCGCTGCCTCTGGGATCTGTGTGTTTCCCAGCAGGCAGCGGGGCACTTGCGGAAAGGGGCGGGCACTTGCGGAAAGGGGCGTAATCTACGCCCCTTTCCGCAGAGAGCTACCCCGGAAGTGGGTGCAGAATACCTGTACTGTACAGGTATCTGCACCCCCCTCCCCCCTGAAAGGTGCCAATTGTGGCGCCGGAGGGGGGGAGGGTTCCGATGAGCAGAGGTCCACTTTAGGGTGGACCTCCGCTTTAACTCATCCTCTGCCAGGGTAAGGAGGGTCTTCTACTATTTTCTTATATAAACAATGACTGCCAGGGGCTTATATTAGGTGCACCAGTAATGAGTGAAGTACCAGCATGACCAATGCCAATCTCCTTATGAAAATACTAGTTTACTGGCTGTGTCTGGATTGAGTAATATGAGTCACAGACCTAGAACATGCATGCTGGAAATGAGCAACAGAAAAGTATCCTTATCTCTATTCTTGTTCCACAACAGTGACTCAAAAAGCATCAAAGCAAAGCATCAGAATGACAGACAGGAAACTAACATTCACAAAAGGAAAGGTCAGCAATGACAGCTAACATCATTCTTTCATGACAGGTGTACTTTAACTTACTGTATAGCAACCAAATAGAAATCACGTGTTACTGATCTGATTACAGAAAACTGGAATCCAATTACCATACTGTGCACTAAAGAAAAAAAAACTGTGCAAAAATACTGCAAATCATTTGCAGAATATTTCTTGTGTTTTTGATCTATTATATTGACCTGCAATATTATGTGGTTTACTGACTTTATTTAATTGTTTATTCATCTAAATCTATCTAACAGTAACCCAATTGTGGTATAAGCAAAGCTTCTCTTTACTCTTGTGTTTTGATTATCTGGTTTGCTGAGTGTTGCGAGCTTGCGGCACACAAACATACTGTACGCTTGCCTTACAAAAAAAGAAAATGTGATTGCAATGAAACAAAAGTGCACATGACATCAAGGTGAAAAGGATCAGCATCAATGGCTAAGCTCCCTTTGAACAGGAGAACAAAACTAAACTGAAACCCAGCAGTGACTCAGAATCAAATAATGGGTGATTAGAAAAAGACTGCTCCTTGTTTTCCATTCTTTGTAGGACTATGCTGGTTATCAAAATGACATTGAAAAACAGAGATGAATTGTAATTTCAGATGATGCTTACAGACAGTGTTTAATGATGCATTATTAATGCTCTTTATTTTTCTAAAAATAGCTGTAAACATGTAGAATACTTTGAAAGGCTTGCTGTGACCAGGACTTCTAATTGAAATGGTATAGAATGGTCTTAGAATCAAATGCGACTGTTATGATTATTGGATTTTAAGTACGCATTTATATACATTATTATAAAAGGATGATCAGTACCACATCAGTTGATGTTGATTTTCTGTACGATGGCTTTTACTGTCATTGAAAGACTATAAAAGACTATATGAACTGCGGGGTGCTTTTATTACCCAGGTTGGTTGTAAACTGTGTGCTTTGATAACTTGTATGTCAATATTGCTTTCAAACACATAACTCAAATCAGTTTTATGTAAATAATTTATCTCAGAATATTTGTTTCATTTCACAGCCTATATGTGTGACAAATATGCTTAGGACCATATTAAAGCCCATATCAATAAAGTTTACAGTTGGCCTCATAAGATACAGCACCACATCCTCATTAGAAGATGTCAGCTGTCCCTAACGCCACCTGCCATCTTCTCCTGGTTCTGTTGTACCTTAGGGTTGCCACCTCATCCCTTTAAACTCAAGCACGTAAGAATTACACAGGTTCTGAGGCTAATTTAATGCAGATAAGTCACCAACTAAGTTTATTTACCAACCTTAATCAGCCGCAGAACCTGTGTAATTCCTATGTGCTTGGGTTTAACCACCTCAATACAGAGCACTTACACCCCCTTCCTGCCCAGACCAATTTTCAACTTTCAGCGCTCTCACACTTTGAATGACAATTATTCAGTCATGCAATACTGCACCCATATGAAATGTGTGTCCTTTTTTTCACACAAATAGAGCTGTCTTTTGGTGGTATTTAATCACTATTAGGTTGTTGTTTTTTTGGGTTTTAGTATTGGGTTTTATTTTTTTTATTTTTTGTGCTATTAATAAAAAGACCGTACATTTTGTGAAAAAAATGCCTTTTTCTTTGATCTGTCATAAAATTTTGCTAATTAGTATTTCTTTTTCATAAATTTTGGCCAAAATGTATACTGCTACATATCCAAATAACCCAAATTGGTGTATATTGTTTGGTCTTTGTGAAAGTTATAGAGTCTACAATCTATGGTGCCAATCACTGAAAATTGATCACATCTGATCAGGCCTTCAGTACATCAGGTGTATCTCATTTCTTGAGACACTAACAAGTGAGGAAAGTACAAATACACGCCAAATGACCCCTTTTTAGAAAGTAGACATTCCAAGGTATTAAGTAAGTAGCATGGTGAGTTTTTTTAAGTTGTAATTTTTTTTCCCACAATTCTTTGCAAAATTAGGATTTTTTTTTTATATTATCGTCTTATTATCAGGTTATTTCTCACACACAGCATATGCATACAACAAATTACACCACAAAATACATTCTCCTACTCTTCCCGAATATGGCGATACCACATGTGTGAGACTTTTACACAGCCTGGCTACATACAGAGGACCAACATTGAAGTAGCACCATCAGGCATTCTACCAGCATATTTCTCAACCACAATTAGAATTTTGAAGGCCCTGGAGCACCAGAACAATAGAATTGCCCACAAAATGACCCAATTTTGGAAAGCAAACACCCCAATGTATAATCTATGAGGCATAATGAGTCTTTTGAATGGTTTATTTTTTTCGAGAAGTTTTTGGAACGCATTTTTTTTACACAAAGTCATCAATTTATAAGATATTTCTAACACATAGCATGTATAAAGCAAAAATTACACCCCAAAACACATTCTACTGCTACTCCCGAGTATGTGTGAGACATTTACACAGCCTGGCCACATACAGAGGCTCAACATTGAAGTAGTACATTCAGGCATTCTAGGAGTATAAATTACACATCACATTTCATTTCTACCTATCACAATTTTGAATGTCCTTGAGCACCAGGATAGAGTAATTACCCATAAAATGACCCCATTTTGGAAAGCAAACCCCCCAATGTATATTCTATGAGGAATGGGCTGCAGATAGGTACTCAGGTACTCTGATGGGCTGCAGATAGGTGCTTGGGTAACTTGATGAGCTGCAGACAGGTACGTGGGTATTCTGATGGGCTGGTGACAGGTAGTCATTTACTCTGATGGGCTGGTGACAGGTACTCGGGTACTCTGATGGGCTGGGGACAGGTACTCGGGTACCAGCCGGAAGCACATCATCTCTGGGCAGAAATGGCGATAGCCAGCTTGACCACAGGCTGCTGCGCATGTGCCGTGACCCACCGCTGATTACAGCGGGAGGCAGCCAATTCGGCATCAGCAGAGATGGGGCAAGGGGAGAGCAGAGACCTCGCATGTAGACGAGTACAAAGTCCATTCTTGTAACTCTTAGGTTTTTTTCAAAGGAGTAATGTATATTAACATATCCTCAGAGTGAGACATTATAACAGAGACTTCCACATATAAAATCATGATTTTAATAATCACGTTCAGACAATCCACAACTGATCTAGTGTGGCAGTCAAAAATGTTCAGAAAACCAAGCTGAATACCATACATGGGTTAGACAGTGGTTATAGCAGGATTTTATGACTTTAAGTGTAGTAGATTGGTCAAATTATTTTAATTACTTTGTCCTTGGCTTGGGCACAAGCCCATCTGATTTATCTGTAAAACTTTGGATATGAAGGGTTGAGGTTATCAGAATTTTAGGTTAGTATGCATAAGCAAATTGGAACAAGAAGCAATACATCTTTTCCTGGTTTGGATAATACTGTAATATGGAATATGACGTTTTATCTTGGTAAGGATAGCTGCCAGAATTCTGAAAAACATTTTCAAGAACAGCAGTAAATCTAAAAGGCCCTAGGCTCTTTCCAGCTGTTGGTGGCTGACCATCCTAATGTTAAAATGACAGACAGCTTGTCACTTTACTCAGTTTTATGTATAGTGGTAACAGTTAAGGTACCCAGGCACAAGAGCTTTTGGGCATCCATTGTCAGAACCTTAAAAACTATAAAGTTTATTTGTTGGGCATTTACATCAAATGAATAGTGCACATACAAGACAATCTACCCATGGAGCATAAAGTAGGGGCTTGGTTTATCTCTGGATAATCAGCTGAGAGCAGTGGGAAACAAGCAACTGTTTTGCACCTAGTCATATGTCCAGTCAGACATGCATTTGTTTGCTGCAATAATTGTATCTCTATATAATTTTAGATTGTTACACAGTTGTATTATATAACAATTTGCACCGGTCTATGCTTTAGTTCCGCACTGACTATTCCTTCCTCCCTTCCCCAATGTATAGGGAATTCTTTTGTTTCCTTTTCTACTTGGACAATACTATGCTTCATAAAGTGATTTCCTTAGCACTCTTGTTAATGGAAACTTTTTGTGAAGATGTATTGAGGCTGCCATTGCCAGACTTTTTTTCTGAATATACTCTAAAGCTGGCCATACACTAATAAAATTTTGTTCAAAAAAGCTTAATTTTTAAAATATTGATTTTCTGATCATTAGTGGTGTCAAATGTATGTTTATTTTCAATGGATTTTATGCCTTTCTGTAATAATTGTGCTTCACATTGCTGGAATACTGATATTTGTACATAGTTAAATAGTTACATAGTTAGGTTGAAAAAAGACACAAGTACATTAAGTTCAACCCAAAAAAAATACAATCCCATATACACAAACCTACACCCACAGTTGATCCAGAGGAAGGGGAAAAAAACAACAAAGCATGCTCCAATTTTCTACAGCAGGGGGAAAAATTCATTCCTGATCCCCCAAGAGGCAATCAGATTTTTCCTGGATCAACTTTACCTATAAATGTTAGTACACAGTTATATTGTGTACATTTAGGAAAAAATCCAGGCCTTTTTTAAAGCAATCAACTGAGCTTGCCAGAACCACCTCTGAAGGAAGTCTATTCCACATTTTTATAGCTCTTACTGTAGAAAAACCTTTCCGTATTTGGAGATGAAATCTTTTTTCCTCTAGACGTAAAGAGTGCCTCCTAGTCCTCTGTGGTGACCTTAAAGTGAATAACTCAACACCATATTCCCAATATGGACTGCTCTTCTCAAGAGGGAATTGATTCAGTTCCTCTAATCTTTCCTCATAGCTGAGCTCCTCCATTATTATTTGGTTGCCCTTCTCTGCACTTTCTCCAGTTCCCTGATACCCTTTTTGAGAACTGGTGCCCAAAACTGAACTGCATATTTCAGATGAGGTCTTGCTAATTATTTGTACAGGGGCAAATTGATATCTCTCTCTGGAGTCCATACCTCTCTTAATACAAGAATGGATGTTGCTCACTTTGAAAACCAAGGCTTGGCATTGCATGCTATTATTGAGCTTATGATCTACCAAAACCCACAGATCCTTCTTCACCATTGATTCCCCTAGTTGTACTTCCCCTAATATGTATAATGCATGCATATTCTTAGCCCCCAAGTGCATTACTTTACATTTATCAACATTAAACCTCATTTGCCACTTAGTTTCCCAATTAGACAGTGTTATATTATCTTAGTTATCCTATGTTACACAATTATATTGATGGACTTCAAGATTATTTTTTTATTGATATGTTTGTATATATGCGTTGACAATGGGACCGTGTAAATAGGATTTAATATTTTATTTTTATTTAATTGAATACAGAAATAAAATTATATGCTTCCCTTTTGATTTTCCCTTGTTAGCATGTACTGTACATTTATATATGCATGTGTGATTAATTAATATAATTTAGTATTCATACTTCAGAGCCACTGTAATAATTTTTGCCCAGGTGAGTGCTTTTTTTATGACAAATATTTATAACAGATAAAACCATTTAGTGAAGATCTTGCTGAAAATATCTCACATGATCTGAAAATGAACATGCTGGTTTAAATGGTATTTCTGCACATGACTTCTGTTGCCTGTATGCGTCTCCTGCAAACTGGCTTTTCTGCATCGTTTAAATGCCTTTTTACTCTTTTTGTGGATTTTTTTTCATTGAACTGTATCCCAGAAAATATTTGAATGCAGTATTGTAGCAAAGGACGATCAGAGGAGATTTTTTTCTGCTGCAATAAAAGGCTGGATTTAGGTAAATATTTAAAAATAAATAACTCTGGTGAAATGCAGAACCCCCTACATGGCTCATTCTATAGGGTACACAGTATTCTGCTTCAAAACTATCTTTATTTTTCACCTGGCATTTAAAGGAAACCTCTTGTGAAAGATATGTAAACGTCTAAAGCTGGCCTCTTATGCCTCTGGATTCAATATTTTATGAGTCACTTACCCAGAATACAGTAAGTATGAGGATCAGGCAAGTTTAACATCTTCCTCTTCATGCTTGTTCTGTGTTAGTGACTAAGGGCCCATTCACATTTTGCCATTCTTGTTCATTTTATAATTAACTTTGTGTCCTTTTTTTATGTATGTTATGGCTGACCTTTTATTTTTAATGAGCTGTCAATGCACCAGAACAGATAAAAAAAATTAACATGCAGCACAGAACAACGCAACACAAAACACGACAACGTGCACTACCTTGCATTATTTGCACTGTGCAATGTTGACACCATAGCAACACACTAACAATAAATGCGCTTGCTGGCCTTCAAACCTGGGTCATGTGGCTTGGAAGTACCAATATGTGTGTTTTCTTAAGTGCCAGCCAATTCAATATGGAAGACTGGGTTCTAAGCAGTCATTTGCCAGTGTGTGTTGGAGAAGAGAGGGTGACAGTTTGTGATTAAGGATAGTTAGCTGCTGTGCATACTAGTACATTATAGGAAAAAATGGGATCAACTTTTAATTTATTTTAGATTTTATTTTTTGATTTAATTCCGCTTTAAGCAAACTATTTACAAGAGTTCCCTGGGGCTACACTGGTGAGTGAATCTGTTTGCTACACAGAGATTTAACTATTTATTGGCAGTATTTAATCAACATGCTGCTAATGAGATATTGGGCAACAAGTAAAATCATCTCTAATCTTTCGGAAATATAATTGTATGGAATTATTACAATATCAACCTAAAAGGTTTATGCCAAGCCAAGTTAGTCTTTAGCCCACTACTTTTAGCATGAAGGTTAGTAGGGCCCTACTGGGGAAAGTGTGAGGGATGAATTGATGAAGAGGGTAAAAAAAAATGAGGCAGGGGTAGGCTTCCCTGATGAGATGAGCTTTCAGGGATCACTTAAGGTGGACTTAGTATGAGATAGCCAGAGAATTTGGGGTAATGCCTTCCAGAGGAGGGGAGAGGCTCTAGAAAAGTCTGGGTGGCAAATGTAGGATGAGGTAATAAGGAAGCTAGGGAGAAGGAGACCTTTGGAAGAGCAAAGAGGGAATTTTGGGTGATATTTTGAGACAAAGTTAGTGAAGGTGTTCAGGGAAAAGCAGTGGATGGCTTTGTATGTTGTTTTTAGTATTCTTAATTCTGTTCATTATGTGAGCAGAAGCCAGTGGAGGGATTGGCAGAAAAGGTTGGTGGACACTGATCAGTTGATGAGGTAGATACGTTTGGCAACAGAATTCATGGTAGACTGAAAGGGGATAGTCTGTGTAGAAGTAGGTCAATGAGGAGAGAGTTGCAATAGTCAAGGCAAGGGATAACGAAGGAGTGCATAAGTATCTTGGTGATGTCATTGTTTAAAAAGGGGCATATTTTGGAAATGTTACAGAGGTGAAGACGGCAAGATTTGGACAGTGATTGGATGTGGTGCTGAATGGAAAGGGATTACACCAAGTACATTGGTATGAGGGGATGGACTGAAAGTTGTCCTAATGATCAATTTTGAAAAGATTGAGTTATGGAGAGATGTATTATATCCATGTAGCGGCCATAATCCTCAATGGGGAGGCCTTGACTTTTGGGCTTACCAGTTACCTCTGTAACTTACAGAGTTCTTACCTGTTCTTCCTTGTCTAGGGGTTCCCAGGGTTAGTACCCAACGACTTTGGACGCTGACACCATAAAAGTCCTTTAGAAAGGTTTTTATTTGCAGGGGTAACATCCAACAAACACAGTCTTGTATGGGAACAGAGGGCAAGGGTGAAGAAACTCAGGCACCTTGAACTATAATCACTAGAAAGTCTCTAATACAACCCAGACAGTAGCCACTCGCAGCTAGGCATTTCAAAGCTGAACAAATCTCTAGCCAGAGATTATGGCAGTCAGCACTTTATTCCAGAACTTGCAAAGTCTCTAACCTTGAACAAATTTGCAACCAAAAGTGAACGGGAACCTTTCCTTGGTACCTGGAACGTTCTCTGTCTCCTTGGCAGTACTAGAAAACCGTGGATTCGTTAATGTCCTTGACAACCCAGCAACCAGGCACTTCTTGGGATGCCAGCTTGTTGGCCCTCCTCCGAAGAGTCCTACCACAATCGCTTACACGGGCTGCGGTGCCCCTCCAAGTTGAGAGCACACCCGGACACCTCGAATCCTCTTTCAGTTACTGCGCCTCGGACCGGCCTGTTCCGAGACTCGGTAACAGATGGATCCTTACCCCCAGACCATGCAGGTCTAATGGGGCTAGTCAAACTGACCATGGGGCGGGGCAGCACACGCTCCCGTGACTGGGACCCCTCGCGGGGCTACCCCGGTCCGGATTCAGGAACAGGCAGCACTGGCCTAATGAATGAATCCTGAACACCTGACTTCAGCCTCTTAAGTATCCTTCCCCAGACTCCTCAGCGGGGCCAGACTCACCCATTGATTGGCTCTGAGGAACGCTGATACCCAAAGCGTCCAACCAGACCTGGGTTTGGTCCTGTCATGTGCACCTAACTGTACACATGACCAGGAAGAACCCTAACACAGCCCAGCCAAACTGAGGCCAAAGTTAATCCTGCACAATCAACCCTCAGAACCCCTTTACTGTTCTGAGGAAAAAACTAAATTTGCACATAATGGACACTTTTGACAAAGTGTCGCCGCTACATCCATAATAATACATCAGTTATTAAATAGTAGAAAGAAAGACTTGGGTGCTGTCATCATAGTGATGGAACTGGAAGCTATTGGAGGCAATCAACTGACCAAGAGAGGATGTGTAGACAGGGAAAATAAAGGGCCCAAGGACAGAGTCTTGGGGGACCCCTACAAAAAGAGGAGACGAAGTTGTAAGTGACATTGAAGGAGTACTTTGATAGGTAGAAGGAGACTGAGGAATGTGCAGTATCTTGGAGTGACGTGTTTTGAGGAGGAGTGTTGTGGGCCAAAGCCAGACTGTAGGGGGTCTAGAAGGTTTTTATTGGTCAGGTAACAGTTCATAATTGTTGACATTTTAAGGTAAATGGGAAGAGGGAGTAGGAGCTTTTTTAACCCCTTCCAGCCCAACCCGATGTCCCTTTAAATGGGATATTATGCCCAAGGACAGAAAAGTCTGCCTGATCATGTGACCACTTTGATGGGCTGTCACAGTGGTCACATGACCGAGAGCTGGTTGTGCTAGCTCCCAATCATTACTAAAGACTGGGAGCTTGGCTTGACAGCTTGGCCCCTTGGCTGGGAGGACCCAGTGAGCACACAGCACAGAAACCTCTGCTGCCTCTACGATTAAGCCCTACACTGGTGAAACATGTTAGAGTGGCTTTCCTGATGGATGGAGAGCCAGCTGAAGCCACTTTGTGACCATTTGTTTTGTGATTCACTGCATTGGTGTGCAGTCCTGGGAAACATTTGTGGCTATGAAGGTGACCATTGCAGATATTGGAGGGGAAGGTAACAGTAGAGAGGAAGAGATTTGAAGATATGGGTTAGAAAGCACACAACAGAGCAAGAGGGCGACCAGAGTATTTGGGAGTGGATGGGGTCCAGGGGTCAGGTGGTTAGGTTGAGCGTCAGAGAAAAGTTTGGTCTTTTTCCGTAGTAACAGGTTTAAAAGATGAAAGTATTCAATGTGGTGGTAAACATGATATGTTATTTTGGGGGGATATCTGTACAGTGATAATGTCATCATGAATTGCACCTAGCTTGTTTTTGAAATGATTCATAATGTCTTGGCCAGTGAATGCAGTATTTGGCTGAGGAGATGTGAACTAAAGAGTTGACGAGGACTGGCCAAAAGAGTGTTAATAAGAGTAATAAAATTGGTTTGTTTGGCAGCATAGAGAGAGGAATTAGGAGAGCAGATTAATACAGGGTAAAGACTTGAAAGGAATTTTTAATTTTACTCCACACTTACTCAAGAACACAGCTATGTCTATTGAGATTTCTGTTGTGTGTAGTGAGGGGAGCAAGTGTGCCCAGGGTGGATGAGTGCAAGTTGTTGTAGACACAGGTGGTCAGGTCAGGGTGGAGCAATGGAGAGATTTTGTCATAGAAATAATCTGTGGCAGAATAGAGAAAGGGAAGGAAAATGGCAGTGGAGACCCTGTCATTCAACTGTTCCTTCCCATTCACAGAACTCAATGTATTGTGATAGTGTAGTAATATGAGTTCTGTGAATGGTGGAGAAGGCAGAAGGGGGCAGGCATGCGGCACAGCTTGTCTTAGTAGTAGCAGCTGCCATTAACCTTCACAGCATCAGATGACAGCCACTCACAGCAGTATCTAGCGGCTGTGAAAGAGACACAGCAGGGATGATTTTACCAGAAGCAGCCACCTGTAGGTAATGAGATACACACCATTACACATACTAGCATGTTTGGTGCTGTATCACTCACAAAAAATATACAGAATTTCAGCTTTAAGCATTGTATCGAGGCCTAGCTATAATGGACCAGTCCATTGCTCACCTATTTGCCATTAATCTGAGGTTTCTAAAACATACCCACTAGTGAAACTAGAGCACCCACTGCGGGGTCCTTGCTGTTTGTAATCTATAAAAAAAAGCCTTATGTACAATGCCTTGCAAAAGTATTTACCCCCTTGGCTTTTTACCTATTTTGTTACATTACAGCCTTTAGTTCAATGTTTTTTTTCAATCCGAATTATATGTGATGGATCAGAATACTAAATTGGTGCAGTAAAATTAGAAGAATATATACATAAAACTATTTTTCGTAAATAAAAAATGTTAACTGGCACGTGCGTATGTATTCACTGCCTTTGTTATGAAGCCTATAAAAAGCTCTGCTGCAACCAATTGCCTTGAGAAGTCAAATAATTAGTGAAATGATGTCCACATGTGTGCAATTTAAGCGTCGCATGATCTGTCATTACATATACACACCTTTTTGAAAGGCCCCAGAGGCTGCAACACCTAATCAAGAGACACCACTAACCAAACACTGCCATGAAGACCGAGGAACTCTCCAAACAAGTAAGGGACAATGTTGTTGAGAAGTACAAGTCAGAGCTGGGTTATAAAAAGAAATATCCAAATCTTTGATGATCCCTAGGAGCACCATCAAATCTATCATAACCAAATGAAAAGAACATGGCACAACAACCAAACTGCCAAGAGACGGCCACACACCAAAACTCATGGACCGGGCAAGGAGGGCATTAATCAGAGAGACAGTACAGAGACCTCAGATAATGTCGTGAATGACGAAACGCATCAGGGTGCAGCCATATGATGAAAGTACTGACGTCAGCAAACACCAGGTACATGGCCGGAATCCCCGCTAGTGACACAAGCTGAGAGCGAAGGAGTTGCCAATCTGTAAGCTGGCAGCTGGCTGTTTTTGTGAACACTGTTTTTAACATGTGTAATTTGTGTGCACAACTTGTTTTTTTAAGGGCATTAAAGTTGTTTAAAATGAGATTACACTATGTCCGATCTTTCCTCCCTTTACTTAATTAACTGAGCGATCAGAGACGCTGGTAAAGATTGGAACAGGGAGAAGACCTATGTGGAGACAGTCCATTTCAGATTGATATGCACAGTTAAAGCGTATATTTGGTAAGAGGCTTTTTAAGAGGGGATCTTTCTACACCCCCCCCCCCCCCAGTTTGGCTGTGTGCACGCACGTGTGAAGGTGCTAACTTTCGGTGTCAGCAATTCTCATGTCAAGTGTTTTTGAAGGACTAGACTTTTTCTCTTTATATCGTTTATTATAACACTCACTAATATTATGTATGGACTGTATGAAATGGACATGTTGTAAATAGGATTACTCACGATATGTGATATATCTTATATGAGTGCTGCCTGAGTCTATATATTGATTCTTTTGTTTTTGTGACATTTTAAGAACTGTTTTTAATTTTTAAAAAGAGTTTGTTATAGGTAGCAGCTGTTACCATTAATTTGGGTTGAGAACACTGACACAATCTTAGTTTTATTGCTCGAGGAGGGCTTGTCTGTTTGAGATTAGGCCTATTCTCAAAAACCTTTTTTACATAGTACAGAGACCTAAGGTAACCCTGGAGGAGCTGCAGAGTTCCACAGCAGAGACTGGAGTATCTGTACATAGGATGAAAATAAGCCGTACGCGCCATAGAGTTGGGCTTTATGGCTGAGTGGCCAGAAGAAAGTCATTACTTTCAGCAAAAAACAAAATGGCACATTTTGAGTTTGCGAAAAGGCATGTGGGAGACTCCCAAAATGTATGGAGGAAGATGCTCTGATCTGATGAGACTATAATTTAACTTTTTGGCCATCAAAGAAAATACTATGTCTGGCGCAAACCCAATAAATCACATCACCCAAAGAACAACATCCCCACAGTGAAACATGGTGGTGGCAGCACTATGCTGTGGGGATATTTTTCAGCAGTCGGGACTGGGAAACTGCTCAGATTTCAGGAAAAGATGGATGCTGCTAAATACAGGTATATTCTTGAGCAAAACCTGTACCACTCTGTGTGTGATTTAAAGGCTACAACTGAGGTTCACCTTCCAGCAGAACAATGACTCCAAACACATTGCTAAAGCAACACTTGAGTGGTTTAAGGGGAAACATGTAAATGTGTTGGAATGGCCTAGTCAAAGCCCAGACCTCAATCCAATCAAAAATCTGTGGTCAGACTTAAAGATTGCTGTTCGCAAGTGCAAACCATCCAACTTGAAGGAGCTAGAGCAGTTTTACAAGAAGGAATTGGCAAAAATCCCAGTGGAAAGATGTGGCAAGATCATGGAGACTTATCCAAAGCGACTTATGATAGCTGCAAAAGGTGGCTCTACAATGTATTAACTTTAGGGGGGGGGGGGGTGAATAGTTATGCATGTTGACTTTTTCTGTTATTTTGTCCTATTTGTTGTTTGCTTCACAATAACAAAAAAAGATCTTCAAAGTTGTGGGTATGTTCTGTAAATTAAATGATGCAAATCCTCAAACAATCCATGTTAATTCCAGGTTGTGAGGCAACAAAACATAAAAAAATGCCAAGGGGGATGAATACTTTTGCAAGGCACTGTAAGATAAAAAAATAAAAACATTGCCAGCTTTAAGAAATTTATGGCAACAACCAATCAGAATTCAATTTCAGTACGTTGAGTCTGTAATTTTTTTTAAATCATTAGTGTATACATAGAATGCTCTGATTTGCTTACACAAATTGTCAGAATGCTTTGCGTAAAATGTACTGTGAAAGCATTATGTCTTGTGTCTGTCCTTGTATTCAATTTATACTCTTGGCTCTACTTAGGGTTCTTTCACACGGGATGGATCCATGATGAACCTCCCCGTGAACATTCGCTTGCTCAGCGGGGATCGCGCCGTCGATCCCCACTGAGCAGGAAGATGACAGATCTGTCTCTGCACACTGTGCAGGGATGGACCTGTCAGAGCACTGCTCTCCCCTATGGAAGATCGGATGATGAAGGACAGCAGAGTTCGTCGCCACCCGATCCAATCCGCAGATGGATGGAAAAGTAGGTTTTCCCTCCGTCACACTTTTTCGGATCGGAGCGGGTCAGATGTCAACGGACATGTCAGACATGTTTTGCTTTGTGCCTTTTTAAGAGCTTTGTAATCATGGTGCACAATTTCTTTCCTTCTGTCATATTCATCAATTAATTTACCTTTGACATATTCTAGTCTCAGTTCCTGCTTGGATCTGGTTTCTAAAGCGTTAGTAAGAGCATTATATGTCTCTGGGAGGCTGTAGAGGAGCAAGGCAACAGTATGGTCATCTTTCATTTCATCTACAATGGCACATAGCTGCTCTATGATCTCTATCATAACATTCATGTGGTTACATATTTGCTGGCCTTCTTCTAGTCTCATCTTATACAACTGTCATGTATCAGATAAGACCAGAACTGTGTGGACTGCAACAGAGGAAACCCAAACGTGTATAAGTGAAATATGATTTATTAAAGAAAGTGAATAATATAAATACAACCACACAGTGCAATAAACCAACCAACAAAGACCCCCAAACAACAACAGACAGATATGTACAATAAAGGGGAAATGCTAGGACCGTAAACGATAGGCAGGCCAGGGTCATACACAGAGGATCAGCAAATAAACAAGGGCAGTCCAGAATCAGAGTCACAAGCCAGGCCAAGGTCATACATGGGGAGATCAGCAGATGGGGTAAGGAACAAAGGACAGGGAGAGGATGGATGGATCAGACTGCAGGGCAGGGATGATGGTAACAGGTGGGACAGGGTAGGGACCAGGACAGGGAAACAGGATCAGAACCACGGGTCACAGGTTCAGGGCACAGGAATAGGTTCAGAATCAGGATCGCAAGCAGCAGGTCAGGGCACAAGGAACAATACCAAGGCGAGGTGTGTGTGCACCTGCCGGGTATTTATAATGGCTGCAGAAGGCAATACCTGTTCCACACTGCCAGGATCCCTCCGCTGGTGGACACCAGTACTGCGGACCAAAGATTACATAATTCCAGCAGGAGACACCTGCTGGTGGATCGCAGTACTGCATGCCAAATGATTGATATTACCAGCGGAGGGAACCTTTCCTGACAGTACCCCCCCTCAAAAGAGCGACCTCCGGACGATCCAACTAGCAGTTGCTGGGGAAAGTCCATTGCGTCAAGCTGGGCTATGAGCAAAGTCACATCAGGTTGGGTAACGGGCACTTCAAGCAGGGCAGCAGACAGAAACACATCGGACCGGGAAGCTGGCACATTGGGCTGGAAGGCAGGCAGCGGCACGTCAGGCTGGAAGGCGGGCAGCGGCATGTCAGGCTGGAAGGCGGGCAGCGGCACGTCAGGCTGGAAGGCGGGCAGCGGCACGTCAGGCTGGAAGGCGGGCAGCGGCACTACAGGCTGGAAGGCGGGCAGCAGCACGTCAGGCTGGAAGGCGGGCAGCGGCACGTCAAGCTGGAAGGCAGGCACTGGGATGTCAGGCTGGAAGGCAGGCACTGGGACGTCAGGCACATCAGGCTGGACAGCAGGCACATCAGACTGGAAGGCATCGGACTGCAAGGCCGGGACATCAGACTGGAAGGCGTCGGACTGCAAGGCCGGGACATCAGACTGGAAGGAATCGGACTGCAAGGCCGGGACATCAGACTGGAAGGAATCGGACTGCGAGGCCGGGACATCAGACTGCGAGGCCGGGACATCAGACTGCGAGGCCGGGACATCAGACTGCGAGGCCGGGACATCAGACTGCGAGACCGGGACATCGGACTGCGAAACCGGGACATCGGACTGCGAGATCGGGACATCAGACTGCGAGACCGGGACATCAGACTGCGAGACCCGGACATCAGACTGCGAGACCGGGACATCAGACTGGAAGGCATCAGACTGCAAGGCCGGGACATCAGACTGGAAGGCCAGGACATCAGACTGGAAGGCCGGGACATCAGACTGGAAGGCCGGGACATCAAACTGGAAGGCATCAGACTGGAAGGCCGGGACATCAGACTGGAAGGCAGGGACATCAGACTGGAAGGCATCAGACTGGAAGGCCGGGACATCAGACTGGAAGGCTGGGACATCAGACTGGAAGGCATCAGACTGGAAGGCCGGGACATCAGACTGGAAGGCCGGGACATCAGACTGGAAGGCATCAGACTGGAAGGCCGGGGCATCAGATTGGAAGGCATCAGACTGGAAGGCCGGGGCATCAGACTGGAAGGCATCAGACTGGAAGGCCGGGGCATCAGACTGGAAGGCATCAGACTGGAAGGCCGGGGCATCAGACTGGAAGGCATCAGACTGGAAGGCATCAGACTGGAAGGCCGGGACATCAGACTGGAAGGCATCAGGCTGGAAGGCCGGGGCATCAGACTGGAAGGCCGGGACATCAGACTGGAAGGCATCGGACTGAAAGGCCGGGACATCAGACTGCAAGACATCAGACTGGAAGGCCGGGACATCAGACTGCAAGACATCAGACTGGAAGGCCGAAACATCAGACTGCAAGACGTCAGACTGGAAGGCCGAAACATCAGACTGCAAGACGTCAGACTGGAAGGCCGGGACATCAGACTGCAAGACGTCAGACTGGAAGGCCGGGACATCAGACTGGAAGGCGTCTGGCTGGAAGGCCGGGACATCAGGCTGGAAGGCGTCTGGCTGGAAGGCCGGGACATCAGGCTGGAAGGCGTCTGGCTGGAAGGCCGGGACATCAGACTGCAAGACGTCAGACTGGAAGGCCGGGACATCAGACTGCAAGACGTCAGACTGGAAGGCCGGGACATCAGGCTGGAAGGCGTCTGGCTGGAAGGCCGGGACATCAGGCTGGAAGGCGTCTGGCTGGAAGGCCGGGACATCAGGCTGGAAGGCGTCTGGCTGGAAGGCCGGGACATCAGGCTGGAAGGCGTCTGGCTGGAAGGCCGGGACATCAGGCTGGAAGGCGTCTGGCTGGAAGGCCGGGACATCAGGCTGGAAGGCGTCTGGCTGGAAGGCCGGGACATCAGGCTGGAAGGCGTCTGGCTGGAAGGCCGGGACATCAGGCTGGAAGGCGTCTGGCTGGAAGGCCGGGACATCAGGCTGGAAGGCGTCTGGCTGGAAGGCCGGGACATCAGGCTGGAAGGCGTCTGGCTGGAAGGCCGGGACATCAGGCTGGAAGGCGTCTGGCTGGAAGGCCGGGACATCAGGCTGGAAGGCGTCTGGCTGGAAGGCCGGGACATCAGGCTGGAAGGCGTCTGGCTGGAAGGCCGGGACATCAGGCTGGAAGGCGTCTGGCTGGAAGGCCGGGACATCAGGCTGGAAGGCGTCTGGCTGGAAGGCCGGGACATCAGGCTGGAAGGCGTCTGGCTGGAAGGCCGGGACATCAGGCAGGAAAGCGTCTGACTGGAAGGCCGGGACATCAGGCTAGAAGGCGTCAGGCTGGAAGGCCGGGACATCAGGCTGCAAGGCGTCAGGCTGGAAGGCCGGGACATCAGGCTGCAAGGCGTCAGGCTGGAAGGCCGGGACATCAGGCTGCAAGGCGTCAGGCTGGAAGGCCGGGACATCAGGCTGCAAGGCGTCAGGCTGGAAGGCCGGGACATCAGGCTGCAAGGTGTCAGGCTGGAAGGCCGGGACATCAGGCTGCAAGGCGTCAGGCTGGATAGCAGGCAGATGATTGGCAGAATCAGGTGGGTGATCAGGTTCAGCTGGCATGCAGGCAGACTGGAGCAGGTTGGTTGATGTGGAGGCAGGTTGCGTTACTGGCAGGATCAAATGGGTAGGAAAGAACTTCCGTCTCTTTTTAGATTTAGCTACTGAAGGTCTGTAGGTAGCTGCAGATCTATAGGTAGGGGATGAAGCAGACTGGGGAGAAGGGTTGGAATATGACAGGGAAGAGGTAACAGTGGCTGGGGGAAGTTCTTGAGGGATAGTGGGCCACGGGAAAGAGGCAGTTGGATTAAAGGCAGGATATGTGCAGCAGGAAGAAACAGGGTATTGATATTTGGTGGGGGGTAGAGTATATTGGGCTGAAACTGAGGTTGCCATAGGTGATGGAGGAAGAGACTCTTGGGCAGGCAGGTGTTTGGTAGCAGAGATGGTTTGTTGTGGGCTGGCTGTGGCTGATTGCAAAATACCAGACCATGCTAAAAGTAGTGGTTGTACAAACTGCGGGTTACATACTGCCTGTCTAACAAGGGATTGTACGGAATCAACACATTCTATTATCATCTGTTGGGAACGGGCTGTGTAATGCTCAAAAAAGTAAGGGGAATCATCTTCCAGAAGCCATACCAGTGATGTGACTTGATTAATACTGAAAGGGGGAGAAAAATCATCATGGCCCCCCCGGATGCAGGGCAGGGCCAGCTCTGTGCAGGTTTGAATTAACGGCTGAACATCCCCAAACAACATACAGCCCTGATCAACCCAGGAGTGAGCTAAACGAATGGTTTCCAACAGCTGATCACTGGTCCACCCTTTCAGTGTCTGGCAGAGATAATCACCACTCTCAGACGCCAACAAAGCATAATAACGAATCACTTCTAAATTCATTTCAGTAAGCAACCTGAACCAAGATGGTCCCTCTGTGTAGCCACTTCTGGTCAGGGATGGCCTTGGTATTCTGTCATGTATCAGATAAGACCAGAACTGTGTGGACTGCAACAGAGGAAACCCAAACGTGTATAAGTGAAATATGATTTATTAAAGAAAGTGAATAATATAAATACAACCACACAGTGCAATAAACCAACCAACAAAGACCCCCAAACAACAACAGACAGATATGTACAATAAATGGGAAATGCTAGGACCGTAAACGATAGGCAGGCCAGGGTCATACACAGAGGATCAGCAAATAAACAAGGGCAGTCCAGAATCAGAGTCACAAGCCAGGCCAAGGTCATACATGGGGAGATCAGCAGATGGGGTAAGGAACAAAGGACAGGGAGAGGATGGATGGATCAGACTGCAGGGCAGGGATGATGGTAACAGGTGGGACAGGGTAGGGACCAGGACAGGGAAACAGGATCAGAACCACGGGTCACAGGTTCAGGGCACAGGAATAGGTTCAGAATCAGGATCGCAAGCAGCAGGTCAGGGCACAAGGAACAATACCAAGGCGAGGTGTGTGTGCACCTGCCGGGTATTTATAATGGCTGTTGTCAGTCATGTGACGCCTGACTGCAGAAGGCAATACCTGCTCCACACTGCCAGGATCCCTCCGCTGGTGGACACCAGTACTGCGGACCAAAGATTACATAATTCCAGCAGGAGACACCTGCTGGTGGATCGCAGTACTGCATGCCAAATGATTGATATTACCAGCGGAGGGAACCTTTCCTGACAACAACTTTCTTAGTAGAAACAGCTTGTTGTCTAGGCTTGAACGCTCATGCAGTTTTTGTAATGAAGTCCACATATCTTTGGTCATTTTCTCTGTTCTTATATGGATAAGCTGGTCATCTTCCACTGGCAAGCTTATAGTTGCTTTTGCCTGTCTATCCTTCCTGTCCCAGTCCTCCGTCTCTCCATTTGTGGGTCTGTCTGTATTTAGCACTTGCCACAAGTCATCCTTGCCAAGAAACATTTCTAGTTTAAACTTCCATAGCTGGTAATTGGCATTGTTCAGCTTAGCCATTGCAAACTTTACATCTGAACCACTTACCATTTTTCAGTAGCTTGTACTGTTAGCTTGTGTACAGTACTCACTGACTCACATCACTGTAGAATTATGCCTGGGCTTGTAATATCCTCTCCAATGCCTCTGTGTGCACTGGGTGCTGCTGGGTGCCTGGACCCATAACCTATTGGCAGAGTATTGAATCGTGCTCTGGAAGCTTCTTGTATACAGCAGAATACTTCACTTTCATGGAGGGATATCTGAACATGTCTTTACTAAATGGAACAGGAAGAGAATGACAAACAAGTGTACAGAGGGGAAAGCAAACACTTCCTCTTATTACATTACCATAGAATACAAATTATAACACTGCAGTGCCACCTGCTGGATAATAAGGTATAATGCATATATATATATATATATATATATATATATATATATATATATAGTTCACAATATAAAAAGCTACTTGCTGTTGCTTTTCCAACAACTAAGAAACCTTACTTCTCTCTAGTAAGAATTATTTTTGTAAGAATTGCCAAAAGTTTGTGAATTTCTGCATTCATGGATTTACTGTATCTTGATTTGAGTGAACTCTAAGTTTGGGCAAATTGATTTGCTCAGTACTTTTGATCAAACAAAGATTAGTCGTGATCTGATATGGTCTTAGGTTTGGGAAAATTGATTTGCTATTTTCTTCCATTAAACAACGATTAGTCTTGATCTGATATGGTCCTGAGTTTAGGCAAATTGATCAGCTCATCACTTCCACTGAGCAAAACATTAGAATGCAGTACAGCCCAAAGCTGTATGCTGTTACTTTGCCTTTGAGGAATTAAATTGCTTTTGGATGATGGTTCTTCATCCTGTGATAAAGCATACTGAATATTGCTAAATTATAGTGTAGAATAAATTACTGAAAAATTACCAATAAATGTTTACTAAGGTTACCCGTCATATGATCAGGATAAATATGGATGTCCTCATATACGTACCACAAGCAGCGGACGACTGGACAAGGAGTGTAATACTAATAAGATATGTTGGGCTGATTGTCCATAGTGCAGTGGTTATCAGCCTGGGGGTTAAATGATGATTTGCCAGGGGTCACTGAATCCTGGGTTGTTCCTGAAGCCTGCACCGCTCTCCCTGACTTTTTACGGCCGCCCAGCTGGGCTCTTTTCCTGGAGCCAGTGGCCGCCCACTCAGCCTCTTCGAAGCTTCCCATTCAGTTCACAGCATGGCTGGGGGGCAAAGACTAGAGCTCAGCTGACTGGTGAGGAATGTCAAGCGGGAGGGGCTGGAGGAGACTCTATCTCCTAATTTCGGGATAGGTGTCACTGCTACAAGACACCACAAAGTCTGAGATGCAGTGAAGACAGAGACACAGTGAGTAACACCACCTGTGATTATAGTTGCCATCCCCACAGCTCTCAGATTAGCAGATGACCTTGATCAAGAGCACCTAAGTTGGCTGATCAGAACTCCCCCCCCATTGGCCCTCATCCTAACTCCCCGCCAGCAATGCGACTCATCCCAACTCCCAACCAACCTTTCCACCCATCCCAACTCCCCGTCAGCACTGCTACTCATCTCATTCCCCCCCACCAAAGAGTAAGAGAAGGAATAAAAATGGAGAATACATGGAAGGGAGAGGAAGGGACTCTCGGAGCGCTAAATGTCCGTGGGTTGGGGATGCATATAACTTGTCTTGACTTGGGTGCTGACAACCCAGGCTACGAAAATACTTTTATCAAGTGGTCACAGCACTAGCGGGTTGAGAACCACTGCCATAGTGTAAAGTAGGCAGATTTTCCCTGTACAGAAATTGACACAATCAACAGACACATTGGGGTTGATTTACCAAAACTTGAGAGTGAAAAATCGAATGCAGCTCTGAACAGAAGCCAGCTTCCAAGTTTTATTGTCAACGCTTAACTAAACAAGCTGCAGTTAGAAGCTGATTGGCTACCATGCACAGCTGCACTAAATTCTGAGTGCTCCAGTTTTAGTAAATCACCCCCATAGTCAGTTCGCACAAGCTTTTTACAGATTGTCATGGTATTCACGATCAGGTCAGCACCAGTAGAACCAAAAAGAAAAGCATTCCTAGCAGTGGGGTGTTACTTCAGAGTCCAAAGGTTGTATACCCACAGGTTCCACTGATAGAAATCTGGCCCTGACTATGGCTGTAATCTCTTTATTCTGTGTGTACTTTCTTAAAACCACTTAGCGACCGCTGCACGACGATGTACGTCCCTTTTTTGAAGAGGGATATCTCGGTAACTGCAGCTGCTGCCACAACCGAGGTATCCATCTCTTCAGGCGGCGGTTCAGTAAACTATAATGGTGGTCTCTGCGACAAGTTCGCCGCAAGATCACTGTTATCAGTGGCAGGAGAGGTCCCATCCCCCCTCCCGCCGCTCTCCCGAAAAAAATATATAATGTTTTGCGGGTTCTAAGCAATTTTCTTGCAAAAAACGTGTTTTTAACTTGTAAACACAGAGTCTGAAAAAGAGGCCCGGTCCTTTAGTGGTTAAAGAAAAGAAGTGTTCAGTAAAAGTATTTAGAGGTAAAGGCATTTTTAGTGACACATATTTATATTTCTCAAGGGACTATAAAAAAAAGCAAACTCTGAAAAGTGAAAATGTAAATGGCAGTAAAAAGAAAAAATCACCCATAATTATGCAGATAGAGTTTCTGTATACTCAGAAAAGTAAACAATGCTGTAACATTATATGCACAATAAATGTTGGTGTCAATTGTTCTAATTGCATTGGATGCAAGGGAAAATATACTGTATGGCACCTACGGCTAAACTGCAGTCCTGAATGGGAAGGGAAAGCCATACAATGCTATAGGCAGCCAAAGGCTGAACCCAGCTTGTAGTTTTTAGGCTAATGCACCCAAATATCCCACCTGCTGACTGGCTATATGTGAACGGAGTCATTTGGCTTTAGGTGCTTTACTAGTGGAGCTCTTAGTAGGGGGTCTGAATTGCAGTCCAACCCTTCACTTGTGCCCCACAGCAATGCATTAAAGAAATACTGTAATATTCTGACTTTGCAATACTAAATATGATATAGTGATATCAGTGAATTTTGTAAAAACCCCCCTAGTATGTAAATGTCCAAAGCACATGGCTGGAATCTGGGATACTAGTCCAGCAGCCAGTTCAGTGGCATGAAAGCTTTTGTAGAAGAGAAGGGATTATAAACAATAAATAAAAATCTGTATTCTGCTATGCATGCTTTAGCATAAACCCTTAAAATGACTGTTTAAAGATGTATTCGTGTTTGATTGAAAACATCCTCAAGGAAAAAAAACACAATTAGTGCTTGTTGCCTAATGCAGATTTTGCTTCAGTTAGTACATTTGCTAAGTGACCATTATAAAGTTCTGTACCGGAATCTTGTGTTGACAAAAACACTGGTAGAATTAAAAATCGAGAGGCCTCAAATTTGCACAATGAGTCTATTTGCTTTATATACTTCGCCAAAGTCCTACAGCTTTGAGAAGAGGAAGTTTCTCTTTTAAAAGGTGAATGGATTTCCTAAAAGAGGAACGGATGTGGAGTTCACAGCCAAATGTGATTGTGTCAGCCAATGTGAAAGCCACCATGACACCTTGGGTAAGCTCTTTAGAAACTAGCATGAATTAAATGATAACATCCTTTCTTTTGAGTACACCTTGTTGCTTTCGGAGTTTTGTGTTTGTTTTATCAATGTGTTCTTGAAAAAAAAGCATTAATTTGTGATTCACTGCTAATATAACAGTTCTATGACTATAATTAGGAAATCTGTAATGACTATGTGTTTCATTAATATCAACTGTTCTAAAAAGTTATTAAGACACGTTTACAAAAAACTGTACCTGTTATTCTTTGGCCGTGTAACTTTAAACTGTGCTACAATAATCAGTTAGATAGATTGTGCATTTTAGCATTATTAACAATAAATTTGACTTAAAATGCTTAAAGTTCAAACAGCATTTTAAAATCACCTTTTTTAGGTTACAAATATACTGAAGTAGGGTGTTTTTTGCAGTAAAAGGGCTGTTATACTCATCCATCCAGTGGCCTGTGTCTTCCACTTCTTCTTAATTTTGTGCTGCGGTTTCTGTTGATCATTTTAGCATTCAAGAGTTGTGGGGGGTCAGATCTCAATACTGTGTCTTGTAGTAATGTAAGGGTTTTATGATGGAGCCACAGGCATCCAACAGTCCCTGCCATATGCTGAAGACACTGCCTCTAATGCAGCACACCTTACTTAAGAATTTTTATAGTCCCCTGTAAACAGGTGCTTACAGATTGGTTAGTTAGTTCTCCAGGCTGCCCAGAAGGGAAGGGGTTAAGTAAATTTCTGCATTTTCCTGGCCATTTCTGAGCTCTTCTCTCTACTCTGTGGTAATATATAAATAGAGAGATGGCTCTGCTTGGCGTGTCTGTGGCCTACATGGGATGGAACCAAGAAGCCAAGCCTGGCAACATCTGGAATGCAATTTATAAAGTCTGCCTGAGACAGGATTCCACCTCAAATGGACTCTCACCTTTGGGGAAGGTATGCATTATGCAGCCTGTTTTTAGCTAGTTACTAATGAACTGTTATTACACTGTTGTATTGTATTACTGAGTTGTCCAATAACATGATATAAAGTTATTCAAAGGGGTGCATGAAGGTACACTCAGCAGTAGAGTTGGCAGAAAGCGTGTAGTTGCTATGAGTAACCCTTAACTGCTGAGAATGTAAAAGCAGCTAGAGAGCGAAGAGTGGTACCAGGCATGGGTGACGGGTCCTCTAGTTAGCGAGGGGGTTGGCGCTCTGACTTCCCCCCTAGTGGCCAGTGCCCCACAGCATTTAGGACTGAACCCATGGTATAGAGACCCCATGGAACTAGCCACATGGTTCGGGAGAGTTGAAGGAGTTAATTTGTGCACGCATGAGGTCCATGCTTAGTGCGCAGCTGGATCCCATTCTGTCACTTGGAGTGAGATGGCAGAGAAATGCTAAACTCGTGAATACACAAGCTCAGGGGTGTCCCCCTCTAAATGATACATTCTGGCAGACAAGGTGTGCAGCAATTAGGGATGGAGTGTTTCACAGTAGGACTGCATGTTGTTACACAGCTGAGCAAGGTATACAGCTCAATTCTAAACCCCGTCACTTAATGTTGATTTTCACTTTACCGCGGCCCAGTCTGGTCCTGAGCATAGATGAGTATGTACATGAGAAGAAGTACCCCCAGGTGCAGGGGGAGTAGGCCCCCGTTAACAGCCTGACAGAACCACCTAAAAGCTGACCAATACACATGGTCAGATTTTGCTTTAACTTTGATCTACTTTTACCATTTCTCCAGTGATCTCCACCTTCCAGGTCCTGTGCTGAACGGCTGTCTTGCTACATTGGTACGGACGCCATCAAGAGAATTATTTGCATGCTCTCAATAAATGCAAAGCATTCTTTTATTGAACAAGGAGGAGAGAATGACATCATCATCTGCCATTCCACCTAATACAATCAGAGCACACTTTGTATTCATTTAGAAAATGCACAAAATTCTCCGAATGGCACCCGTGATGAGCGTCCCAACTCCTATGTTCATAATTCAGCAGGGTGGCCGCTCAGCACAGGACTCAGAAGCAACTGGAGTTCACTGGAGTAACAGCATCTACTTCAGTGATTCCAACCTCCACGGAACATCAGCCAGGTATGGTTTATACATACTGTAGGTTCATTGTCCAAACTGGACCAATGTACCTATGTATAAATATCCATACCTAGAATACATCTTTAGGAAACAAAGATCTGCCTGCAGCATGCATTAACACAGGGTATCATAAATTGTCACATTTTATTAATAAAAGAACGTTCTGATTGGTACCTGTAATCAAAAGGTTTATTTTACTTCAGGCAAAGGTGAATGGGTCTTGGATATGATGAAACAATTTACCATTTAGAAGCTTGAATGATAGCACAAGACTACATTACTGATGTTGTTTTTAAGCTTGAAAAGCTATTTTACATCTTTATAAAAGGTTACTAATTATGAAATCATAATTCTGAAAAGCTCTGGAAAACACAGCTCACTAAAGGCCAGAGAGGGCGAAATCTAAGAAACGCTTTTTATTCATACTTTATGTTTTAGTATGTTACATTTAAGAGCAAGAAACAATATGTTCCAAAATTTCACTGACCCAAAAATCAAAAGCTTTCTAATAGGCAGCCAATTATTCACAATGTGTCAAAGTGAATTGAACGAAATAATTAGACAAAAGAAAATAAAAATCTTTTGTGAATAAACCAAAATGACTGTTTACTCCTTTGATTAAAAGGCTGTCTTTCTAATGTAAAGACCACGCTAGCTGATTGAATTTGTAATTGAATTCACTTGAATGAAATCTGTGGGATATTTTTTTTTCAGAACTTTTCACTGTACAGATGGCTTGAAGCAGCTGCTATCATCAATTTATTCAACACAGAAAACCAGAAGCCACAACATCTCGACAGACACAACATAATTAGAATACATAATAGGTACTTTTTCAGGAATTCATCTTCCCTTTCTAAAGAAAAGTCTGCCCTTTCTAAAAAAAAGTGTTATGGTAACTTCATGATCATACCCCTATGCATGGAACACTCGTATACTGTAAATGATCTAGGAATAGCTGGCGGCAGAGGATAGGTGTGCTGCTCCTTATAATTCGTTTTTAGTAATAGGACCCTTCTAAGATGGTAAGCAGCATATTTATCTGATAACTTGTCAGATATTTAAATAACACAATAATCATGGACATTTATTCAGACCAATGTCAGATTAAGCTTGTCTTATTCCACTTATAGTAAGCAAACATGAGATGAGATCCGACTTTATGGTAGGAATGATCAGCACAATATATTGTGTCCAGACTAGATCTATTTTCATATAACTCCATTTTCTGTATTCAATAGTTGCCCTATGAAAGTTTGAGGATCCTAGATTGTTATGTCTAGTTTATAACTTGCCCAGGGCCGCTGATAGGCCAGTACAACTGGCCCTGCTGTACCGGGCCTGACCAGCAGGGGGGCCCGGGCAACCTGAACTTCAAAATTTTATGTATAAAAAAAAAGAAAAAAAGTTCCTCCTCCACCGATAGTTACCCTGCCAATACCCTGCCAATACTCTGCAATACATACCCCGCCAATACTCTGCAATACTTACCCTGACAATACCCTGCCAATACTCTGCAATACTTACCCCGCCAATACTCTGCAATACATACCCCACCAATACTCTGAAATACATACCCTGCCAATTGTTTCAAGGCGGGTCTGGGGAGGGGCAATGAGTGGCCCCAGGGGTGGGGCTGAAGGAGGGACCAGGGGCGGGCCAGGGTGGAGCTGAAGGGGGCCCCATTAGGTAGGCTGTACGGGGCCCCATGATTTCTATCAGCGGCCCTGAACTTGCCTATTGTAAAAGTATAACATTTCTCTTCATGACCTGTTGCTTAAATAATGGCATTTGTGATGTTCACAATCTTCTTTAGGGCTGGGGCAGTCAATGTTATTAGAGTCAAAGTGGACTGCACTAGAGAACCTATGCAAAGGTTTGATACAGTCTAGCACCTCCTAGTGGCACTAAGAATTGACAGCTGAGAATTTGGAGTTGATTTACTAAAGGCTGCTATCAGCAGAAAGACTGTTCACTTTGCAAGAGAATTTTCCCTAGCGCTTATATCTTTCAAAGCTCAACTTCCCTTGCAAAGTGAGCAGTCTATTTGCTGTTAGATTAGTAAATAAACCCCAGTGCCATTAGGAGACATCAACAAATCTGTATGTAGCACACAGACACAAATGGCCTGACAGTTTAATCCGGGGTTCCATTCCCTGATAGGCACATGGCAGCCAGGCACACAGAATTTCCCAATCACTCGAGTAAGTGTGCATGTCTTTTTTTTTTTTTGGGGGTATGAACTGGATAAAGTGAGGGTAAGCGTAGGGATACTCCAGTAGCTGTAAACTTGAAAATGAGGACACTAACTCTGTATTAATACTTCAAGATGAAGACACCTCCTTTGAAGTGTATAGATGAACAGTACCAAACAGAGACTCCTTAACAGGATAACAGGAATACAAGCCTGGTTGTACAAATAGTGACTGCTGATCTCACAGAAATGCCAAAGAAAGTCTTTAGGTCCAGAAGGCTGGTAATTACGGTTTCCTGATCTCTGTGCAGCTACGTGCAAGTACAGTCAACTTCTGTACTCCAGTTGCCTGTGCCATGGCCCCTTTGGAGGCTATCTGTAAATGGAGTGTGTGGGCTCCATCGGACTGTTTCCGTTGGAATATCCGACCAACAAAGTTTGAGAGCTGGCTATAAAATTTTCTAACAACATGATCCGATGCGTGTCAGTTCCGATCGCGTGTAGCCTAGTCCGACGGACAGGGTGCCACGCATGTATAAATTCTGAGACGGAAGCGCTCGGTCAGGTAAAACTACTGCTCGTAATCGATATAGCACATTCGTCATGCTGTAATGTTAAAAATTCTTTAATGCAGAGCATTCTCTTTTTCTTTAGAATGCTACAAGAATGAAGTTGTTTTGCTGCTCATATTCACACAAACTTCTCCAAAACTTATTTCTTTATTCTTTTTCCTCCTTTCGTGAATAGAATATTTTTTGTTTTAAATTTTGTGGTTGGTTTTTTTAATCAATATCTCCTTTTTTGACAGTTTGCTCATCTTCGGAATTTTTTTGGTGTGTTTTGTGTGTCAACTTACCACAACACCATTATTATCTTTCTATTTTATTGTTTTCTTTTTTCAATCTCGAGGGGGTTGTTTGGTGTTGGTGCCCCTTGTTATTAATTTGACTTTGTATTTTTGAAACGTACCTGCCTACTCACAAATAAACTGTCCTTTTTGAAGTAAAACACATAGGCAAGTATTTTTTGAACCAAAAAAAATCCCTTTATTTAGGTGTCAGAAACAAATAAAGAGGGAGGCAGCGCTGGAGAAACTGGGGAGATTAGCAAAGCCTTTGGCCCCCAGGGCACACATCAACTATTTAAATGCAAAAATTGGGCGCCTGAGGAGTACATATCTGAGGGAGAACAGTCTGGTCCTGAAGTTCAAGAAACCCAGAACAGCAACAGATGACATCTATGTTTCCAGGCTGTGGTCCTACAAGAGGCTTCATCTTCTGTCAGACCAGACTGAACCCAGGCCATCACTCTCTGGTCTTTCTTCCACGCTTCCTTCCAGTCTGTGGCTGTGGTGCTGGAGGTGTGGCAGAAGGAGGAGGAGGAGGAAGAGCATGGTCAAAATCACACAAGTGTGTTGTTTGTGTGATTTGGCCCAACAACCCCTTGTTGAGTGTGTGGATAATGAGCTCCTCACACCTGAGGTGTTGCCCCTCCTCCATTTGCTGGAGTTTGTAGGCAGCCAAGGTGACAAAGGCCTCTTGATATGTGGGGGTGGCTTGAGGGCCACTGAAGCCTCCCCAATTAGCTTCAGAGCCGACTCCTCCACATTCCCCCCTTTCTGGCCCTTTTGGGTGGAAGGCGGAGGGGAGGGACCTGGGGTTGGGTCAGGCTCCTAGGCCTGCCCACCTCTTGGCTGCCACTTACCTCTGCCTCCTCCTGGCTGCCACGTTCCACAGCCACCTCCTGGTTGCTGCATTCCACACCCTCCTCCTGGCTGAGGTCTTCCTGTGCATGAAAAAGGGAGCTAGTTTTAGTTTTTGGTTCATCAAACACACACAATTTTCAGCTCTTGACTGTTGCAATTTGTTAACAAATAGAAAAGACTATCAATCTGAGCCCAGCATTTTTTATTCTTGGCCCAAATGTTTTGGCCACTACTGTCTATTAATATGTAAAACATTTTATAAAATCAGCAATTAGTGAGCAACAATCAAGTTAACATCATTCATTTTTACTCCCAAAATATGTAGAACAATACTATACCTGGCTCAAGCTGGGCTCCTCCAGTTCTTCCTGTCTGGAAGGCCCAGGTTGGGCATCAGAAGACTCAGCAGGGGTGGAATGAAGCGTAGAAGGAAGCGTGGAAGGAAGAGTGGAGAGTGATTCCCTGACCTCAGCCTGGTCTGACAGAAAATGCATCCTCTCATAGTACTACAGCCTGGGGACATAAACTTCATCTGTTGCTGTTCCAGTTTGCATGGACTCCTGCACTTTCCAGCACTCCCTCAGATATGTACTCCTCAGGCCACCAATTTTCGTTCTTAAATAGTTGATGTCTGCCCTGGGGACCACCGGCTTCACCAACTCCAGCAGTTTCTCCATCGCTTCCTGCCTCTTTAATTTGTTACTGTAGTGGGGATGTGTAGCTTGCCACAGACAGGGCAGCTCGGCGCGTCAGCTTCTCCCTCTGCTCACAGATCGTAGGTACGACGCACGCATGTTGTGTTTTATATACAGTGCGCATGCATGAAACTCCACCCGCCCCTGACGTTCTTTCTAGACTATTCCCCGCCCCTTCTATTTTGGTGCAGTGGGGAGAGCACATGGCGGAGACACAGCAGGGGCATGATAATTCTACTACTAACGAAGAGGAGGACGAGAAAAGCCCGGAGCCAGAAACGTCCCGATCCTGGAGGAGGAGATTTAAGGCCTCAAATATGTCTTTTGGAGAGATGTTGGAGATGGTGGACATATTGAAGAGGAACGACTATGATAGGAAGTATGGACCTTACCCAAACCCAAATGTCAGAAAGGCCAAGATCATGACTAAAGTTGTGAAGAGTCTTCAGAAGAATTTTGGGGTACGACGATCCAAGGATCAACTGAGAAAATGCTGGTCAGACCTGAAACTGAAGGAGCCCAATCAGTATAGAAGGATCAAGTGAGTTCTTCAAAAAAGTAAGTAGTTGTCCTGTGGGTGTGGGTGTTATTTGGTGTATATAAAACAATATTTTGGGTAACATTTTTCGAACTTGCCGTTTTTGCGTAAACAGGCATGTATCAAAGCATAACATACAGAACACAGGAACTTACAAAGTTCAACTTTGAAAAGTGAAGACAATATCAGACATGAGTATGTACAAACTGTGCTGATATTGCCTTCATCAGATGGGGTGACACCCCTGGAAAAGCCAAATTTGGAAGATGCACACAAATTGAGAACCAAAAATTGGCCAGTTTCCTCCTGTTCCCATGCCTAATGTCAAATATTATTATTATTGCTTGCATACTGCTCTATGTGCTTTGATTTAATGTTGTACAGTTTAAAATGGCCACTTTCATGTTCATGGGTTAAATCGTTCGTAATAAACATCGTTCATTAACCCACTCCCAAAACAATGTTTTGCCAAGGTGCACTTGACTACATTTGTTCACACAACAGGTAAGCATCCCAGCTTTAGAAAGTGTCAAAAATCATGTTTTAACCTTTGAACTCTGACAAAAAACACAATTGTATGACACTTCCAAGCAATGTTTCATATTCCTATTTCTGCCCTCAAATATCTGTGTGCTAAGTATTCCTTTTTTACATTCTCATAGGGGAGAGAAGACCCGGGACATCTGAGGACACCAGAGACCCCACACATCCCAAAGAAGGGGAAATACCAACACCAGAAGCAGAGGAATTGGCGAAATTGGCACCACAACAGGTGAGTGTCAGAGACCACAGCTTCAGGTAAGCTAATCAATGTATGCCTGCATATTTATAATACATGGTGTGTTTTTTTTTTTGTTTCTTTTTAGGTGATGTGGATGTTGTGGAAGAAGAATCGCCTTTTACCAGTGAAAGTGCCCAGATCCTCATTGGGGAGATAATAGGGTGCAATCGCGATTTAGAGAATATCCAGAAAAACATCAATGATGTTCAACAAAAAATCATTAATGTTTTAGGGAGAGTCTGAAACACTCAAAACCAGCTAGCATCCATTTTAAATTTTCTAAAACACTTTTATATTTTTAGAAAAGCCAAATTTGGAAGATGC
Source organism: Lithobates pipiens (assembly GCF_037356315.1). Lineage (NCBI taxonomy): Eukaryota > Metazoa > Chordata > Amphibia > Anura > Ranidae > Lithobates > Lithobates pipiens. The sequence continues at coordinate 212,471,639 of NW_027507718.1, read as the reverse complement.
ATACAGTGTGTCAACATGTACCATCTCCCATCATAGGGGATCAATGTATGCGTATTGTGCGTGCAACCCCTTTCTTGCTACTAAAGTGGCTGAGATGAAGGGGTTGCACGCCCAAAACACGTACATTGATACTCCATGATGGGAGATAGCACATGTTGACATTAGGCATGGGAACAGGAGGAAACTGGCCAATTTTTGATTCTCAATTTGTGTGCATCTTCCAAATTTGGCTTTTCCAGGGGTGTCACCCCATCTGACGAAGGCAATGTCAGCACAGTTTGTACATACTCATGTCTGATATTGTCTTCACTTTTTAAAGTTGAACTTTGTAATTTCCTGTGTTCTGTATGTTATGCTTTGATACATGCCTGTTTACGCAAAAATGGCAAGTTCGAAAAACGTTACCCAAAATAATGTTTTATATACACCAAATATGTTGGTTTGTTGTAAAACCCTTTTCTAAACGCACAAGTGAATGTGCTTTGAGTAAAAAGTTAAATTATCAACAATGTGTGGCTTCCTTTTTCAATGCGCAAAAGCGGTATTTGTAGTAGTTGTTGTTTTCTGTGGCAATGGGTGTTATTTACTAAAGGCAAATCCACTTTGCACTCCAAGTGCAGTTTCAGGTACACTTTTGCAGTGCACTTGTAGTGCATAGTGGATTTGCCTTTAGTAAATAACACCCACAGTGATGTTTAAATTTCCCCAATCACGCCATTTTCATGACCCCACATATTTCTGCCATGGTGCTGAAAATGATCAATAATTTTGTCAGTAATGCACTACATACATTATCAACAAAAACAAGGTGTGTGTAGCAGACCCACAACATAATAAGATTATCTGAAGAAGAGACTGTCACCTCATCTCGCTCTGAAATTGGGTTTGCACTGTTGTAGAAAAAGGCCCCAAAAAAAACCAAATAAATCCTAGGAGACACCTAAAACAAAGCGAAGCAGTAAATGAAAACAAAGATTATTGGAGTTTCAAAGAAAAATGTATTTAAAAAATGCCTCTCAGACATTGTCTGGCATATCAATGGCCCCCCTACCCACAAAGTACTCCACATATTTTGATCTGACCTCGCGGGTGCTTTGGGGGGGCAAGCCAGGGCGAGCAGCTTCAAGGGCCGTGAGGTTGACATTTTCCGGCAAGTCTGCCTCAAGCCCAACTGAGGCCACATAGTTTGCTGAATGTTTTTTCAAAAAATTGTGCAGAATGCAGCACAAAAGCATAATATGATTTAGTTTATATTCCACCATGTGGATTGGAGTCAAAAATAAGTGGAACCGGCTGGCCATTATCCCCAAAGTGTTCTCCCCTACTCTTCTGGCTCTGGCCAACCGCAAATGAAAGATCCTCTGATCCGGGGTGAGGGTCCTCATTGGGAAAGGCCACATCAGATGATTTGCCAGAGCAAACGCCTCATGCACAACGAAAACGAAGGGGAGTCCTTCGACATTTTACTCTGGAGGTGGTAAGCCCAGACTGCCACTCTGGAGACGCCAGTAGAACTCCATCCGCGCGGAAAGTAATACTTCGCTGACACCACTGCCAACATCATGATACTATTATACCCCTTGTAATTTTAATAGTAGGATTCCGAGTTGGGGGGTGGGATGATGCGGACATGTTTCCCATCAATTGCACCTCCACAATTGGGAAAGTCCCAACTGCTGGCAAAGTGGGAGGCCACAGTCTGCCATTCTTGTGGCATTGAAGGAAACTGTGGAGTCAAACAAGAAAAAAAAATAGTCATTTTGCACATCAACATTGCGAGCAGATTAGACACAAACATTTTTGGCCAAGATCAGTATAACATTTTTGTAAATGAGTATTTAAAGCCTAAAGCATATGGCCCCCTTATCAGATTCCTCACCCCCCATCTGATGGCCCATTACCAAAAATTAGGGGGGGGGGATGTTTTGGACAGGTAACACTCTCCACTTCATTGAGAGCTGAATGCATAAATAATGTGTGATACTTTGGCCAGCCCCTCCTTGCTTACACTATCGGCAGCCCACAGGACAGGTAAGAAGTGTCATAATACAAAAAAAAGGAACAAATGGAAGCACATTTTGACATTCTGCTATTACCTATCAAGATAACAATAGGAGAAAAAAAAATGTAAACTGTAGCATTTGAAAGTATTGAGACAGCCCCTTGCACTACATGCTTTGGTGAATTCATCCATAAATCGGACCAGAAGAAAGGTAGGTATAGTGTGTATTGGATTTGGCAAAGTCAGCAGATAGAGGATTGCTATGAGCTGACCTAGCAGTTGGGGGAGGGGGTTCCTAATGAGTTTGGCCCACCAAAAAAAAAACTCTGGCACTCTGCATGAATTTAAGCACACACAAAACATTTGTACTCATTTTAGAGGGTGTTTAAAGCAATACCATGGAGCTGACAAAATACATTACTATGTGACTGGTCTATAGGTTTATGGGCCCAGAAGAGCATGCTGGGGAAGTTAGTGAAGGCAAATATGCATGAAGGACAAAAAAGGAACTTGAAAAGCTTCCAGCATGCATGAGGACAAAGGGGCACATCATATCAATTACAGCATATTGCAATCATGATAATTAGGGAAAATGGGGTCCGTCATCCAGAGATAATTCCTGAAATCATCAGGATTATTCTCCCGCATCTCACGAAGCAAAGGCATGTGCGAAAACTGGTCACGCTGGAGCAACCAATTCTTGGTCCACGAACTCTTCCTCGCCCTGTTCATGGACTGGGCTTGTGTCAAAGCTAAAAGCCCAACACCAAGCCCCTGTACAGCATGAACTCTACGACGAGTACGTACACGAAACATGGCTTAAAACGGTTGGCTGGTCAGAACAGACAACAGAAGGCACCGATAAACAGCAATTAGGTGACACTGTGCATCATACAGAAAAAACATCTTTTCATAAAATACTGTTTTCCTATTTTTCTCATCATTTCTGCTGATGATCTACTCCAGCCTCTTTTGGCCACATGTTTTCTTGTTTACACATATCGTTGCTCAGGACACACTTCCTGGTGGTGACAATGGTGAAGAATGCATTAGATACTTTAATTCTTTAAGATCCTTTCAAAATAAATCATTTACCCTTCATTCCAAATGCAGTCTCCACAAAATCTTAACAACTTCAGCCCCGGACCAATTAACAGCCTAAGGACCAGAGGTCTTTTTACAATTTCGCACTGCACTGCTTTAACTGGTAATTGCGCGGTCATGCAATGTTGTACCCAAACAAAATTTGCGTCCTTTTCTTCCCACAAATAGAGCTTTCTTTTGGTGGTATTTCATTGCCTCTGCGATTTTTATTTTTTGCCATATAAATGGAAAAAGACCGAAAATTTTGAGAAAAAAATATATTTTCTACTTTTTGTTATAAGAAAAATCGAATAAACTAAATTTTAGTCATACATTTAGGGCAAAATGTATTCAGCCACATGTCTTTAGTAAAAAAAATGTCAATAAGCGTATATTTTTTGGTTTGCGCAAAAGTTATAGCGTCTACAAACTAGAGTACATTTTCTGGAATTTACACAGCTTTTAATTTATGACTGCCTATCTCATTTCTTGAGGTGCTAAAATGGCAGGGCAGTACAAACCCTCCCCCCCCCAAAAGAGCCCATTTTGGAAAGTAGACACCCCAAGGAAATTGCTGAGGGGCATGTTGAGCCCATTGAATATTTTTTTTTTGTCCCAAGTGATTGAATATTGACACAAAAAAAAAATAAAGTTTACAAAAAGTTGTCACTAAATGATATATTGCTCACACATGCCATAGTTATATGTGGAATTGCACCCCAAAATATATTCTGCTGCTTCTCCTGAGTACGGGGATACCACATATGTGGGACTTTTTGGGAGTCTAGCCGCGTACGGCACCCCGAAAACCAATCACTGCCTTCAGGGTTTCTAAGGGTGCAAATTTTTGGATTTCACTCCTCACTACCTATCACAGTTTCGAAGGCCAAAAAATGCCAAAATAACACAAAACCCCCACAAATGACATAATTTTGGAAAGTAGACACCCCAAGCTATTTACTGAGAGGCATGTTGAGTCCATGAAATATTTTATATTTTGCCACAAGTTGCAGGAATATTAAAATTTTTTTTTTTTTTGCACAAAGTTGTCACTAAATGATATATTGCTCACACATGCTATGGGCATAAGTCAAATTACACCCCAAAATAAATTCTGCTACTTCTCCCGAGTATGGAGATACCACATGTGGGGGACTTTTTGGGAGCCTAGCCACGTACTGGACCCCGAAAAACCAAGCACTGCCTTCCGGATTTAAATATAAAACGCTACCAAAAAAAACTGTTAGCGATCGCAGGGATCAGGCCTGACTCTGCGATCACTGTAGTTATGTGTTTAGTGTTTTGTAAGTGACAGTGATCGATCGATACTGCACTTGGGTGGGCTGGGCGGAGGGGCAAAATGCAGGTGCTAGCAGGTATCTGGGCTGATCCCGCTAACAATGCGTTTTTTTGGAACCCTAAACTGCTGGGGACGCTAGTATAGATCTGATCAGATCAGATATTGATCTGTTCAGATTCTATACCACTATGGGAGGTGTATGCTTTGCGCGTGGGTGTTAGCGGTACTGGCACTAACCTAGCGCTGCCTGGGGCGACGCAGACCCTGACCCTAAAACCTAATTGATATCACCCGCCGGGTGATCAGGGGGTTAAACCTTTATTGGGTAATAAATGGTGGGTGCCCTGATGCTATAAAAAGCTAACTAACCAGAGTCACCCGTAACACTTATACGGTGATCACTGGTGAAAGGGTTAACTAGGGGCAATCAAGGGGTTCAAATTTGTGTGCCTGTGTGTTATTTAGTGTCAGTATAGTGTTTGGTGCAGACTAACTGTGTCCTCTCCTCGTAGTCCGGTCAATAAGACCGCCCCGAGGAGAATGACATCACTTCCTCCCTGCTTGTGTATACAATACACAGTGGGAGGAAGCTTCTCATTCGCCAGGAGCGATCGAGAGGGGATGGCCAGAAACCAACGGCCATCCCCTCATCCCGGATCGCTCCTGAAGCGAACCGGACCGCCGCATCCCACCCGCTGGAAGCCAAGCACGTACATGTACGTGCTTGTGCCTGTACATGCCATTGCAATGACGTACATTGGCATGCGGCGGTCCTTAAGTGGTTAAAGTAGGAGGTTGCATAGCATAAAATGATTACAAAAAAATTGCACATATATCAACTTTTTTTCCTATTTCTTGTCTCAGTGTGCTTGATAAAATGTAACTGCAAATTCTGCCTGGGCTGCACTATTGAACACATGCTAGGATTTTATTTAATGTTACATCACGAAACAGCATAATGTCAGCACAAAAAAAAAGAGAAAAAAATTGTATTAGAAAGAAACAGTTGGTAACTGTGCCCTGGACCTATGATGCTCTTCATCAAACCTAGTACTAAACAGTCTTCTAAGCCCTTCTTGAGTTTTTCTTTTATTAGTGTTGTGATGGGGTGTCTTAGGGTTACATAGTATGTTATCACTTGACAGAGGGTCATATGATTCTGTTACACTAGCCCATCCCATTTGTGCTCCTTTGATAAGGGAAAAACATGGTGTTGTCTGATAACCGTGAACTTGTGTAAGAGACATATGCAGACAATAGCTTAATATTTAGCTTTTTTTTGTCAGTTTTTTTTTCTTTTGCAGAACATATTCCATGAAAGTTACACCATTGCTGTAGCAGCAATTAGAAATTCAGCTGATGAGGATATTCTGAAACATTAAATTGTGGCTGAATAGACTGTATCTAGAAAGTCTAAATGCCTGAATGATTCTCCATTGTTAGAAAGAGAATGTATCAAAATATCTAGCGGCTCTAGAGAACTGATAAAGTTCCAAGTTAGAACATCATGCACAATGTCTTTAAATAATCCTCTTTATTTTATTTTTAAGCATTTGCCTCATATCACTTTCTTTAAGCTATTTGAAGTGAGTGTATATATAAAAATAACAAGATGTTTGCTGCAACGCTAACAAACTGTGCTATGTGTTGTCAGTTAAGTAGAAAAATGGTCAATAATGTAAATTAATGTTACATTTAGTTCTGCCAGGGAATTTCTTAATAGATTTCGGCTTAGTAATTTTACCCTTGGGAAGTTCTCAGGAGCCATAAATGCTAATTATATAATTAAACAGTTTGTAGCTGTCTATATCTTTTCTGTGCTCTCTGATGTTTTGTTGTAGAGGAAAATATTAAGCTGGGCAATTTGAGCTAGTGATTGCAACTCCTTCAAGTATTGTTAGAAATAATCAATTAGCAAATCATGAAAATCCACAACAAATTTGGGACTCACCATAAACAAGATCACATAAATTTTGATACAAGAAAAACTTGCAAGCATAGTCAAAGACAGACAGCAGTTCTTTAAGCCCTTGTACACACGGTCGGACATTCCGACGGAAAATGTCAGATCGGACTGTGTTGTCGGATAATCCGACCATCTGTGGGCTCCATCGGACTGTTTCCTTTGGAATATCCGATCGACAAAGTTTTAGAGCTTGGGCTATAACATTTTCTGACAACATGATCTGATCTGACTTTGTCTGATCGCTTGTAGAGAAATCCGATCGGACAAAGTGCCACGCATGCTGAGATCAAATTCCTAGACCAAAGCTATTGGCTACTAGCCTGAACGTAGTCCCGTCGTAACGAAATAACGGCATCACGTTATGAACGATCGGATTTTCCGACAACTTTGTCCGACCGTGTATATGCAACACCAGTTTCGGACAAAATCCGACGGATTTTGTTGTCGGAATGTCCGACCGTGTGTACAAGGGCTAAGAAGATCTAGGGTAGTGATGGCGAACCTTGGCACCCCAAATTTTTTGGAACTATGTAGCAGCCCTGTAGGGGCTGTTAAGTGATGTTGCTCACCTGTCACCCTGCCCAGCCCAGCGTTCACTCCTCAGTCACTCTCAGGCAGAAAACAGCCCATGTGCTTGTTTTTGTTATTTTTATTAGGGAATTTAAAGGGGTTGTAAACCCTCAAGGTTTTTCACCCTAATGCATTCTATGCATTAGGGTGAAAAACCTCCTGTGATGCAGCTGCCCTCCAGAGCCCCCCTTTTACTTGCCTGAACCCAGTCTTTCCAGCGACGGGGATGAGCACACCAGCTCCAGTCAGTGTCTCGAGTCCTGATGGGATAGATTGATAGCAGGGCAACCATTGGCTCCCGCTGCTGTCAATCAAATCCAATGATGCGGGAGCTGGGGTCTAGGGCCGAGTCCTCCCGTCTGTGTCAATAGGACAGGACATGGGAGCGAGCCCACACGAGTGCCGAGAGAGAGAGAGGCTCTCTAACGGGGCACTCAAGAAGAGGGGGAGCCAGAAGCGCCACTATCACCTACCAGGTGCTGGAGGACAATGGATAGAGGGCTTCCTTTTCAGCTAAGTTCCAGACTCCCCTGAAGGTGGGACAGGAGGAGTCGGGCACAAAGTAGCACAGGTCACCTGTGAAGTTGCTTGCAGAAAGCTCAGGAATGCCGCTGTTGTGATGAACAGAGTCTGCAGGCAGGTGGCACCTGTGAGGTGAGACAGGTCGGTAAAGTCACTGAGATAATAAAGTATTCAACACAAGTCGGGATCAGAACCAGGTTTAAAGCAAAGCAGACAAAGTCAGGTGGAAGCTGGATCAAACACGAGAAGCAGGCAGAGGGTATCTGTGAGACGAGCCGGGGTCAGGAACTGGAACAAGACAGATTGGGAACACAAAAAAGAAACTAGGGAACACAGGAGCAAGGAATCACAGGAACACAGGTAACAAGCTGAGATCAGTCAGCAACTTCAAGCACTGATACACTTCCTTATAAAGGCCCATGTGATGTGCTGCTGGGGACGCTGGTTCCTAGAGCCCTTCTCCTATTGTTGGTGCCCTGACAGATGCTGGGTCCTAAAGACCTTCTCCTGCTGTCAGTGCCCTGACAGCCACTAAGGGACCTCAGAAGAGGAGGATCAGGGCCACTCTGTGCAAAACCAACTGCACAGAGGAGGTAAGTATAACTGAACCTTTAGATACCCTTTATTTTTTTGTTATCATACTTTTTTATTGAAAAAAATAAAGACAACAGTATATATAGTATAGTATATAGATTATTGGATGGAACGTTTATGGTAAGTGTATAATCGTAAGAGGGATCAAAACACAAAAAATCAGACAGAAAAAAAAAAGAAAAAACAACATGGTCGGTTCTGAAGTCTAAACAGAAACCAAGGATTCCATTTTGCATCAAAAGCAGGGGTAGTGTCATGTTGGGTGTGGTGAATTTTTTCAGTGAAAATCATATGGTCTATACGTGACATAATCTGGGCAAATGGGACCAAAGGCCATTTCCAATTTAGTGCTATAGACCAGTGCATAGCAATGCAGATGGAGTGAATCAGCCTCATTAGGGGTTTGGGGGTATCTGGAAGGGACTGGAACAACAGGCAGTGATTAGAGTTTAATGTTATAACATATCCTGCTAGTTTATCGATCAGCCTAAACATTTTTTGCCAAATTGGTTGAATTTTTTCGCACTCCCAAAATACATGCCTAAAAGATCCTGGGCAGGTGCAGCCCCTGAAGCATCCTTGAGAAGCCTGAGGAAATTTTTTTTGTATGCGTACTGGTGTGTAATACCATCTAGTGGTTAATTTAATGGCCGTCTCTCTAATTGTTAGCAACTTTGAGCATTTGCACATGTTTCTCCAGCCCTTATCCCAATCTATAGTGTCTTCTTCTAATTCTAATTCTTGTTCCCATTGGGATCTATATTTTAGTTTACCCCTTTCTTCTGTTGATTCTAACATTTTGTAGACTCCTGATATGAGTCCTCTCTGGCGAGGCGTGGTATGACAAATATCCTCAAAACTTGTGGAGGAATCGGAGTAGGGGCTAGAGTAATGCTGCTGAAAAAAATGATGGATTTGTAAGCAATGGAGATATTCGCTATCCGGGATCGGATATCGAGACTGCAGATCCTGAAAGGTGGCAAATTTCATTCCTGGGAGAAAGTCTCCCAGTGAAATGAGTCCACACTCTGTCCAGAGTTGAAAAGAGTCTGGATGTTTGTAGGCTAGGGGGAATCTATGGTCTCCCAAATATGAGGAACCTAGGGGAGGTTGTGAGGTGAGGTTATATTTGAATTTGTATTGGTTCCAGAGTTTTAACCCCATAGCTACAATTAGATTTTTTTGGGCTCGAATTTGGATAGTCTGATTGGAGGACCACATAATGCATGGGGGGTATAAGGGATTTACAGAATCATTTTTGAATTTAACCCAGGGGACTTTGGAGTTTCTAATATTCCACTGGGCTTGTTGTGTATTTCTACTGGCTAAGTAGTAGAGCCAAATCTGCGGGACCCCCAGGCCCCCCCCCCCCTTCTTGAGGAACGGTATAGGACACTTTAGCAAATCTGGGGGGTTTGTCCTGCCAGATAAATTTATTGAGATGGGCCTGGAAGTTATATAAGTAAGATTTAGAAATTTTTATTGGGAGGTAGCGGAACATATATAGTAGGCGGGGAAGGATAATCATTTTGAGGGCTGCTATTCTACCAATGAATGAAATATGGAGGTTTGACCAGAGTTTAAAAGTTTTCTTTAATTTTATTATAAGTGGGGGGTAATTGACCTCAAACAATTTGCCAAAGTTCCCAGGGAGATCTATACCTAAATATGAGAGGTCGAAGTCAGACCAATTAAATGAGTAGGATTGTTTAAGATGGGAATGTTCTGTGGGTGGGATGCCTACTGGGAGGGCAGTGGATTTAGAGACATTGATAGATAATCCTGAAACTTCAGCAAATTTAGACAGATTTTCAAATAAATTGGGTAATGAGATTAAGGGATTTGTTATAAACATCAATACGTCATCCGCATACATACAGAATTTGTAGGATGAGGGGCCTTTAGTATATCCGGAAATATCTGGATTGTTTAAGATGGCTGTAGCCAGGGGTTTGAGTGCTAAAGTGAAAATTAATGGGGAGAGGGGACACTCCTGTCTATTACCGCTTCCTATTTGGAAAAACTCAGAGCTACAACCTGGGATTTTAATTCTCATCATAGGGTTTTGATAAAAGGTTTGCAATGAATGTAGGAACTCGCCTTGAAACCTCATGTGTTGTAAGAGAGTCGTAAGATAGGTCCACGAGACGCTATCAAACGCCTTTTGTATGTCTAAACTAAGCAAGAGGAGTTTCCGGGAATATACATTTGCATCTTGCATAATGTCCGCTGCTAAACGTATATTGTCTGTTATTAATCTATGTGGTATAAAACCGGATTGGAAAGGGGAAATAAGGGAGGGAATTATCTTGGCCAACCTATCTGCAAGGATTCTACTAAATATTTTTAGGTCATTATTAAAGAGGAAGTAAACCCTGATGAGTTTACTTCCTCTTTCATTCCCTGCAAAGGCAAAGCATAATGGACTACTATGCATCGCATAGTAGCCCATTATGTGTCACTTACCTGACACAGGAGCCAGCGAAGTCACCGCTGTCCCCTGTAGTCCGGTGCATCCATCTTCTCGGTGGGTCTAGCAGCTCCGCCGCTGTCATTCGGCGAAGCCGCAATGACGTCACTCCCGCGCATGCGCACGGGAGCAGAGACGCGCGGCATTGCGCGGCATCTTCGTTATCGAGGATGCCACACTCAGTGCGCCTGCGCGCCGCTGTCTACGCCGCATGCGCCGTAGACAGCGGTGCCCGTCTTCGGGCAAATATCTCCTAAACCGTATAGGTTTGGGAGATATTTCTTGGACCTACAGGTAAGGCTTAATCTTGGCTTATCTGTAGGTCAAAGTGGTTTGTAAGGGTTTACAACCACTTTAATGACTGAGATGGGTCTGTAATTTTGTGGGAGTGTGTGATTTCTGACACTTGTTTACAAGTTAAAATCTTTTTTTTTTGCTAGAAAATTGCTTAGAACCCCCAAAAACACCCTAGAGATTAAAATGGTGGTTGTTGCAATACTTTCTGTCACACCAAATCTGCGCAGCGGTCTTATAAGCACACTTTTTTGGGAAAAAATACAGTAAAGTTAGGCCACTTTTTTTATACTGTGAAGGATAATGTTACGCCAAGTAAATTGATGCCCAACATGTCATGCTTCAAAATTGTGCCCACTCGTGGAATGGCGACAAACATTTACCCTTAAAAATTTCCATAGGTGGTTACCAGTTTTGAGTTACAGAGGAGGGCTAGAATTATTGCTCTAGCTCCCTTGTAATAGAAAAAAAGCAGGACAGGACCTCTTATGCCGCGTACACACGATCAAACAATCCGGTGGAAAAGTCCGGCAAACTCAAGTCCGCCAAACAATCCCCCCATGTGTAGCCTCCGGCATACTTTTTTGACCCGACAGTACGGCGGACTTAGAATTTCGGTTTGCACAAAAATTTGCACGCCGTACTCGCATTTCGGCGGACAATCCGGCCGTGTGTATGCAAGTCCGCCGTACTTTTGAAATGAGCGGACTTTTCCCGCCCGGAGAAAAGTCCGCTCATTTCGAGCGGGTCTCCAGGTAGGCTGGGCCCGCGAAGAAGACGTCGCTGGCCCCGCCGCCTGGTATGGACTTAAAGGGGAACTCCAACGCCGAAAAAAATCGGCGTGGGGGTCCCCCCCAAGTCCACAACAGACCCTTGTCCGAGCACGCTATCCGGCCGGCCAGGAAAGGGGGGCGAGCGAGCGCCCCCCCTCCTTAGCCGTACCAGGCCGCGTGCCCTCAACATGGGGGGTGCCTTGGGGAAGGGGGGGCCGCGCGGCCTCCCCACCCCAAAGCACCTTGTCCCCATGTTGATGAGGACAAGGGCCTCTTCCCGACAACCCTGGCCGTTGGTTGTCGGGGTCTGCGGGCGGGGGGCTTATCGGAATCCGGGAGCCCCCTTTAATAAGGGGGCCCCCGGATACCGCCCCCCCACCCTATGTGAATGAGTATGGGGTACAATGTACCCCTACCCATTTACCTGTAAAAAAAAAGTACAAAAAAACACAACACACGAGATAAAATACTTTATTGCACAGCTCCGGGGGTCTTCCGTCTTCGGGGGTCTTCTCGCCGGACTCCTCCGCTATCTTCTTGTAGCTCTTTTTCTAGCGGAGGAGTCCGGCTTTCTTCCTCGCCGCTGGCCTCTTCTCCCGACTTCAGGGGTCTTGTCCCCCTCTTCGGTTCTTCTGCCGGGCCACCGCGCCTTCTTATAGCTCTTTTACAGGCGGTGGCCCGGTCTTCTGTCGCCGCTGCCGCCTTCCGTTCTTCTTCTTCTTCTTCTTCTTCTCCTTCTTCTCCTGGAGATGTTGACTCGATGCTCTCTCCGGCCACAATGCCAGGGACGCGCTGCGCGGCCACTTATATAGGGACAAGGGGCGGTGTCACATGGCTTTATGTCACATGGGTTGGTCACATGGGTTGATGTCACATGGGGACTGTGACATCGTAAGGGGGTGGGGTCACCATGTGACACCAACCCATGTGACATAAAGCCATGTGACACCGCCCCTTGTCCCTATATAAGTGGCCGCGCAGCGTGTCCCTGGCATTGTGGCCGGAGAGAGCGTCGAGTCAACATCTCCAGGAGAAGAAGGAGAAGAAGAAGAAGAAGAAGAACGGAAGGCGGCAGCGGCGACAGAAGACCGGGCCACCGCCTGTAAAAGAGCTATAAGAAGGCGCGTTGGCCCGGCAGAAGAACCGAAGATGGGGTCAAGACCCCCGAAGTCGGGAGAAGAGGCCGCCGGCGAGGAAAAAAGCCGGACTCCTCCGCTAGCAAAAGAGCTACAAGAAGATAGCGGAGGAGTCCGGCGAGAAGACCCCCGAAGACGGAAGACCCCCCGGAGCTGTGCAATAAAGTATTTTATCTCGTGTGTTGTGTTTTTTTTGTACTTTTATTTTACAGGTGAATGGGTAGGGGTACATTGTACCCCATACTCATTCACATAGGGTGGGGGGCCAGTATCCGGGGGCCCCCTTATTAAAGGGGGCTCCCGGATTCCGATAAGCCCCCGCCCGCAGACCCCGACAACCAACGGCCAGGGTTGTCGGGTAGAGGCCCTTGTCCTCATCAACATGGGGACAAGGTGCTCTGGGGTGGGGGGGCCGCGCGGTACGGCTCAGGAGGGGGGGGCCCTCGCTCGCCCCCCTTTCCTGGCCAGCCGGGTAGCGTGCTCGGACAATGGTCTGTTGTGGACTTGGGGGGACCCCCACGCCGTTTTTTTTCGGCGTTGGGGGTTCCCCTTTAAGTCCATACCAGGCGGCGGGGCCAGCGACGTCTCCTTCGCAGGCCCCGCCTACCTAGAGACGCGCTCGAAATGAGCGGACTTTCCTCCGCGTGTGTGGGCGAGTCCGTTCATTTCTAAAGTACGACGGACTTAGTACGGCGGCCTTAGTACGCCATATTAGTCTGCTGAAAAAGTGCCGTGTGTGGGCAAGTAGCCCATTCGAAAATTCCGACGGACAGTTTGGCGGACGTCCGCCAGACTAAGTACTATGGACAGACGGCTACGTGTGTACGTGGCTTTAAATATGAGATGCGTAGTCAAAAAGTCCTCAGATCTCATATTTACACTAAAATGCAATAAAAAAAAGTCAAAATTAGAAAAACGTCTCCTTTAAGAGCTATGGGCCGAAGTGACATTTGACGTTGCTTCCGTTATCCCATGCTATGGAGCCAAGCGGGGGGCCACCTTCCCCTCAGTCGGCAGCTAGGCATTCACCGGTAAGGACACGATTGTCTCCGCCGGTCGAGACGACCAGTACACGGCGGGAAGGGAGTGGGCACCTCTCCCACCACAGATAAAAGTGATCTCGCAGCAAATCCGCCACGGAGACCACTTTTATCTCAAAGAGAAATGCACAGTGTTCCTGAAAATACCAGGGTTATGGCAGCTAGCTGCTGCCTTAACCCTGGTATTTAGCGTCAAAGTACCTACATACGGGTATGTCGTTTTGGGTGAAGTGGTTAATTCATTTTTCATATTAAAAGCAAACTCACCCACCCATCCATGTCTCTATGCTTTATTTTGCAGGAAAATCACTTTGAAAATCATCCCCCTAGCATTTCTGGCCATGGTCATCATGAGTAAGTACAGATGATTCATGTAGCATATACTTCCTGGAATACATCTGACCTTAGGCCAGGCCTGCATGCAGGAGGATGTGCTTAGATGAGAAAACTCATCCTCTCCTTCTCCCAAAGACTCCTAGGATGTACAACATAACTTACCTAGGTCTGGAAACCAGGAATGTATTGAAGAAACGTAAAAAAAAAAGTTTAAAACAAGTGAATATAATATACTTTCCTATCTATTTACTTATGCTAGCATCTATTTACTTATGCTATTTACTTATGCTATGCTCCTAGAGATAGGGGGTTGGTTTACTGATACTTGAGAGTGCAAAATCTGGTGCAGCTGTGTATAGTAGCCAATCAGCTTCTAACTTCAGCTTGTTCAATTAAGCTTTGACAAAAAACCTGGAAGGTAATTTATTTATATGCAGAGCTGCACCAGATTTTGCACTTTCCAGTTTTATCAAATCTATCCCATTGCATCATGAAGTGAACTAGAAGCTAATGCTGGTAACAATGTGGGGTCCAGGATCTTTCCCTATGGTGGTTAACAAGGATGCTACGAATGGCCATAATGTACAACCTATGACCTGACTAATCCTGTCCTGTTTTTTCTTTCATATCCATGAAATGAGACAGGTGTTGTTAGATTGAGTTCCGGCCCTTACTACCTTGCATTGTTTAAAAAAAAAACTATAGTTGAGCAAACAAGTCAACAAAATAGAGAATAATATTCAACTCTTGTTAGGGTGACTGTCTTCAGCACTGGCCAAGGGAAGCTGATTCAGATCAGAAATAGATGGAAAGTGAGGAAGGGAAGGTGAGGCTTTGAAGGGGGTCTGGGAAAAAATAGAACCAAAGTGGGAGATTGCACTCATCTATGTTCTATGCTGTGCAGTGTATGACATCAGATTCCCACCCCCTGCCTTCTGAAGAGGAATAATACTGTGTATATTCTGTACTATAAAAGGCTATAGAGGAGAGAGGGCTTTAGGTGAACAGGTACAACCTATAGAAGATTTAATCTCTGTGTAGTACTTCAGACTAGTCACTTTAGTAACTTAAAGCGGAGTTCCACCCAAAAGTGGAACTTCCATTGATTTGTTTCCTCCCCCTCTCTGGTGCCATAATTGGCACCTTTTAGGGGAAAGGGGGGACAGGATACCTGTCTTTTACAGGTATCCTTTTCCCACTTCCAGGAGCCCCAGCCGTGGATATTGTCACGGCTGGGCTCCCTCCTCTTCCATTGTCGCTGGGCCAGTAGGAATGAGGAGTGGAGCTTCACGAATGTGCAGTAGGGTTCCCGGCGTGAAGCCTTAAGGCTACACTGCCAGGTACCCTTACCCACAATGGCGGCAGCAGCACCCGACAGCTGATGGAAACATCACCTGCGGTGCTGACATTGCTGGACTCCAGGACAGATAAGTGTCCTAATATTAAAAGCCAGCAACTGCAGTATGTGTAGCTGTTGATTTTTAATTTTTGCAGCGGTGGGTGGACCTCCACTTTAAGTAATTGCATGTCATTAAAACCATTATTCTAGTGAAATTCTTGCATTAAAAGAGGAACTTCAGTTCTCGTAATGTTGGTCCACCTCCATCTTTAAAAATCTGGCCTTCTGGATCCAGCAGAGACCTGTGGCACATGTGTGCAGGAACTACCCTGTGACATCATACCTGCATCTTCTAAGCCCTTGTACACACGGTCGGAGATGATCGGAATGTGTCCTATCGGACCGTGTTGTCAGATAATCCGACTGTGTGTGGTATGCATCAGACTGATTCCGTCGGAATATCCGTCGGACCCAATTTTCCAACTTGTTGGAAATATTTTCCGACAAACTGGTCCGATCGGACATACTCCGATCATGTGTAGAGAATTCCGATCGGACAAAGTGCCATGCATGCTCAGATCAAATTCCTACACCAAAGATATTGGCTACTAGCTTGAACGTAGTCCCGTCGTAACGAAATAACGTCATCACGTTCTGAACGATCGAATTTTCCAACAACTTGGTCCGACCGTGTGTATGCAACAGTTTCAGACACAATCCATCGGACAAAATCCGTCTGACAAAATCCAACGGATTTGGTTGGAAGATTGTCCGACCGTGTGTACAGGGGCTTAGAGCATGCCTGTGTACAGATGAAGCACAGATCTTCAATGGGCTTCAAAGCTTTGCGGCACATCTGCGCACATAGAATGCAGCAGAGTGCAATTGCTATCAGGGTGAGTAGGGAGTCAAGTGCAATATTATTCTTGCCTAGGTAAGAAAGAATAAGATGCAGCAAAAGTGTCACAAAAGCGAAAAAATATATTATTTAATCTAATTGTGGAAGAAGGAAGGAGGAGAAGCCAGGTCACAATAAGTTAATTAATTGGGTGAAGGTCCAATTTTTAATTCTTGGCAGCTATGGACTAACCCAATCTCCCATCCAGAAAAGAGTCTATGCACACTTTGCCAGTATCCGGTGCATAAAAGTGCTCATGCTCAATAAAGCCCAAGCAAAGCTTTCAATACTAGCAGGAATTTAAAAAAAGGTAGGCAACCTCAGATCACATGGTTTTCAGACTGAAAAACTGTGATAATTTGTGTATAGTTAATGCAGAAATATGATTTAATATTGATCGACAAAGCATATTTCTCACTTAAGGGTCCATGCACACTGGAGCTCATTAACTGCAGTTTATTGGAGTTTGGGCGTTTTTTTTTTAAAGCCCATAAACTCCACTCTATGTTGGCGTATGTGTCCATGCACACATGGACGTTTTTTAGCTTTAATGAGCAGTGGAGTTTATGGGCTTTTTTCTGAACACCAGAAATTTGCGTTCAAAGTGCTGTTTTTCACCACCAAAAAACGATAAACGCTCATAAACACGCGTTAATTAGTGTTCGGCATTCTATTTTTTCAATGCATTGTGGGAGTTTGGAATGCACTGTGGGAATTTTGGAGTGTCCTCTGTGTATTTTTATTGAAAACGCCCATAAACGCTAACGCTAATAAACGCTCATAAACGCTAGTACAAAACGCTGTTAAAAGCACATTTTTCAACCAGCATTTTCTGCCAGCAATCTGGCGTCCAGGAAAAGCTTTTTTGAGCTTCAGTGTGCATGGAGCCTAAAAGACTGCATCAGGGGAACATATGAGATATAGAAAAAAAATCTGAAAAAATATAAAGCGTGATATAGGTAATCCTGTGTTCTGGTGCATTTATTTATGAAAATGCATTGAAAAGGGGGAAAGTAAATATCTGAGCCATAAAATATGTGGTTATAATGTTCTACAGTGTAATTACGGCTTCTATTGTTGCCTGATTAGTAACATAATACAAAATTCTCCATTGTCTGATCATGCATTCTGTTTCCTCCATAGTCAGCTCAGGTTTGGCTTTTTAATCCAAACAATTTTCAGCAACTTGTGACACCTTTGTAAGATCTCTTTTTCAGCAGTGACGTCAATAAAAAAAATTCCCTGATTTGATGCAGCAGGTTGTGTTCATTGAGTGTTCAGACTATTTAAGCTTTAGCTGACTTTTCTTTTCCATTATATAAACTATTCGTGTGACTAACAATATACCAGAAATTTCTCTTGTTCTGAGCACAGGGATTATCCATGGCAACCATGGTTCTCCTTGGGGATATTGTGCTTTCATTTTTCTGTTTGACTTTTGAAATAAGCAAATTGCATTTACTTTTAGTGATCAAGGTCTAAACGATGACTAAACACTATTACAGGCTGACTCTTTAAAGTTTAATTTTACAAGAATATATGACATTGTATAAACTTATTAGGTTTTAAAGAGCAAAAATTAAAGATAGACTGTCGTGTAATAAAATGCTTTTAGGAAAGCTCATATACCCATAGAGAAAATACTAAATACTTACCTTCTCTGCTGCCTGTGCCACTCAATGCTGCTCCATGGCAGAGAACTGAAGTCCACTGCAACACAAATGAGTCTCTGAGGTCCTTCACAGCTCTTGTTGGTTTCTCCATTTGAGCTCACATCACTGAAGGACCTTTTGGTCTGGTAAGCATACCACTGAATGTGCTTTGTTTTCAATGATAAGTGCAAAAATACCTGCTGTTTTTGATAGAAATCAAGTAATCCTACAAGTTCTTGTGCACGCTATAGTTTTATCCGAAACAATGTTATTAGCCCTGCCCAGGTCACCTCTCCGAACTACAGAACACATTCCCATGTTAAGGAGAAGAGGAGAGGGGAAGGTATTTGTAGTCCAAATCGGTAGTGCATAGGGTAGGGTGACAGCACTGTTCTCCCATAGATAGAGTAAAATTAATGAGCATTATCTCTTTAGAACAGGGAGTGCATTACTAGTAGAATCACCAAAGTAAAATTAAATAAAATTAACCTGAAAAAACAAAAACAAATACAGGGGGCACCCAAGCCAAGCCAGAGCTCCGAGTATCCATTCAGACATGGACCCCCAACCTGACCTCACACCCTTTCTCCCCTGATTGGCTGACTGACATTGATTGACAGCCGTAGGAGCCAATGGCACCACTGCTCTGTCTCAGCCAATCAGGAGGAGTGTCCTTAATGGCTGAGGGGGTTGTGGACATTGCTGGAAAAAGAAGGGACTCAGGTAGGTAATTAGGGGGTGCTGGGGATGCTGCTACACACAAAAGTTTTTTTTTTATCCTAATGCAGCCTTTCTCAACCTTTTCAACACAGAGAAACCCTTGAAATAGTTCTTCAGTCTCAGGGAACCCCTGCTAAAAATTATAACTCTACAACTCATGATACATTAGTGTGATGGTCAGTGGGAAGAATGGCCCTTACACTTTTGGTCATTGGGAAGAATTACCTCCTTACAAATTGCTAAAAAGATAAGTGGTGTCAGTAGGAACTTATCTGAGAGGCAGAAATTGCCCAATGCTAAAGGAACCCCTAGCAACCTCTGGAGGAACCCTGGTTGAGAATCACTGTCCTAATGCATAGAATGCATTAGGACAGTAAAAAACGTCTGCCTTAACAACTCCTTTAAGTTATGTGTGATAAAATATCCATCACAGCACTGAGCCAAATTGGTTCATATATATACAAACTTTTATTATATCATATACTCCATGCTTACTCTGTTGTATAGCAACAATTGAGATTTTATATATATATATATATATATATATATATATATATATATATATATATATATATATATATATATATATAATCTCATGTTTACTGACCTTTACTATGGATGTTGGAATATCTTTTGAGGGTAACACACTTCACTCATCACTATATATATCTCCACTTCCCTTTCACTGTCCCCCATATTCCAAGTCCGTACTAGTACTGAACCAGATTGGTTCATGTATACACATAATTACATGGTATTATATACGACTTCACATTTATGTTGCTATGGCACATGATATCGTTATACATGCATTTATGTTTCAGTTGATATTCTCTATGGATATTAGGAGACCCTTGGGGACACACACCCACATCCTAGTTATGCCTGCCCCCCAGTTGCGCTCTGTTGGGTCTGGGTTTTTCTTGCCTCCTGAGCTGGATGCTTACTGCTGCTGCCTCTGGGAATTCAGCATCTGGGAAGTCTGACCTAGCTGTTGGTAAGTATGGGGCCTTGTGCTCAGGGCTGGATTAGCCACAAGGCCACGAGGCCAGGCCTCGGGGTGGCAGTGATGCAGGGGCGGCGCCGCATGCAGGGCCAATCTGCTCAGGGTGCAGTGCACCCGGGCGCCAGAGAGGTGGGGGCACTCAAGCGCCAGAGTGCTCCCTTCCCTCCTCCTCCTCTTGCTCTCTCCGCCGCTCGCTGCCGCTGTGTTTCCTTCTCAAGCCCCTCCCTGCCACCTCCTCCCGTCAGAGATGAGATCGGAGGCGGAGCGGCTGGTCTCTGTGTGGAGGGAGACCAGCAGCAGCGCAGTGACATTACGGGGGGCAGGGCGGTTCGTGCTTGACACGTTCTCCTCCTCCTCTCTGTGTCTCTCCTGCTTGCTGTGAACAACTACTCTCCACACAGGTGGCACTGATGCACACTGTCCTCTCCGCTCCAGCTGCCGCCTGGGTGTTTCTATGTACCCTAATGGAGGGGGGGTCTGTA
This sequence comes from Lithobates pipiens, assembly GCF_037356315.1. Classification (NCBI taxonomy): domain Eukaryota; kingdom Metazoa; phylum Chordata; class Amphibia; order Anura; family Ranidae; genus Lithobates; species Lithobates pipiens. The sequence goes on along the minus strand of NW_027507718.1, from coordinate 212,451,456 downwards.
CTAATGGAGTGGGGGGTCCGTACTAATGAAGGGAGGTCTGTCCAGGGGGAGCTGTACTAATGGAGGGGGGTCTTTACTAATGGAGGGGTGGTCTCTCCAGGGGGGTCTGCACTAATGGAGGGGGTCTGTCCTGGGGGGTCTGTACTAATGGAGGGGGGTCAGTACTAATGGAGGGGGGTCTGTCCTGGGCTGGTCTATCCTGGGGGTCTGTACTAATGGAGGGGGGGTCTGTCCTGGGGGGTCTGTATTAATGGTACAGCAGAGTCACCACGGGCAATTCAGTGTGAGCTGACTCCTGATCAGAGGAACCGTTGCTGTATCGCTGGGTCAGGTGAGAGGGCAGATCGGCCATTATCTACTAACGTCCATAGGAACTGCAGTCTCTGACCATCTCCTGTACTATGTCTGCAGTCTCTGACTGTCTCCTGTCATGTCTGCAGTCTCTGACCATCTCCTGTACTATGTCTGCAGTCTCTGACTGTCTCCTGTAATATGTCTGCAGTCTCTGACTGTCTCCTGTACTATGTCTGCAGTCTGTGACCATCTCCTGCACTATGTCTCCAGTCTCTGACCATCTCATGTACTATGATTGCAGTCTCTGACCGTCTCTTGTATCATAACTACAGTCTTTGACCATCTCCTATAATATGTCTGCAGTCATCGATAAAGGACACGAGAATGGTGGTGTGTGTGTGTGTGTGTGTGTGTGTGTGTGTGTGTGTGGGGGGGGGTGGCATTGAAGGACCTTGGGGCGGCAAAGGGAGTAAATCCAGGCCTGCTTGTGCTCCAGACCCCTTGGACCTTTCTATGCCTGTGTATATAGCTATGTACATTTTATATTGCTACATGTATAATGATACTGTTTTACATTGTATGTATCAGCTGATAGGCTGGGCAATATTTTGTGTTTTTGATGTACGGATGACAATGTTTAATATACTTTGATACTGCATTTACTTGTGTCATGTGACTGCATTCACCTCATTTAAAGTCCCGAGGTGACTTTTTGTGTTTTGTCTCTAGAAATATATTTACCTAGAAAAACGGTGACATGTTCAATAGTTATTTTACTATATATATATATATATATATATATATATATATATATATATATATATATATATATATATATATATATATATATACATAGCTATTGAAGCTATAAATAAAGAAACTTGGAATTTCTGAAAAATAATAGTTCCAAGTTATCTTTAGTGGCTGGCTAGTCCCTTAAGCTTAAGCTTTACCCCATAATTGGTTGGCTTTGCCTGAGCATCACTTCACCAAGTTTCTTCAGTATAGGCCAGTAATGGCGAACCTTGGCACCCCAGATGTTTTAGAATTACATTTCCCATGATGCTCATGCACTCTGCAGTGTAGTTGAGCATCATGGGAAGTTCATGTAGTTCCAAAACATCTGGAGTGCCAAGCTTCGCCATCACTGGTGTAGGCTATGGGGTTGATTAACTAGGGGGAATTAGGTTGTTCACTTTGCTAGGGAAGTTTCACTTTTAACCCTTTCACTGCCAGGCCCGTACGCCGTACTGACCCCTACAGAAGTTCCTGCAGGTGGCCAAGTCCGTACAGTGTACGGACTTATTTCTTCCTCTCCTATAAGCTCATGGTCACTTCAATGACCATAAGCTTATATCAGAATTGTTCAGCAGACGCTGCTGAACAATTCTAAAACTGTAATCAGCGAATTACAGCCCACTGTTCAGAGTTATTAACGTGAAATTTTACCACCCCCTCCATGCTGCCGCTTCCCTGCCACTTCATCCACCTTCTCCCCCCCAACACTGATTACCCCCTCCACCTGATCGGAACCCCTATTGCAAAAGAATCCCCTGCACCTATCTTTAGAAGCTGGCATCCCTCCACTGCTGCTCCCGCCAGCTTCAGGAGCTGCATGAGGCTTGGGGGGGAAGTCCAGCTGTTTCCCCCCACCAGTCAAATAACCCCCCATACTAGCCCCCGCACCCCTGTTCCATCCCTGCTTTGGCAGAATCCCTCCTTCCCCTCCCGCAGCCTGAAGATGCTGGCGGCGTTGATCTCTGGCAATCTGACAGGCTGAGAATCATGGTGGGGAGGTTGGGGGAGTGTTTTGTACAACAAGGGGGCTTGGAAAACACATGTAAAAAAAAAACACATAGTAAGACCCAGTGACTTTTTTGGGGGACAGCAACCCCCCCAGGTCCACCTGCCTCTCCACAGTAATGTGCCCTCCCACACTCACTCCTCCATGGCCTCCTCGACTTCTCCCGGCCAACCCAATGCGCCTTCTGTCCTAATTGGCTGGGAGGAGAAGCCGGAAGACGATAGCGAATATTAATTTGCTATTGTTTCAAGTGGGTGGGTTCAGGGCGCTGTGCTCTGTGCCCCAAGCCCAACCTTTTTCTTACTTTACATCAGCCTCTCCATAGAGAACAATGGGTGGTCCAATTGGGACCACCTGAAAAATGGACAGGCAGACCCGATCAGTCTGCTTTTCTGTGAAAGGGACCTAAGGCCTTCTTCACACAGGGCATACCCAGAGTACCTTTACAGGGATGTACAGGTGTTTTGCGTATCTCTGTGCAGGAAGGCCAATTAAAGTCATTTGGGATGCAGCAACTGCAGGAACAGAGCCGCTGCTCCCAATTTTACATCCATGTAGGTCCGCATGCTTGTCCCTGAACTCACACTGCCTGCATTTGGGGTCATGTATCCACACCCACACGCATGTCAGATTGGAAGCAGCAGCTATGCTTGTGCAGCCAATGCATCCAAATTGACAGAAATGAGACTGCTCGTACGGAGATGCACAGAACACCTGTTCATCCCTGTGCGGGTAAACATGGCCCTCCATGGGTGTACGCTTTAGTATGCCACATGTGAACGATGCTTTAGTAGCAATTTAGCAGGAATTTATGTTATGTTGTATTGTGTTTATGTCCACTATTAATGATTTTAGTGTATTTTTGCAAAAAAAAATTTTCATCTGCACAAATATCGCTCTGCCTTAAAAATCAGTAGCACCTTCTTTTTATTCTTCTCTCCATGTGCTTTCATAAAATTTATAGTTTGTGGGGGTCTTTTACAAATTCTGAAAGCTGTAAGTGAAAAAGGAAAACCTCAGAATTTTCTAACAACCTTTTGCGTACCTCTGATTTTCCCTATTTCTCAAAAAGGCGCAACTTTAAATTTACAAATATTTGTTATTTATTAACTCAATACAGGTTAAGATTTTATATTTAGTAGGAATTTAGCAGGAATTTCATAAAATTTGCTGTGTTTGTATCTGCTAATAATGATTTTAGTGTATTTTTACTGAAAATATTTCTATGGTAAACATTTGCACAAATATTGTGGGGCCTTAAAAATCAGTAGCACATTTTTTTTGTCTACTGGTCCTATGCTTCAGAAAATATATGGCTTGAGGGGGTCTTTCACAAATTCTGAATACTGTAAGGGAAGAATGAAAACCTTCCTATTTTTTGAGAAACTTGTATATTTACATATGTTCAATTTTAACCATTTTGCAAAAAGGCGCAATGTAAAAATGACAAATATGTGTTATGCATTAACTCCATACAGGTTAAGCTTTTTTCCTGGTGCCTCCATGGCAGCATACCTGTGACAAGCTCCGCCTTGGCTCCTACCTCAGGACTAGTGAATATTATAAAAGAAAAGGTTAGTACATCCCCCGCATTCTCCTTTTTTTCCTCATACCTCATGGCAGTGAATCCTGGTCGGCGTCCTTACCTTCTGCATTCGGCAGCGTCCGTCCGGGTTCAAGCCTCTCCCGGACGCAGTTCCTTCTCTTGGGCAGCTAAATGCGCTAATAAGGTTGGAAGTCCCTTCTGTAGGATCTTTTGGGACAAGCAGTTTGTCTCTTAAGTAAGAGCTTTACCTGCAGTACGGGCATTCAGGCTTTAGTTCATGGCAGCAGAGGTGGCAGCTTTTCCCTGTTCTTGAGACTCGCTTTCGTTTTCTGGTCTCCCCTGTCTCCCTCTCTTTCTCTTTCCTCTCCAGCACCCTGGTTGTTCCCTGGCTCCCATTCCTTTTAGAGCCCCCCCCCCCTTCCTTCCCCCTTGCGTCTGTCATTCCCACTCACTAGGGGCCGCGCGCGGCGAGCCTCTGGTGCTTTATTGTCGCTCGGCATTCCCCGCTGTCGTCTGCGCATGCGCCGGCGGGTCGTATGTTTCGACAGTTCGTCTCGACGCATGCGCGGTAGCTTCGGAGGCTTCGGCGGCCATTTTTACTGAGGGCGAAATGTCCACTTTGCCCTCAGAGTGGCTGGGGTGGAGCACAAGCGTGCTTCCACTCCCCCTCCTCCTATTTTATGCCTGTGGCTGACAAGAGAACTACACTCTGGACTTCCAGGCTATTCCCACCGCTGTTAAAGGTAAGACATGTCTTAATGCTTGTAGATGCATTTTGTCTTTTATATATTTTGCTGGAGGAATAATTTTTTAATCGATGATTTATTAATTTATTAAGTTATTTAAAAAATAATAATAATACATTTTATTTTGTCATTGGAATTTCCAAAAACAAAAACAAAAAAAAACAAAAAAAGCACACAGTAGTAAGGGGGGGGAAATCGTTACTTCTGTAGGCAAATTCCCTTCTTTTCCTTGTAAATTAGTGCATGACCAGTCGACGCCTCTCCTCTGACTCTTTCCTAGCTGTTACCTCTGCTAAGCCATCTAATATGAGCCTTTCGCCGCCCGCTCAAGATCCTACTCTACTCCCAAGGTAAGGACCTACGTCCAGGTAAGTTTAAAAAAAAAAAAAAAAAAAAAAAGAGTGCACTAAGGACGGTACTTTTGTATTTCAGTCCTGTACGCCAGAAGATGTCTAAGAAGACCTCAAGGCGATACGAAGATAAGGATGACTCCTGTCACAGTAGAGTCAGATCGCCCAGACATGGGACTTACAGAAGTGGCAGAAAAGCTTCGGCCAAGAGGCGTCGTCACTCACGTTCCCCGAGACCTAGACCTACTAGATGTCCGGAAGCGGGGTGCCACCGCAGGCCTGACAAACTAATTTGTCAAGATTGCCTTAGAGACTATGCAGCAGACAGAGAGTCTGAGGGCCTACAAGTGCCAGATCTCCTTAAAGAGGCAGTAAAGGTTGGTCGCCACAATGCCGATGCAACAACCGGCATCCCCTTCTCAGGAGCAGGCGGCTGAGGCCTCCATGCCCAGGCCGTCCACGAGTGGAAGTTTTTGTCCGTTCCCTGCCTCCTCCTCTAGGCATCAGGACGAAATGGCCATTTCAGAGGATTCCTCAGATGACCCAGATGCCTCTGGCTTTGCCTTTGCCTTGGTCCGGCCTTATGTGCAAGCTGTTAAACAAGCGATCGGAAGCGGATTCCGCAATTCTGGAGGGCCCTCCAGTGGTTGATGCCGCAGTAGTAAGGCTGGCCAAAAATGTCTCTTTGCCCATGGAAGATTCAACTTCCTTCAAGGACCCTCTGGATAGGAGGATGGACCTTGACCTTAAGAAGGCCTATCAGATGGCAGCCAATGTCTGTAAACCTGCGATAGCCCTGACATCAGTGTCCAACGCATTACGCGTTTGGATGGATAATATAGAGTCGGCAATCCAACAGGACATCCCTAAGGAAGATATAATCAAGGCGTTGGATGAGCTGAAGCTCTCAGCAGACTTCATTTTGGGAGTCCGCCATCGACTCAATTCGTTGCTCCGCAAGAGCAATGCTTCACTCAGTAATGGCCAAGAGGGCACTGTGGCTAAAACCGTGGGCAGCGGACATTGCCTCAAAGCAAAACTGGTGCAAGATACCTTTCGATGGTAAAGCCTTGTTTGGGGAGAAACTTGACAAGGCCATCTCTCAGGTTACTGGCGGAAAGTCAGGCCTACTTCCCCAAGACAGGCGATCCAGACGTTTCAGATCATCCGCACCAAGGTTCCAATACTCCAAAATAGGGACTACCGCCAATCCAGACAAGGGAAAGGCTTCAGGCACAACTGGAAAAGCACAGAGTCTACGCTTCTCAAGTCCAGGAGGCAGAGGCCAGTACCCACCCCACAGGATCCATCAAAATCCTTTTGACGCCAGGCCAGCCCAAGTGATCCCTGTGGGGGCCAGGTTGAAACAGTTCTCAAAGATTTGGAAACAAAAATGCAGGGATCCTTGGGTAGTTGCAACAGTCAAACACGGTCATTTCTGGTCTTTCCTAGAAAAACCTCCCAGGGACTTTTTTTCCCCGACAAGGGTATCAAGATCTCCTCAGAAAGCGGAAGCTCTAAAGCAATTTCTTCTTTCCCTACAGGAGCAACGAGCAGTAGTTCCAGTGCCTCCATCCGAGAGATTTTTATGTTTCTATTCCACCCTGTTTCTAGTCCCCAAGAGAAACAGAGGGTGGAGACCCGTGATAGACCTAAAGAGGCTAAATCGCTATATCTTTCTGGAAAAATTCAAGATGGAGTCTCTACAGACGATTATTCGCGTAGTCCAACCAGGGGATTGGATGTTGTCAATAGACCTGCAAGACGCTTACTTACACATACCCATACTCCCTACATTCCAGAAATACCTGAGATTTGCGGTGGGGCAAGTACATCATCTCCAATTTCAGAGCCTTCCATTTGGCCTCTGCACGTCACCAAGAGTCTTTACAAAGACCCTGATTGCCATCATAGCACCTCTGAGAGAATTGGGGCTCTATCTGGACGACCTTCTACTCCTGGCGAAGGACCCAACCCAGTTATTGGAACACAGGAATATCCTGTTGACAACACTAGTGGATTTTGGATGGAAGATAAACCACGAGAAAAGTCTCCTCTCTCCGACTCAAGAGATGGTCTATCTGGGAGCCCTGTTCAATACAATGAACGGAACGGTGTCTCTCCCACCTCAGAAGGTATCTTCCATTATCCAACAAATGAAGAAGGTGAGCTTGAGATCCTACCTGACAGCCTCAAATTATTTGAGCCTGATAGGACGGATGTCATCATGCAGCCATATGGTCCCCTGGGCCCACTGGCATTTGAGACATTTTCAGCTGGAGTTCTTAAGACTGTGGAACAGATGATGTCTATCCCAACCCATACACCTGACGACCCGGATGCTCAGGAGTCTACATTGGTGGATGAAGAGACAGTCGCTTCCGAAGTCTTGCCCGCTAGGGCATGTCGACTGGACCATAATTACTACCGATGCCAGCGCAGCTGGTTGGGGAGCACATTCCAACCAGACCTCAGTACAAGGAAGATGGTCCTTCAATGCAGCCGGCATGGTGTCCAATGTCCTGGAGCTCAGAGCGGCCTATCTTGCACTACTAGCCCTGGAGTTCGAGTTTTCGGGCAAACCAGTTCTCCTCAGGATGGACAACAGGGCCGCGGTATCCTATGTGCACCGATAAGGGGGAACACGCAGCAGATCTCTCCTGAACGAGGTGGAGCCCATATTCCTCTGGGCCGAAAGGAATCTGAAGGACCTGAGGGCAGTCTATCTGCCCGGCCATCTCAACTCAAGGGCGGACGGCCTTTCCCGCAGGTTCGCAGATACCAACGAGTGGTCCTTACACCCGGAAATCTTCAGCTGGATAGTGATCCAGTGGGGGCCACTCGAGCTAGACCTCTTTGCGACAGCATCCAACACCAAACTTCCAAGGTTTATCTCGAGGTTTCCGCACCCCCAGGCGGAGGCAACAGATGCCCTCTTAGCCCCTTGGGCATGCGATCGGGCCTACGCTTTTCCTCCGCGGCCCCTCATACCGAGGTTCCTGTCAAGACTCATGAGGGAGACATCGACGGTGATAGTGATTCTACCATACTGGCCAAGAAGGCCCTGGTTCCCTACGGTAATGTATCTGAGCACCAGTCCTCCAGTCAAGGTTCCAATAGTACCCCTCCTCCTGTCGCAAGGATCCCACATCCACCCAGATCCCCGCAGGCTGGACCTTCACATCTGGCAACTGAAAGGAAAAGGTTGCAAACCCTGGGGTGCTCCGACAAAGTGATCGCAACCCTGCTCAAAGCGAGAAAACCATCCACGAACAACATATACGATAAAGTATGTAACAAGTTCAGGGCCTTCATGCTTGTTAGAAACTGTGACCCAGGTTCCCCTTCGTCATCTCAAATTCCTGAGTTCTTACAGGCAGGCCTGGACCTAGGTCTTGCGTTAGGTACATTGAAGGTACAGGTATCAGCGATCTCAGCAGCAACCAGTAAAAGATGGACGGAGGATCCATTGTTAATCCAATTCTTTAAGGCCGTCAGGAAGATCAGACCACCAACCAAACAATCTTTTCCCACTTGGGACCTTACGGTCATCCTGGAGTCCTTAGCCAATCCACCCTTTGCCCCTTCGAACTCAGCATCGCTTTGGAATCTAACTTTAAAATTAGCCTTTCTGATAGCCATAACCTCCGGCAGACGGGTGTCAGAGCTCCAAGCTTTGGGAGCAGATCAGGATCACATTATATTTTACCCAGATAGAGTGGAACTCAGAACGGTACGAGGGTTCATTCCCAAGGTCGCTTCATCCTTGAGCATGTCAGAACCCTGGGCACTCCCAACATTTTCTGAACAGGACTCTGTTGCTCTTCATGAATTAGACATCGCCTCCACTCTGAAATGCTATCTGCAAGCCACAGCTTCATTCCGGGCTTCCATCAGACTGTTCATAATTCCCTGGGGAAAATACAAAGGAAAGGAGGCATCAGCCAGAACGATCGCCTCATGGATCGTCAAACTCATCCACAAGGTGTACAGGACAAAGGGACTAGAGACCCCTTCGGCGGTCAGGGCGCACTCCACAAGAGCGGTTTCTGCCTCTTGGGCGGCAAGAGCGAATGTGTCGATCGAAACTATTTGTCGGGCAGCGACCTGGTCGTCCCAACACACATTCCTGAAACATTACAGGGTGGACCCAGGAGCTCTCTCCTCAGTGGAGTTTGGCAGACAGGCAGTCACCTCGGCCTTCGCCTCTTCTAAATAATAAATTCTTTAAATAAACCTCTAAGCATTATCCCACCCGTCTCAGCTAGTTATTTGTCACAGGTATGCTGCCATGGAGGCACCAGGAAAACAGAAAATTGTACCATACTTACCGTAATTTTCTTTTCCTGGTGCCTATCCATGGCAGCATACATTCCCACCCTCGGTATTCTATATTAACGAGAATGCGGGGGCTGTACTAACCTTTTCTTTTATAATATTCACTAGTCCTGAGGGAGGAGCCAAGGCGGAGCTTGTCACAGGTATGCTGCCATGGATAGGCACCAGGAAAAGAAAATTACGGTAAGTATGGTACAATTTTCTGTTATATTTAGTTGTAAATTTGCAGGCATTTTGTACTATTAGCTGTGTTTTTATCTGCTAATAATGGTTTTAGTGTATTTTTAGCAAAAATGTTTTGATAAACATTTGTGCAAATACCCTAGGGCCTAAAAAATCAGTAGCACCTTATTTTTATTTCAGAGGTCATATGCTTTCAGAAAATATATGATTAAGGGGGTCTTCCGCAAACTCTGAAAGCTATAAGTGAAAAATTAAAAACTCAAGATATTTTTGGGTACGTTCAATTTTCACCATTTTGCAAAAAGGCGCAATTTAAAATTTACAAATATTTGTTATTTATTAATTCCATACAGGTTAAACTTTTATATTTAGTAGGGATTTAGCAGGAATTTTGTAAAATTAGCTGTGTTTTTATCTGCTAAAAATGGTTTTAGTGTATTTTTTGTGAATATATTGTTTTGATAAACATTTGCGCAAATACCGCGGGGTCTACAAAATCAGTAGCACCTTCTTTTTATTCTAGAGGTCATATGATTTCAATAAATATATGATTTGGGGGTCTTTTACATACTCTGAAAACTGTAAGGTAAAAATGAAAACCTTCAGATTTTTTGTGAAATTTGGATATTTACATTTTTGCTTATGTTCAATTTTTGCCATTTTGCAAAAAGGCGCAATGTAAAAATTTTAATTTGTTGTTATTTATTAGCTCCATACAGGTTAAACTTTTATATTTAGTAGGGATTTAGCAGGAACTTTGTGAAATTTGCTGTGTTTTTATCTGCTAATAATGGTTTTAGTGTATTTTTTGCAAATATATTGGTTTTATAAACATTTGCACAAATACCACAGGGTCTAAAATACCTATTGACCCTTCTTTTTATTCTAGATGCCATATGCTTTCAGAAAATATTTTGGGGGTCTTTCACAAATTCTGAAAGCTGTAAGGGAAAAATGAAAACCTACAAATGTTTTGAGGAATTTGTATATTTACACTTTTGCGTCGGTTCAATTTTCACCATTTTGCAAAAAGGCGCAATTTAAAAGTTACAAATATTTGTTATTTATTAACTCAATACAGGTTAAACTTTTATATTTAGTAGGAATTTTTTAATATTTGCTGTGTACTTATCTGCTAATCATGATTTTAGTGGATTTTTAGTAAATATATTGTTTTGATAAACATTTGCACAAATATTGTAGGACCTTAGAAATCAGTAGCACCTTTTTTTTATTCTACTGGTCATGTGCTTTCAGAAAATATATGGTTGGGGGGGTCTTTTACAAACTCTGGAAGCTATAAGTGAAAAATAAAAAAAGTGGGGGCGTGTCCAAGATGGCGCTGGGAGCAGACGTTTGTTAACTGAGCTCCCGTCTCCGGCTGCTTATCCTGCCGTTATCCTGGTGTACGAGACTCCCTATCGTGTGATCCATCAGCGGAGTGCCTGAGGGGGATTTGGGCGATGCCCGGTGGCCGAAGAAATAGCCAGAAAAAGCCCGCTACGACTCCTGCCTCTGCTCGCTCGGCCCTGCAGCCTCCCGCACACGTGGTTAACCACATGGAGGCACAGACGGACCCCCCCTCGAACGGCGCTATCCATGCCGGCTCGGAGGCTTTCGATGCTCTGATGCTGGCTATCTCCACCTGTCAGGCTGCCCTCACTACGAAGATTGACCATGTACAGACCGAGACGGCCCTGATTAGGCGAGACATGGACAAGTTTCGTGACCGGGTGTCGGAGGTTGAACGCCGAGTATCCGGAGCGGAGGACGTCCAAAGGACCCATGATGCCGACATCCAAGCCCTGAAGATCAAGGTCAGACATCTGGAAGCGAGAGCCGAGGACGCCGAGAACCGAAACCGGCGCAACAACTTGCGGGTTATTGGTCTCCCTGAGGGAGCGGAGGGACAGGACCCGGTTGCGTTTATGGAGGGGCTCCTTCCATCCTTGCTTCCCAGGGCTAAATTCTCCCCGCACTTTTCCATCGAACGGGCCCATAGGATGCCGGTGGCCAGACCCCCCCAGGGCTCCCCCCCCCCCCGCACTTTCATCTTTAAGTTGCTCCATTATCGCGACCGGGACACTGTGTTGCAGGCGGCGCGGCTGCAAGGGGAGCTCAAATTTGAGAATGCGAGGATCCTCATATTCCCGGATTATTCGGTTGAAACTCAACGACAGCCGAAATCCTTCGACCATGTCAGAAGCCTGCTGCGGCAGCGGGGGGTGAAGTATAGTATGCTTTTCCCGGCCAGATTGCGGGTTCAGGATGGTGAGAAGACGATCTTTTTTACTTCGCCCCGGGAGGCCGCGGACTGGGCCGAGACTCTCCCACGCTGAACCTACCATGGTATGTGATCCTAATTCCCCTCCTTTGTGACTTTGCCTAGCTGACTGTGTCCTCCCTCCCCTGCGAGATCACCCCCTGTACCTCGCTCCTCACCGGTCTGGTAGTGAAAACCTCCATGTAGCCCTGGGGTCTGCTGCGGTTTATACGATACACTCTGTGGATCTTGGCGGCCCTACCGAGCATGTTCTCCCTTTACCTGGGGTGGGACAGGAAATATACGACTGGCGGAGGTTTGGACACATTGCACCATTTGGACTTCTTGCAACCAGTGCTGGGGTATGAGGGGGTGATTGGGAGACGTGTAAGATGCAGTGATGCCCTGTTGGCGGGAGGCTCTACCTAGATCTGGGGTTTTTTGTTCCTCTTTGCATCCCCTCACGCCGGGTGGGATTCTGTCCCCGCGGCGTACTGACTGTGCCCACATGCTTTTTACCTGATCCCACGTAATGGGCTCCGAGGACCATGGACGCTGTCTCCTATCACTCCTTGGAACTGGAGACCTGTTCTATCGAGGGGTTTGGGACACGGATCCTAATGTATGATTTGTTCTTCCTTTTGTTTGGACTTTAAGTATGCACCCCCGGGGATCCGGGAGATCTACACTTACTATCCATGCCGGACTGCAGTTTAACTGTTTTTCCACAGCACCTGTAGCGGGAGGCATAGCTCCTCTTGCACACAGCCCTCATGGGTGGCTATCTAACCTCCATAGTTTTGGGAAGGGAAGCCCTCCTACCGAGTTGGGGGATGGGCGGGGTGGGGGGGATGGTTGGGTTATGTTGGTCTGCCGTTGCAGGCCCCCAGTTATTATTTTTATGTTTTGTGATTTGGTTATGCTTGACAGTACTGCTGCTGGTTTTCCTTAATTTGGTAACGTGTATAGTTCAGCCTTTTGCATACCCCTCCGGGTCTGGGTGTCTGGATGGGGGGGTGGGTGTCCCACCTTCCCACCTCACATTATTTCTTGCCCCCACTGATGTCTTCTCTTAGGGTCATCTCCTGGAACACGAGGGGTTTAAATTCTCCTGTCAAACGCTTCCTAGTTTTTCAGTTTGTTAAATCTTACCATCCGCACATCTGCGTGTTCCAGGAGACTCATCTAGTGGGAAAGAAACCTTTAGCCTCAAAAAACTTGGGTGAGCTACCACTATCACGCGATCCACTCTGCGTTTTCGAGAGGGGTTAGTATTTTGGTTGTAAAGTCACTCCCATTCAGGCTCCTTGATCTGGCCCTTGACCCGGGGGGTAGGTATGTAGTGTTGCATGCTTTGATTCATAATCAACCATGGGTGATTGCGGGCCTGTATCTCCCACCTCCGGCCTCCCTACAGGTATTGAATCAGGTTAATGCCAAAATAGCGGAATTCTCCACTGACCGGGTTTTGTTGCTGGGTGACTTCAACCTTGTCCCTGATGCAGGTCTGGATCGGCTTTTTCCTACGGGAGTGAGCCGACAGGTCCTGGCAGAATGGGCTGAGACCTATGGCCTTGTTGACGTCTGGAGATGGCGACATCCCCAGACTCGAGCTTATACCTGTCACTCTGCCTCTCATAGAACGTTCTCCCGGATTGATTTGATTTATGCGGGTGCCCCTGTTCTCCCTAGAGTCCGAGACATCTTGATTCTTCCCCGAGGTATTTCGGACCATGCCCCACTTCTCATTGACCTGGACCTATCCTTAGCCCCTTCGGACAGATTATGGCGCCTGTCCAGGTTCTGGGTCACGGACGAGGGGGTGGAACCGAAGTATAGGGACACACTGGAAACGTACTGGAGGACAAATGCTGACTCTGCCCCGGCCTCCTCTGTTTGGGATGCTTTCAAAGCATACTCCAGGGGCCAATATCAATCTATCATAGCAGGGGTTAGGAGAGAGCGTAGGGCAGAGCTCACGGAGTTGGAGGCAGAGGCTGCCAGGCAGGAGGCGCTCTACGTTTGGTTCCTTAGAACCGCACCACTATGATAGACTGCAATCTCTGTTGAGGGATGTACTCCTTCTGCGGATGACTTTGACGCAGAAAAGGATGCTCTATCAAACCCAGAGGCTATTTGAGCAGGGGGAGCGGACTGGATGCCTTTTGGCCTGGCTCTCTAGGGAGCAGTCGGTGGGAGGGACTATAAGTCAGATTAGTGCGGCCGACGGTTCAATTTTGACCCTCCCAGTGGACATCAATCGGGAATTTGCTTCCTATTACCAGCAACTCTATAGCTCCCGCGCTGCCTATGACCTGGAGGAGTTGGATACGTACCTCCAGGGGATTGACATCCCGACCCTCACCCCCACGTACTCTAAGGCCCTAGATGCCCCTATTTCGACTGAGGAGATAATTAGGGCGCTGAAATCCATGCAGACAGGTGAAAGCCGGGACCGGATGGTCTCCCGGTAGAATTTTATAAATTGTATGCGGAACAACTAGCTCCACAATTTCAGACCTTACTAACTAGAGCCATGCTCGACGGTAATCTCCCTGACTCCATGCATGAGGCGGTGATTGTAGTTATCCACAAACCTGGAAAGGACCCCACCCTTTGCTCCTCCTACCGTCCCATTTCCCTCCTAAATGTGGACACAAAGATCCTTTCTAAAGTGTTGGCCCTGAGAATCAACTCTGTCATCACGGCCTTAGTGCACCCGGACCAAACGGGGTTCATGCCGGGAAGGGGAACGGACATAAACATCTGGCGGCTGCACACGCATATTGCGATTGTGTCGTCTGGGGAGTCAGGAGTGGTTGCCTCACTCGACGCCGAGAAGGCCTTTGACTCGGTCGAGTGGGGCTTCCTTTGAGAGGTCCTGGCCAGGTTCGGATTTGGGCCTGGGATCCGTGCCTGGCTTCGGATGCTCTATGAGCGGCCCAGGGCTCGTGTCCGGACCAATGGTGTCCTGTCGGAGGCGTTCCGGCTGGGGAGGGGCACGAGACAGGGTTGCCCACTCTCCCCGGCTCTGTTCGCCCTGGCTCTGGAGCCTCTCACCATCCTTCTTAGAGCGGATAGGTCGGTTAGGGGTATACAGGTGGGAGTGGTAGAAGAAAAGATCTCCATGTACGCCGACGACTCCCTACTGTATCTGGCAGATGCCGGGGACTCCCTGCGAGCAGCTCTGGATGTCTTTGACAGGTTTGGCAGATACTCGGGCATCCGCATAAACTGGAATAAGTCAGTTCTGTTTCCACTAGGCCGACCTCTCCCCCGGGAAGACACGGGCACTCCACTGGAGTGGGTAAGCGAGTTCACCTATCTGGGAGTGCGGGTGGGGGCAGACTTGTCAGGATATCTAGCTAAAAATGTTTACCCGCTGCTCACTCAGCTCCAGCAGAAATGCGCCACCTGGAAAGATCTCCCCCTGTCGCCAGTGGGTAGGGGTAACCTTTTGAAAATGATCTACTTACCTAAGTTCTTGTATTACTTTAGGCAGACCCCGACTCCCATTTTTAGATCCTTCTTTCGTAAACTCGATAGCGTGGTGGTATCCTTTATCTGGGCGGGGAAGCCCCCTCGGGTGGCGAAGACTGTACTTTATCTCCCGTTGTCGAGGGGTGGTCTGGCTCTCCCCAATTTTTTGGTATACTACTGGGCGGCGGTCTTAGTCACGGTGAGATGGTGGTTCTCCCAGCCTCATCAAAACCCAGCGGTTACCCTGGAGGCCGCCCTTCTCGGATCCTATGCGGCGCTGTCCAATCTCCCTTATAGGGGGGAAAGGGCCAGCCCTAAGGTGACTGGGCCTATGGTAACTGTGATCCGGGTGTGGAGAGCCTCCAGGGCGGCTGTCCTGAAACGGGGGTGTATTTCGCCCCATACTCCTCTCTGGGCTAACCCCTCGCTACCCCATCTGCTCACGGTCCCTGATCCGGTGGCTTGGGCCAGGAGGGGAGTCATAAAGCTGCGACAGGTAATGCCAGGAGGGAAGATAGCTACGTTTCGGGAGCTGCGACAGACCCACCATCTGCCGGGGAAATTATTATTTAGATACTGGCAGCTTCAGCATGCCCTCAGAGCCCAATTCCCTTCCAGACCAATGCTAGAATCTGACCCAATTGAAAGCCTGCTAATCTCGGCGGGTCTGGAGAAGCCTCTCTCCTCCCTGTATCTTCACCTGACGGTAACCCATGATGTCAAGACTTGCAGATCCTGGCTTAAATGGCAGGGGGACATTCCCTCCTTGGGGGAGGAAGAATGGGAAGAGTGCCTGACCACCTATATCCCCTCTATGATTGCGGCCAGAGATAGATTTATACAGCTAAAATTTGTGCACAGGGCCTATTATACACCTCGGAGAATTGCGACCATCTACCCTGGCCTTAGCCCCAACTGTACTAGGTGCAACTCAGAGGAGGGAACGTTTTTTCATATGGTCTGGACGTGCCCGCGGCTGCACCAGTTCTGGAGTGCAGTGGCGGATACCCTGGGAGAGGTGTGCGGGATGCCGATACCACTAGATCCCTTGACATTCTTACTCAGTCATTTGGATGACATAGAGGGAGACCGCTATGTCAAGCTGTGCCTGACCTACGCGTTATTCTATGCGAGGAGGAGATACTGCTCAGGTGGAAGCAGGCAGAACCACCATCTGAAATGTTGTGGCGAAAAACGATAAACAATGTACTGCCGCTATACCGTATAACATTCGAAAGTAGAAATTGTCCGCAAAAATACGACAAGATCTGGATTGACACATGCGGCTGACCCCCTTCAGATGGGGTGGGCCTCATGCGGGTCTAATCTTAACATGGTGCCTGGTCTCACCTCCTGTTCAGCCTGTGCCGGAGGTGGATTTCCTCCCCCCCCCCCCCAGCAGTCATTAGGCTGCGGGTTTGGGTCTAACCCCCAAGTGCTGTGCCTTCTGTGTCAGTAAGCTCCTCTCAGCAATGATATTTGAGCGCCCCCTTCGGGTTGCTAGTGCTCATACCCTATCAGATGCGGGCAGGAGATCCTGCTGTCCCTCACGGTGGGTGGAGGGCTGTTAAGGATGGGTATTACTATCTGTTGATGTTAAAGGCTTGATGTCCCCTTGGGTATTCATGTTCTGATATATGTGCCTTACGATCTTTTTGTACATGACTGTTATGCAGCTACTGTCTTGTTTTGTTATCACCTTGTAAAAAACAATAAAAAATCTTTCTGGTAAAAAAAGAAAAATAAAAAAAGCAAAGGAAAATTTGCAAAAATGCTCTGGCCACCTGAGTGTATAAAATGAAGCACAGGACCTGGCAGCAAAAGGGTTAAAATGATTTTGTTCCTAAAGCTAAGTGAATGAAATGAAGCCCTGCTGACTTCTATCATCCAGACATGTGCAAGCAATCATTTTTTTTCCCTTACATTTGATTGGGTAGCTTTTGCAAAGTGAAACCTCACTATATTCACTAAGTTCTTGGGCAAATTCACTTGCAAAGTGCAACTTCCCCTTTGTCCAGTAGTAACAATAGAAAACATATATGGGCTTATCTCATAAAGCCACGCATGGTTCAAAGATGAATGACAAAATTTAGTATTCCATCAACCAATCAACCAATTAGATGAAAGATGCTTGCTGATTTGGTACGGTTACTTCATTTTCCTTATTGTTCTTTCCCTTTAATTAAAGTATGTTCCAATACTGACACTAAGTAAGAATAACTTTACGAAGAAAGGAAATATGATATATATATATATATATATATATATATATATATATATATATTATAGTGGTATGTCAAGTGCTCATAATTGGAGTTCTGTAAGCTCAGCACCTGTATTTCTCTGAAGATGAAGCAAAGGCAAGTTTGTGAAGCTTTGAGTTGTGACAGCATCACTAGATCACAGCAGGAAAGCAAGCTTCTGTCTTTCTTCCTGAATTGAAAATGTTAGAAAATAGCAGCGTTTGTAAGTACAACAGACATATACACCTAAACAAGGTCACTTGCTTGGAAATATTACATACTGTATGTACACAAATAATCAAATCAAATTATTATATTTTTTAAAGTACGCACATATTTCTAAAAATAAGAAGCATAAACAATGCAGCTCAAGCTACTGTCATTTACAATGTGAAGTTTTGGTATAAAACTTTAGGATTATTAAAATAATAAATTACATACACACAAATTTCCCCCAAGGGGAATTATCCCAGAGCTTAGTGAATGTACTGCATCTTCACGTTGCAAAAAATATCTAATCACATCCAAGTAAAATTAAAAAAAACATTTTTGCTTGCACATGATTGGATGATAGAAGTCAGCAGGGCGTCACCTCATTTACTAAGCTCTGAAGAATATTCCCTTGCAAAGTGCAGCTGCACCTGCATGTGAAAAGTCCATTTGCCTTTAGTAAATCAACCCCAAAGTGTAGCTAAACTGTTTTTTTTTCCCCTTTAGATTCTTGATTATTTGATGCCCCTGTCTAAGAGTGGATTTACTGTAATTTTGAAGAGATTTCCTGTCACTTCCTGTTCCGTCTCCAGAAAAGAAAGTAAAGAGAAATCGAACTATTGGGACAAAGGCAGCAATAGCCCTTACCAAAAGGAAAAAAAAAGGTTATGTATTTAAATAGACCACTAGCAAGGTTGAATTCCCCCCATGCCACTGCTCAGAAGCCAACAAAATTGATGCTTTTGCAATTTTAGGAGACCTTTTAGGTTGGTGCTCAAAGCTGCACCCCTCTGCTAGGATCTGCTATTTTACACAGAACTTCTTGATTTGTTGGTCCCAACTTGGCTTAGAATATTGAAACAATCTCTAAAATGCTTTAGACTGATTTTTCTTTTCTGCCTTTTTTTTTTTTTTTACATCTGCAAGGGAAAAGGCATAATGAGCTAGTATGCACCGCATAGTAGCTCATTATGAAATACTTACCTTAGAACAAGGCGCCGGCATCTCACTTGGTCCATGCCAAGGGAGCTGACATGTTACCTCAGTGTGTCTTCCGGGTATCGCGGCTCCTGCGCTGTGAGTGGCCGGTGCCGCAATGTCGTTTTCTTCCCGGAAAGGTCCGGCGTCTGCCGGACTTTCAGCCGAGAATCCCCTGTGTGCATGTGCCACTGAAGTCAATGGCTCATTGTGAGGCGAATATCTCCTAAGCTGTACAGATTTAGGAGATATTCTTTTTACCCACAGGTAAGCCTTATTATAGGCTTACCTGTAGGTTAAAGTACAAAATTGAACTATACAACTGCATTAACTAATAGACCTTTCTTGGCAGGGTTATTTTTATCCAGTTGGATGACATTACATGCTTACCGAGGTCCAGGGCTTTTTTTCAGCGGGAACGTGTCGGAACGCAGTTCCGGCACCTCCAGCATTGAATATATGTACTGGCAAGGGGTGCTGGAAGGTCTGTTATTGCTGGCTACTGGGGTATCTATTGTCACTGGTGGGGATCTGTTTTTGTGTGGTGGGTCTATTGTTGCTGGGTAAGTCTACTGTTGCTGGAAGGGGGGTCTTATCTTGCTGGGGGGTCAATTGTTGCTCGGTTGCATCTATTGTTGTGAGAGAGGTCTATTGTTGCTGGCTGCTGGAGGGTCTATATTGTTGCTGGGGTGGTATTTTGTTGTGGGGGGGTCCATTGTTGCTGGGGGAATGTCATTTATTGTGTGGGGAATCTGTTGTTGCTGGGGCGGTCCTATTGTTGCTGGAGTGGAGTCTATTGTTGCGCATTGCAAGGGATCTGTTTTACTATCTTTCTTGTTTTAATTAATACATTTCATAGAAATTACTGAGCAGCACAAAATACTTGGTTTTGTATTCTCTGAAAGGTGCTGTACTGGGAAGTGGGTAGGTGGTGGAACCAAGGGATAGTTCTCAGAGACGGGTAGGGGGCAGAGATGAAGGGTAACTCAGAAGGGTGGAGTTCCTGTACCTATTCCCTGAGAAAAAAAGCCCTGCCTAGGCCTACCTAACTTTATGAATTTTGCAATGTAACACAACAAATAATATATTATATGTTTGTGTCTGGTGTGCTACTTTTCTCTTTCAGAGCCATCCATTTTTCAGAAAACTTGCTGTTTAAATTTCCCAAGCTAATTGCATGTTGTTTTAAGAGCATGTAAGTACTGGCCTGATTAGATGTCTTAGAGAGAACAGCTTTGAATTTCTAGGAAAAGCCTGAATTTCAAATAGTTCAAAAATCTATGAGCACACCTACAACAGGCCAATACGTTCTGTTATTTTCTTTGCTAACATCAGAATCATAATACTTGATGCTATCTGTCCTTTTGGCAACTTAAGACTATTTCCACTGTACGAATAAACTGTCTTCTCTTGACCTATAGTTAATCCCTTTCCCATGGCAGCTTTAAAAGGAAAAGAAAGCATCCTTTAGGCCAGCCATTGATAAAATATTATGTGTACCTTATTAGTATAGGCCAAAAGCTACACAGTTTTGTAGATGCTTGTCTAGGTTCCTGAAACTCATAGCACTCTTTTAAGGGCAACCGTAATAGGATACAAATGAAAGCTTTTGTTCTGTTTTAGCTCTTGTATCATTCAACCTGGTCACATAGACATGTTTGGATTTTGACTAAACATTGCACCAAGGATGGAAACCTTGGCCATAGCAAGCTATATCAGTCTTATCAATTTGCATAAATTCTAAATATATTTTTCCAGTTAATTTTATAATTTGGGGCCTTGAAGTAAAAAAAAGTGCATTTCTACCTGGTACCCTTTGGTTTTCACAATATCTTGTAGTTAATTCAGTGTTTATTTTCTAAGGTGAAATCTAAACTGAAGACTGCCTGGGATTTCTTACATAGATTCTAAGAGGATTAAAATATAGAACACTGGAAATAATTTTAAGTATTGGTTCCTGGGGGGGGGCATGGTCAGGATGTGAGCCAGAGAAGACGCGAGTTCTGTGGAGATCCGTTCAATTATGCCTGACTACTGACTCATCAAGGTATCTCTCTGTTCCTCCGAGCATCCTGGATCTCCCTATCAGGGCAATCATGCTTGTTAAAGGCCAGGAAAAGGCACAAAAGGACACAAAGTCCCAGCGCCCTGGGAAGCCGTTAACTCACCAGTCGTCGTCTACTTCCGGAGCGCAACATGGGCAGAGGATGGAGCAGAGCCCAGTGGTATGCTCTCCAGAAATGGCGTCTCCTTCTCCAGAGCTGGAAGCTCCTTTATCTCCATCGCTCTCAGAGGCAGCCCTGGACTCCATTACCAAGCCTATACTGGCAGCCATTGAGGCCTTTTGGACCATGCTGATGGTCCATATTGAACACTTGGCGTCTGAATGCACCCTGATCCGCCATGATCTGGACAAAATAAGAGGGAGGCTCACAGAGGCTGAGGACTAGATCAGCACTGCGGAAGATCAGCAGGGATCCCAGGCCTCACAAATTGCAGACCTACAGTCACTGGTGAGTTCATTGGTCAATAAAGTGGACGACGCAGATAACAGACAAAGGCGCAATAACATTCGTGTGGTGGGCTTGCTGGAGGGTGTGGAGGGCTCTCGCCCTGCTGAATTCTATACCCCAGCCAACTGCGCGTTCCCCACTGGGGTACTGTATATTTCTTTAATACACCTATGGAGGCCAATGCCTGGATCAATGGTTTGTAAATACGGGGCCAGTAAGCCCATTGGCAATTCAGTTTCCTGCAATTAGGGATTACCTGTAATTTAAGACCCTTAGGGGTGTCTTGGTCACATCAATCTGAAATGCTAACATACTGCATAACCTTTGTCTTGCTAACGTATGCTCATGGCGGGGAACAATTATTAATTTGGTGTCTTGGAACATCAGAGGTTTAAACAATAAATTCCATCAAGCTTTGATGTTCCAATAATTGAAACCACTTAAGTACCATGTGGTGTTTCTGCAGGAGAAGCATTTGGATGGGAACAGGGTCCTGATCTTGCTCCACTCCTAGATCCAGCGTGCGTTACACGCTACTTACTCCACGTATGCCAGGGTGGTTCCCTGTACCATCCATCAAGTTATATCTGACCCCGGAGGTCGGTATTAAACAGGCTCGTAAGGCTTTCAATATTAAGTCGCAGGAACTACAGGATAAGGAAGGGGCCTATGAACTAGCTCATGCAATTGACCAGTCAGATGTCACATATATAGAATTTTTAGAGGCTCGCCATCTTCTGGCCAGCACTACACTGAGCTGACGCATACTTCTTGGACGAAAAGGGCTGAGGTTGTCTTTGAACAAGAAGAGAAGAACGGAAAGTTACTAGCTATGTTAGTTGCGGAACAGAGAGTCCAGACAAATATACCTTGCATTAAAAACATGCAGGGGGATATACTCACAGATCCAACTGCCTCTTTGGACACTTTTGTGGAATACTATAAAGCATTATATGATCCTATTCTGGCTTACAATGAACAGGACTTTGAAGCACTACTGTCTTCCCTGAATATTCCTGTTCTTTCTGAGACTAATAGAAATAGCCTGGAGGCCGAGGTCACAGAGAAAGAGATTGAAACTGCTATTAAAGCCTTCCCCCCTCACAAATCCCCAGGTCCAGGTGGGTTTTGTATAGAATGGTATATGCTACATTTGTTTCAAATCTTTCTTTATTATTTCTTTATAATTATAAAACATACAAAACATCCATCAACATACCTAACATCCATCAACTACTACATATTTCTCAAAAAAAATAAAAAAATATATATATATAAATCAGCCCTCATCCCTCCCACCTACCCCATCGCTCCTCACTTCCTCACTTACAAATATTCCTTAAGGTTGCCTGAGATGCAAAACTCCTCCCACTTTTTCCAATGCTTTGAAATCGGATTCTCCACATATCCTTCTTCTCTTATTTGCTTCTCCATATAGTGTGTTTCACTCATTTCACATTTCCACTCTATTATTAATGGAGCATTTTCCTTTTTCCATTTTCGCGCTATTACAACTTTTGTAGCTGTAGTCATACAGTGCAAAAACTCTATCTCTTTCTGTGGTAATGATTTAGGTGTGAGAGAGAATAGTACTATCATTATATCTATCTTTATCCTAGTACCTGTCACTCGCTGATATATTTCTGTTATCTTACCCCAAAAATCTCTTAACTTGTAACAGCTATACCATATGTGTTCTAAAGTACCCTTTTCTATTTTGCATCTCCAACAGGTTTCAGGGTTCCTTTTATTTATTCTATTCATTACTACTGGGCTTCTATACCATCTTATTGCAACTTTATAGTTTTTTTCTTGGTCCTTGATTGCTACCGATAGTTTATGTATTCTTCCATATATCCCTTCCCATTCCTTCTCTGTCAACACATTCCCTATTTCCTCCTCCCATTTTTACACTGCTGCTATTTTTTTAATATCACCATAAGGGAGTTATAGATTGTATATCTTAGAAAAAAATTTATTCGCTTTATCCTTATTTAATACTATTTTCTTGAATACAGTTAATTGTCTATTAATACTTATCATTAATGGATCTATATATGCTTTCAACTGAGAGTATTGCAGCCATTTATTATTATATTCATGTCCCATTTCCTGAAAAGTTGGCATTCTCCCATCTATCAGGATTTGTATTATTCGCTCATGCTCCTCCATATTCCATTTAAGAAATGTTTTGCTTTTTAGTGCTGGTCTAAATTCGGGGTTGGCAAATAATGGGGTCATAGGGCCACTCATTGAGGAGAGATTTCCTTTTTTTATTATATCATCCGAAATGTTTAATGTTGTTTTTACAAAAATGGGTAACTCCTTTTCTTCTGGTCTTAAATTAGATTTTATCCATGGTTGATGTTTTATTCTAGCCCCTATTATATCTTCTTCTAACTTTACCCATTGTTTATTTTTTGCATTATGCTGCCAATCTATAATTCTCATTATTGACGCTGCTTGGAGGTATTTGGAGAAGTCAGGCATTGCCAGTCCTCCATTTTTTTTTGTTCTTATTAATACTTCTCTTCCTATTCTAGGAACCTTATGCGACCATATAAAACTTTCTGCAGCTTCTCTTAAATCCTTCATAATCTTTCCTGATGGTATAATAGGGACAGTTTGAAAAATATATAGCATAATTGGTAGTATCACCATCTTTAGAATATTTATTTTCCCTAACCAGGAATAAGTTATTTTATCATATTTTCCTAAAAGTTTTTTTACCTTATAAATTGCTTTATTATAGTTCATGTCCTGTAGAAGTTTTAAGTCACTTGGAATATATATTCCAAGATACTTAATCGCGTCTTGTTTCCATTTAAATGGGAAATCATTTAGTATTATATTTTGCATTCCTTCTTCCAATGAGATGTTCATTACTTCAGATTTATCATAATTAACTTTAAAGTTGCTCAATTGCCCAAATCTTTCCAGTTCTTTTATTACATTTGGTATTGTAATTATAGGGTTAGTTATATATAATAAAAGATCATCTGCATATGCAGCCGTCTTATATTCTTTACCTTTAACCTCTATCCCTTTGATATCCGTATTTCCCCTTATAGCTTCCATAAGATGTTCCATTATCATAACGTACAGAAGTGGGGATAGGGGACACCCCTGTCTAGTCCCATTTGATACCTTTATATAATCTGACAACATCCCATTTGTCCTAACTTTTGCTCTTGAATTTTTATATAATGCAGTGATCCTATCTAGCATTTTAGGTCCCATTCCTATTTGCCTCAATACTTCCTCCAAGAATTGCCATCCCACCCTATCAAAAGCCTTCTCGGCATCTATAGCCAGAAGGCAGGCAGGGATGGCATTTCTCTGAGCGTATTCCATCAGTGTATATGTCTTGATAATGTTATCCCTTGTTTCTCTACCCTTCATAAAACCTGTTTGGTCCAAATTTATATGATCTGATATAATTTCTGTTATTCGTCTCGCTATTATCTTAGAGTATATTCTTATATCTATGTTTGTCAAAGATATATGCTACATTTGGAGGTTCTGGTCCCGAGACTTGGGGCGTTATTTCATTTCTGTCTGGAAAATAAACTTCTCCCAGACTCCCTTATGGAGGCCCAGGTGATTCTGTTGCCCAAACCGGGCAAAGATCCTTTGTCCTGCTCTTCATATAGGCCTATAGCTCTCTTAAATCAGGACCTAAAGATCTTGACGAAGATATTGGCTGCCAGGCTGTCAAGAGTTATCACTACCTTGGTGGACATTGGCCAAGTGGGTTTCATCTCCAAAAGTCTACAGACACTAACCTTCGCAGGCTGTAAGCACACCTACAGATTGACCATGCTAACTTTGGGGCTAAGGTGGTGGTATCCCTTGATATGGCTAAAGCCTTAGATTTATATGTCTTTATTGCTACAACATATGGAGTTTGTAGATGTGATTCTGACATGGATCTCTTTGCTCTATAATAGACCTAAGGCAGCTATAAAGATTGGCGTGTCGGTTTCCCCTCAGTTTGTGTTGGGTAGGGGAACACGTCAGGGGTGCCCTCTCTCGTCATCCTTATTTGATCTTGCAATCAAATCCATAGCATTTGCTCTGTGAAGCTCATGAGGGGTGAAGGCGTTGGAGGTAGGGGGTATCCGGGAATGCACTGCTCTGTATGCAGACGATATGCTTCTCTTTTTACAAGACCCAGGACCATCTCTAGTGGCAGTGTTTGTGATATTATGTAACTTTGCCAGTTTCTCAGGTTGCGGGAGCCCAGGCTCAGGCATCGAAAATAGTCCCTGTATCTTGGGTATCTGAATTTAAATACCTCAACGTCTGTATATCAGAGTAGGTGATTTTATGACACTTAATTTACTCCTGCTTCTTACTAAGGTAAAAACGCAGCTGGATGCCTGGATACCTCTGCCGCTCTCCCTGATTGGAAGAGTACACCTTCTTAAAATTAAAATTCTACCGGTTTTGTATTTTCTTGCAGAATTCCCCAATTTGTGTCCCCTGCTCATTCTTTAGGCGCGTGAACAGTCTGTTTGGCTCTTTTCTGTGGTCTACATCACATCCAAGGATTAGTCTCTGCACCTTGCAGGAACCTTTGGCGCAAGGTGGACTGGCATTACCGGACCCTTTCAAATATTTTGTAGCAGGGAAAATGGTAGTTGTTAGGTGATGGCTATTGAGAGATGATGGGGATTTGGCAACAGTATTGGAGGCAGCCCTTATGGGATCTTACGAGGGTCTGTATTATCTGGTATATAGGGGTCCCCAAGTGTCGTCATCTTTGACTAGCTCAATACGCGTCACCATTCGCACATGGGACAAGGTGAAGGTGTTGATGCAATCTGATAATGGAGTATGGTCACCAGATACCCCCCCCCCCCCCCTGTGGTTCAACCCTAGAGTGTCCCATTTTGGTGTGATACCGGACCCCATTATCTGGGCCAAAGTGGGCATCAAACAATTTAAGAATATAGTGGGCGGGGATTTCCTTTTGATCAACTTAAGGATAAGTACAGCTTGCTGAACTGGTATCTAATGCATTCATGACACTGTTTGGTACAGATACATTGGAGCTTGGGTCTTCACCTCTGGAACTGTTATTATGTGATGAATCCCTGCAAAAACCATTGTCAGAAGTATATAATTGTTTGCGGAAAGGCCAAAAATGCTCAGCAAGTGTAGCAACACATGGAGTTCTTTAATACCTCATTTTCAGGGGGATGACTGGGATGATATGTGAGATCACTCATTCGGGGCTCCTATGTTGGCTCGCGATCGGCTTATCCAATTTAAACTACTTCACAGGGTTTACTATATCCCAGCTAGGATAGCCAGTATTTACAGTATTGGTGCCACAGAATGCTGGCGCTGTACTACTAATCCTGCCAATTTTGACCATATATTCTGGCACTGCCAACCGATAAAGGAGTTTTGGACTGGGATTACTCATACCATTCAGAGCATGTTGTCCATTTCCATCCCCTTGACAATTTCTGTCTGCTTGCTGGAACTGGTGGAGGAGGTGGCACCATGTAGGCCACAAGGGACAAAAATATCCCTTTCACTGTTTTACCCAGGCAAAGCCATCTTGTAATGCTGGAAAAAGCCTGAACCTCCCACAGTATCTTACTGGAAGGGCATTGTCAATAAAGTACTGCCCTTCTACATAGCAACGTATCTAAGCAGGGGTTGTCCCAAAAAGTTTGAGAAAGTGTGGCAGTGCTAGCCTAACTGTCCAAGTGACTGATTATCGTAGTATTGTTCTATATGGGAACTAGGTGAACAAAAATTTTGAATGTGACCAAGCAGCTGACAGATTACTTGAGAAACCAGTTCATACTGTTCCAGTAAAATGATGTTTTGGTTGGAGGGCTACTAGTTCTGATTATGCTTCTGCACTTTATGGAATGTTGCACAGGGGAGTGGAGGGGGGGGGGGGCGAGAGCGGGGGATGCTGGGATGGGATGTTATTGTATTTTTGTGTACTGTATGTCTTGTTTAAAATGTTGAATTAAAACAATTTTCCAAAAAAGTATTTGTTCCGACCCGGGTAACCACATAGCATCCAGTACCTCATCCCAAAGAGTCAAATATATTGGAAGAAGGTTGGATTATAACAGTGCCAACACATAATAGTAGAAACAAGGATTAATTAAAACATCACATTTATTATAGACATCATTAAAATAAGATCACATCAGACTGGGAAACAGAAGTGACAATCTCCATTCCCCACCTTAGCAGGAAAGTGACAATCTGCAACTTGTGGCAGGTGATGTGGCAAGTGAACAATCCGCAATATGTGGCAGGTGAGGTGGAAAGGGGACAATCCGCAACTTGTGGCAGGTGACGTGGCAACTGAACAATCCGCAAAGGGTGGCAGGTGACGTGGCAAGTGGACAATCCGCAATGGGTGACAGGGGATGGGGCAAGTGGACAATTTGCAACGTGTGGCAAGTGACAATCTGCAACTTGTGGCAGATGACGTGGCAAGTGGAAAATCCACAATGTGTGGCAGGTGGTAGTGGACAATTTGCAATGTGTGGCAAGTAACAATCCGCAACTTGTTTCAGGTGACGTGGCAAATGGACAATCCGCAATATGTGGCAGGTGACGTGGCAGGTGGACAATTTGCAACTTGTGGCAAGTAACAATCCGCAACTTGTAGCAGGTGACGTGGCAAGTGGACAATCCACAATGGGTGGCAGGTGATGTGGCAAGTGGACAATTTGCAACGTGTGGCAAGTGACAATCCGCAACTTGTAGCAGGTGATGTGACAAGTGGACAATCGGCAATGTGTGGCAGGTGACATGACAAGTGGACAATCCGCAATGGGTGGCAGGTGACGTGGCAAGTGGACAATTTGCAACGTGTGGCAAGTGACAATCCGCAACTTGTAGCAGGTGATGTGGCAAGTGGACAATTGGCAATGTGTGGCAGGTGATAGTGGACAATTTGCAGCGTGTGGCAGGTGACGTGGCAAGTGATAATCCGCAACGTGTGGCAGGTGACGTGGCGAGTGACAATCCGCAACTTGTGGCAGATGACGTGGCAAGTGGTCAATCTGCAACATTTTGCTCTGGGGCCCTGTGATTTCTAGTTACGCCCCTGCTTCCAATATCATTTCTACACTGATGACATCCAAATCTATCTCTCTACCCCCTCAGCTCACTCCATCAGTCTCCTCACGCATCACTAACTTACTAACAGGCATATCTGTATGGATATCACACGACTTCCTCAAACTCAACTTGTCCAAAACCGAGCTTATAATATTTCCTCCCCCATGTGCCTATTCCCCTGACTTTTCTGTAAAGAGCAATAGCACAATCATTCACCCATCCCCACATGTCAGAGTGCTATGTGTTATCCTGGACTTTGAACTCTCCTTTTGGCCCCACATCCAATCACTTTCCAAAGCTTACCGTCTCAACCTCCGCAACATCTCTAAACTACGCCGCTTTCTAACCAGTGAAACCACAAAGCTCCTGATTCACTTGCCTCGATTACTACAACACCCTCCTCATTGGCTTACCTTTAAATTGGCTATCCCCCTTCAGTCCATCATGAATGCTGCTGCCAGACTCATCTATCTGACAAACCGCAGAGTGTCTGCTACCCTTCTCTGCAAATCCCTCCCTTGACTGCCATCCACCCAACAAATTAAATTCTAAATACTAACAATAACTTACAAAGCCATTCACAACCCTGCCCTCAGCTACATCACTAGCCTATTTTCAAAACACCAACCTAATTGTCCTCTTCGTTCCTCCCAAGACCTCCTGCTCTCTAGCTCCCTCATCACCTCCTCCCATACTCGCCTCCAGGATGTCTCCCGAGCCTCTGGAATTCCCTACCCCAATCTGTCAAGCTATCTGCAAATCTATCCACTTTTAGGCAATCCCTGCCTCCACGTAACAACTGCACTTTCATTTTCTTCATCAGCTCATCCCCCACAGTTTTTACCCTTTTGTATCACTTGACCCTCCCTCCTAGATTGCAAGCTCTAACGAGCAGGGCCCTCTGATTCCCCCCTGTATTGAATTTTATTGTAATTGTACTGTCTGCCCTAACATTGTAAAGCACTGTCTTAACTGTTGGAACTGTATAAATCCTGTATTATAATAATAATAAATCGGTGCTAATGAAATTTGTATGGAAGAACAAAAAACCTAGACTAGCCCTCGCCAGCTTGCGACAACCTAAAGATAGGGGTGGGTTGGCGATCCCAGACGTACAGACTTATTACAATGCGGTTGTTTTGTCTAGAGTGAGTGAATGGACTAAGAGGGATAATATGGAAAAAAGGTGGGTAAACCTCGAGCACGTAAGTTGTAAGGCACAATTAGGAAAGCAAATATGGAACCCCCCACACAAGCGGATAGTGTCCCTGGAAGGGAACAATATAACACGTAACACTTTTAGAATTTGGGATAAGGTTTATAGGCAAGCAAATGGGAAATACAATTCACCTCTCATAGCACTAAAGGAAAATTAGTACTTTTTATTAGGTTGTAAAGAGATAGGAGGAAATTGGGTAAAGGAGGAAGCACAGTTAAAAGATGTAATTATGAACGGAGTTTTAGCACCATTTCACGAAATAAAGCAAAAAACAGGTTTAATGGTGATTGATGGATGGAGATATGCTCAGCTCTCCCACTTTGTGAAAAAAACTACCACAGCCGATTCGATCGGCAGGAGAATTGACCCCCTTGGAACAATTATGTATATCAAAGAACCCCAAGGAGATTGTTTCAAGGTGGTACAAGCTGTTGTTATCAGGGGGGGAGTGGGGAGTACCTCCATTCATCAAAAGATGGGAAAGGGAACTGGGTACACAAAAAGATAATGTAACGATAGGTAAAATATTCAAATTAGTTCATGGCTCTGCAGTAGATACTAAAACGTCAGAGATGAGTTATAAATGTCTGACGAGATGGTACTACACCCCAGAAAAGAACAGTAAATTCCAACCAGATAGTTCAAGGGAATGCTGGCGTGGGTGTAAGGAGGTGGGCACGATGGCCCACCTATGGTGGGGCTGTCCGAAGATTAAAAAATACTGGAATAAGATCTTACTTCACATCAAAGAGATAACTAAAACCACGGTGGTGGCTGACCCCTGGGTAGTTTTATTTCATGGTAAAAAGGGCGGGGTAAAACAGTATAAGGAGTCCTTAAAGAGGAAGTAAACCCTGATGGGTTTACTTCCTCTTTCATTCCCTGCAAAGGTAAAGCATAATGGACTACTATGCATGGCATAGTAGTCCATTATGTGTCACTTACCTGACACAGGAGCCAGCGAAGTCACCGCTGTCCCCTGTAGTCCGGCGCATCCATCTTCTCGTGGGGTCTCGCAGCTCCACCGCTTTCATTCGGCGAAGCCGCGATGAAGTCACTCCCGCGCATGCGCATGGGAGCCGACACGCGTGGCATCTTCGCCATTGACTATGCCACGCTCAGTGCGCCTGCGCGCCGCTGTCTACGGCGCATGCGCCGTAGACAGCGGTGCCTGTCTTCGGGCAAATATCTCCTAAACCGTATAGGTTTAGGAGATATTTCTTGGACCTACAGGTAAGCCTTAATCTAGGCTTACCTGTAGGTCAAAGTGGTTTGTAAGGGTTTACAACCACTTTAATCCCGCATTTATTAAATGCAGGGAAAAAAATTAATCCCCAAAAAATGGCAGGAGACTGAGGCGCCTTCAATATGGGATTGGGTTAACGCTGTAGAAGAGACCCATAAGATGGAATGCCTATGTGATAGTCTGGAGGAGAGGAGCAATAAACACACTACCATGAAATGGAAGAGTTGGCAAGAATTTTAAAAAAAATGGTGCATCACAGAAGGGCTAAGGGCATAATTCTCACACGGGTGCAAATCTGGTAGAGAATGGCAACTTCGAGGAGGTGGTCTACAGGGCATGTGGGGGAGGGAGGGGTGAGGAGGGGTGAGGAGGGGTGAGGAGGGGTGGGCGGAGGGGGGGGTAAATTGTTAGGGGAAGTAGTGACGAGGCTGGGGGGTAATGTTAAGCTGTTAGAAAATATGGGTGAGGATAGCACATTGAAATATTTTGGAAAATATCCTAAATAACATATTTTTTAAGGGAAAAAAAAAAAGGAAGATAAACTGCCACAATGATGTGAAGTTGTATGAGAGGGATTCTGAGCGACAAGCTGATTTGGGTCCTTTGGATATTATTGGATTCACTGAGGTGCCAAAAAAAAATAATAATAATAATAACAGCAGCCTTTTTGTGTCATGCTCAGTGTTATTCACTCTTGAAGATTACACAATAAATGGTGTACAAGGACTTACAGTGGTGTGCACCCACATGTGAAGACCATTTGGTTGTTTACATCTCACCCTGAGCAGTGTTTTCCTCTACTATTGATGTCAACCTCTGAAGGGTACACATTCTGGAGTCTACAGCAATTTGTCTGATTCAGCAGGAACCAGCCCAATTTGTGTGTAGCTCTCCCTATTCAACAGAAGCCAATCATTAGACCAGCTTCTGTCAAACAGTCCAGCTGAAAAACCTAGATCCGATCAGCCACTGCAGCCAATGGATGCAGCGCTGATCTGGGTAGTCTGACAAGAATACAATGGCAAAAGGAAGGAGATTCTGCACCTACATCTTATGTTTAAATGCAGGAATCTCAATTTAATAACTACTCTATAACTAACGCCGGCCATACATGGATTGAAATTCAACTGGATCAGCAGGGATCAATCAATTGACTTATGTACAACCAGCCTGTTGGAAAATTTTCTCTGGATCAGCTATAGCCGGTAGTGCTGATCAGTGTATTCTGATGGCAGGGAAGTCTCCCCGCTGTCAGAATACAGAGCAGAGTGGGAGGGATTCCCTCATGCACATTGAGTATGTGCATGGGGGAATCGAGTCATTTTCTTTTGTTCAACCCAAAAAATTACTTATGTAGACAGGCCATACATGAGTCTTATTTATGTAATTATTTTCATTCAGAAAGCAGGTTGAATTAAAAAAATAGCAAATTCCCTCACACATTCAGTTTGGATGGGGAAATCAATCCCACTTAACTATTGTATTCTGCCAAGGGGGAGCCTTCCCTGCCAGCAGAATACAATGATCAGCACCACCGGCTCTAGCTGGCAGCACTGATCGTTGGGGAAATATCTGACAGGCTGGTTGTACACAAGTCAGTTAAAAGATTGACTTGTGTGCAACCAGCTAGCCCATACATGGATTGAAATCCATCCGGTTCCTGTTTACTCTCCGGCCCTCTTCTTCACTCTTCCCTTCCCCTAAAAAGCCCAGGGGCAGCACCTTACTGAACAGACTTAGTATCTTCATTCTAAATAAGGCAGGACCAAATTAAAGGAGCAGTAATTCCCTTTTACATGCTTGTCTTCAAATTCCTGCTTTTTCTTGCATTGCAGTTTCTTCTTAGTAGTTCTTTATGCTGTTTATTACCACACTGCTTTTGCCATAATTATGTTTGTATTGTCAGGTAAGCTTTATTATTCTCTTCTGTGAGCTTGTCATGTTTCCAATTAAACCAAGAGCTTTTATTCTTAACATTAGACTCCTGCTCAAAGCACTTTTTCTGCTTTACATATCTCCCATTTTGTATTCATCTTCAAAATTAAATCACTGCACAGGACAATCTACATTCAATTTCTTTATGATGAAAATGTGGGCTCTTAATCTTCACATCTCAAAATAATAAAAGAAAAAAAAAAAGAACCTCTCCCCAAAGCCAGGAGAGAAACAGAGAAAGAAGAAAAAATAACATATCGGTACCACTACCACATTTTGAGCATGGGATCTGTCCTGGTCTGCAAGGAGACACATTTGTACTCATTAAAAGATCTCTGAGTCACAGTATCATAGAATCTATTAACCAAAAGAAACATGCTTCTCACGATGTGAACCCAGGAAGGGACAAGAAAAACCTGGAGCCACTTAAGACAAGGGAACAAAAATAAATATAATGACAAAACTCCATCTATTGACACAACACTCTATACACAAGTGCTCCATATCATTCCAGAAAAATAAATATAAACTAAATATATCTTCACCATGTACACATTATAAAAGGAATTTTTAGTTAGTTTAGCTACATGACGTTGCCCCACCCATGACCAGTGCATCCAACATACACAGATATCAATGTGAGCCACAGACAGCACCATCTATCTACCTTATTACAACCTCAGGGATATCATGTAATGACACATAGCCACCAAGTGGGCATAAGATAAATTACATAATTTGCAATAACTTTATTGCGCTCCTTAAAAACTATCCCTAGAAGAACATGTCAAACAACCCACATATACTACATCAGCCACAGGGGGCCAACTAGGGGACACAGACTGGGAACAAGATACCCCAAAATTTGCACAAAGGAGGGAAGTGAAATTAACTTGTTATACCTCAAAGAAAGGGAGTAAAACGAAGTTGCTCATTGAGCCCTGGCTTGCAAGCCCTCAAACGATATGTCCATCTACATTCATTTTTCAAAAATCTCTTGTCAAATTCTCCACTTCACAGGTGGGGATGTATCCTGTCTAGGGATGAGCTTCGAGTTTGAGTCGAACTTATGTTCGACACAAACATTGCCTGTTCGCCTGTTCACACAACAGCGAACAATTTGGGGTGTTCACGGCAAATTCAAAAAGCCGCAGAACACCCGGTACAAGTCCCCAAACACTCTTGGGGACTTCTTATCTGAGGAGGGCGGGGCCACCCATCACCTGACCCTGCCCCCCTCTGACGCAAGGGGAAAGCTTGGCTTCCCCAATGACATATGGGTGACCCTGTCCCCCTCTGAGGTAACGCAGGTTTCAGTTACATCAGAGGGGGCGGGGTCACCCGTACATCACTGGGGAAGCCTGGCTTTCCCCCGTGCATCAGAGGGGGCTGGGGTCAGGTGATGAATGGCCCTGCCCTCCTCAGATAAGAAGTGTCAGGATGCCGGGATTCCCGCAGTGTCTCCGTCGGAGACAGAGGATGGATGTTCTGCACTGGTGGGAGAGATCACCCATCGCTGGATCAGATAAGCCATCGCTGGACCCCGGAGAGATGAGCATCCGTCGCTGGATAGCAAGAGTGGATTACCACTGCTGGAATCTTTTTTTTATTTTTTTTATTTTTAATAAAGGACTTTTGCAACGATGTGTGTGTCTTTTTTAACTACTTTGTTTGTGAAATGGTAGGGGTACTTTTGTACCCCCTTACCATTTCAATTAAGGGGGGGCGGGATCTGGGGGTCCCCTTGTTAAAGGGGGCTTCCAGATTCTGATAAGCCCCCCACCCGCAGACCCCCACAACCACCGGCCAGGGTTGTGGGGATAAGGCCCTTGTCCTCATCAACATAGGGACAAGGTGCTTTGGGGGGGACCCCAAAGCATCCTCCCAATGTTGTGGGCATGTGACCTGGTATGATTCAGGAGGGGAGCTGCTCTCTTGTCCCCCCCTCTTTTCTTGCAGCCTGCCAGGTTGCGTGCTCAGATAAAGGGTCTGGTATGGATTTTTAGGGGGAACGCCTTTTTCTTTTTACAATTTGGCATGGAGTTTTTTGCCTATCCGCATGTTCTGGTGTGAACCAAACCGGGGGGTGTTCGGCTCATCCTTACTTTTTACATATGATCACTTCCTCCTCCATCATGCTGGCTTGAGATGCACCAGAATTATCTGTGATTCCTTGGGCTCTGGTGGTCTGTTTGGATGCATGTGACTCTGTAATAGGGTCCATCCTTTCTGGTAAGAGTCCATCTTGTTCCTGGTGGTGGAGCACATGGTCACATTGGATTTCAGGCTCAAAGTTGTCATTCCTGGATGACAAGATTTGGGTTCTTACTATCTTCACATCTACTGTCACTGGACTTTATTTCTTGGTTTTAACGCTAATATTATAAGCTCTGTGATTATTGTTTTACATGGTTTATTACAGTTTGACTGTTTTTTGCCAGCAGCTTTATAGTTTTGCCAGCGTGGACTACAACTTTTACACAATAGGCTGCAGTCTTGCTCTGATTCTGCCAACCCCAACCCACTAGCTATAGCACTAACCAGACAAGTTTTGCTGCCCCAGCTGCTAGGGCACAAAAAAGGCAGGGAAGGTTGACACACTTTTCTTGCCTGGCACAATCTTCTCAGTCTGGTGGTGCAGCAGTTCCTGGATAGGTATCCAGGGTTAAAAGATGTTCTGAGGCAGGTCAGAAGAGTTTGTAGCCTCTTCCGATGGTCCTTCCCAGCCAGTGTTAGGCTGAGTGAACTTCGGCAGGAATTCCTTCTGCCTGCAAACTGCAATATTCTGTGACATAGCCACCAGTAGGAACTCCGCTTTGACCATGCTTCAGCAGCTGCAAATGCAGCAGAGAGCCATCAACCAGTACCTGTGTGAGTATGGTATGAGGACAGGCTCATGGGAGCTGAGCTCTTTTCCCCATGCCACTGCTTGTTGATACAGGATGCATGCACTGTATTTTTACCATTTGAGTAGGCAACAAGAATGGTGAGCCATGACGATGCATGCATCAGCGACACTGTACCAGTTAGGTTCCCGCTGGAGCACACACCAGGTGATATAACAGGCAGGGCGCACAAGGCAGAGCAGCAGGAGGAAACCAAGAACTTTCTTGCATCCTAGGGCTTGCTCTATCCAGACACTGTCCCTGTGAGGGGACAGTAGATGAAGGAGGGGAAATATTATGATTGCCCTAGGGACATTGAGGCTGAAGATGACATGACTTTCAGGGGTGAGTTTCATGCCTCAATGTCATCCTCAGCAGCTATGAAAATTTGAGTTCCTCCACCTCCAGTAGTTTGCTTCATGCTTCGAATGCCCACGAAAGGACCCTAGGATTTGTGGCTTTAAAGAGAGGGAAAATTATTGGTTAGTCATCCTCCTTGATTCATGTTTCAAGGGAAAAGTTACATAGCTCATCCTGCCCTCAGAGAGCAGAGGATAAAACATCTGGAGGATGCACTATGGAGAAAACGTTGTCACTAATTCCCAGAGGCCGGCAGGATAAAGTGTCACAGACAAGGTGTCTCAGATCCTTCTGTCAGTGAAAAGAAGGAGCAGTAGTGGTTGTCTGAGCAATGCCTTTAAAACAAATTTCAGTCCTCAGTGCCCAGGGCTGTCAGCTGCTAGTATTTATCGGCAGTGGCTGCATCACATAGTCGCTGATTATTTGTGGGCAAAGCGGATGCAGAGACTCTCCAAATGGATGACATCTGTCACTACTGTGTCATAAGGGTACAGAGCTTACCCAGAATGCATTTGAGCTGCTGGGCTGCCCAGCATTATTTCTGACTGTGCACTTTGTGCTGTGGGGGGGCTTTGTGACTGATAAAAGAGTGTGTCTGTCCACATTGTTGACCGGCTGACATTCCTGAAAATTAACCAATCTTGGATCAGCAGCAGCTACCGGGAGCTACCACTATGCTTCTGAATAAATATTTGGGGGATTCTACCACCCTCCAATTTTTTTTTTGCTTCTTTCAATGATGCTCCTTGCACCATTGCAGGCTACATAAATATCTCACATTCTGCTATAATTTCCATGTCTGGGTTCTTTAAGCACACCCAGCCACCATGAGTACATCCCACTACCTGCCACTGTTAAAGTGATTGTAAACTCAAACATTTTTTTTCATAACAGACAGGTTTATACTTACCTTACCTATACAACTCCATTGCACAGAGCGGCCCTAAACCTCCTCTTCTTGGGTCACATACCAGCATTCCTTGCTCCTTCGCCTTTTGGTGTGGCACCATAGGAAGCTGCTTTTATCATGGCACCCTTGTGGGCTTGATCCCAAGCTGTGGTTTCTATGTACATAGTCTTGGCCCTGCTCCCTCCTTTACAAGATTTGACTGACAGCAGCAGGAGCCAAGGGCTCCTGCTGCCTCAACAAAGCCTATGAGATTGGGAAGTGAGAGGAGAGAGCTGCTGCAGACAGGCACAGCGCTGTATCAAGTGAGGACTCAGGTAACCAGGGGGGTGAGGGTTGATACTTTTACCTAAACATTTTATGTTTTACCTTAATGCAAACACTTTAACATCTCTTACAACTGAGGTAGGCCTCTCCCCATTACACTCTAAAAATGGGGCAATAGCTCCTGTTCTTTGCAAAAACAGGTTGAATGTGGCACCCACATTTTTTTTTGTTTTGTTTCATAGTTTCAAGTGCTGTGAATTTTATATAGAAGGGTCCATCCTGTGGTCTGAAAGATGATTTTGTCTGTGGGGTAACAGGGTCGCCTCTCCCCTCCTGATGCTCTCCACTCCCTCTCCAGGCGCTCCAGTCCAGACTGGAACAACCCCAATCATCTATACGTTAAGTATTTTGTCCTTTCTGGTTTTGGTATTTTGTTTACAGGGCATTGACGGCTTGTGGAAGCATCGTATGGAACTCATCCGAGTTTGATCAGAAGCTTTCCAGGGCAAAGGAGAAATTTTCCACAAGCATGCGTAATTTTAAAGCACAATTGGGATAAAACTTTTCCGCATAAGGGAATTTAATTAGACACGTGGCCATTCACTAAAATTAGAAGAAAAGTGGTTTAACCTTAAGCTGCATAGAGGGTTCTTTACTGTAAGAGCGGTAAGGATGTGGAATTCCCTTCCAGAGGCAATGGTTTCAGAGAGGAGCATAGATAATTTCAAAAAACTATTAGACCACAACATACAGGGGTATACAATGTAATACTGACAATAAATCACACACATAGGTTGGACTTGATGGACTTGTGTCTTTTTTCAACCTTGTCTACTATGTAACTATGTAGCTATGACATGTTAGGTATCTATTTATTTGGTAAAACATCATCTTTTATTTTTTTTACCAAACAATTGGGTATTATATGTTTTTGGGCATTCAAAATCATTAAAGTGTATTTTTCCCCAAAAAATGTGTTTTAAAGTGTTTATGTATAATGTTTGGGGGTTGGTAATTTTCTAGCAAAAAATACTGATGTCAACAAAAAGTGTTAGAATTGGTCTGCTCTTAACATGGTAAACAGTATACACACTTATTATTAATGTTTTACATAGTTATACCTGCAAAAGGAGTCAGCCTGAAGTAATCTAGCAGGTTTTTATTTTCTGACTAAAGTTCCACTTGAGGCCGGGTTCACATATGTGCGGCCATTGGTTCGTGCCTGGGGTCTGGTGCGTGTCTGTTCACTGGTTCAGGTGTGATTCAGGTCCGAATTTTTGCCTGAATTTACACCGAACCCAAACACGCCCCTGGGCCCTTTTTCAAAATCGCTCTGTGGCCACACTGTACCTGTGTGAACGGCTCCATTGAGAGCTGGTCACACTCGCCTGTCATGAGGATTGGATGCGGAGGCATCCAATTCGCATATATGTGAACCCAGCCTTAAAAGAGAAAGAGTTAAAGTTTTCACTTTTAACTGAAAGAGAGCTGCTGATTTCCAGTCCTTAGTTCAATAACTTCCATAGAAGAGACAGTGGCTGTTTGGAATCAAAGCTCGTATCTGATATAAAATGTGTTTAGGTGAATTGGCTGCTGCTAATTGTAATCATTAAATTCTATGAGTATGCAGGACAGTGTTTCCACTGACAGCTCGTTTGTCTAAGCATGCCTGATTTTGTATAGTGGCTTTTCAAGAGCTCTCTATTGAATGTTAGTCAGCTGAGATCTGAATAACCAAGTAAGTAGAACGTGTTTAAAGACAAACTGAAGTCACAGAAAAAACACTTTCAGTGAGATAGTTATTGTGCTAATCACTTAAATTTTACTACTACTCTCCTGTTGTAGCAGTGACTGCACAGGCACCAAGATTTGACCACTCTACTCAGTACACTAATGCCACGAACACACGATCGGAATTATGGTTGGAAAAAGGACTCACGGTTTTCTAGAGGGACTTCCGCTCAAGCTGTCTTGCCTACACACGGTCACAACAAATTCCGACCATCAAGAACGCAGTGGCATACAACACGTATGACGGGACTAGAAAAAGGAAATTCAATCACCAGTAGCCAATAGCTTCCGTCTCGTAGTTGAATCTGAGCATGCATGAGTTTTTGTGTTGTCGGAATTGCATACAGACAATTGGAAATTGAACATGCTCTCAAATTTTTGCTGGCGGGAATTCGGCCAGCTAACTTCCGATGGAGCATACAAACGGTCACATTTTTCCCATGAAAAGCTCTCATTGGTGTTTTGCTGCCCGAGATCGTGTGTACGCGGCATGAGAAATCTTTCAGATCTGGTCACAACATCTCTTTCTCAGCAATATATATACAATATATATTGTGCTGTCCTTTTAACTAGATGCTGACCGCCGGCCGTCAAATGACGGCCAGGCGGCGCACCTATTGTGGCAATAAAGAGGACATGTCACTACCCCTCATAGTACCTGTCAATCACAGTCCATCAGAGTACCTGTCACAGTCCATCAGAGTATTTGAGTACCTGTCACAGCCAATCAGAGTACCCGAGTACCTGTCCCAGTCCCCCTGAGTACCCGAGTACCTGTCCCAGCCCATCAGAGTACCCGAGTACCTGTCATGGCACACCAGAGTACCCGAGTACCTGTCCCAGCACATCAGAGTACCCGAGTACCTATCACAGCACATCAGAGTACCCGAGTACCTGTCACGGCCCATCAGAGTACCCGAGTACCTATCACGGCCCATCAGAGTACCCTAGTACCTGTCACGGCACATCAGGGTACCCAAGTACCTGTCACAGCACATCAGGGTACCCGAGTACCTGTCACGGCACATCAGGGTACCCAAGTACCTGTCACAGTCCATCAGAGTACCCGAGTACCTGTCACAGTCCATCAGGGTACCCGAGTATCTGTCACAGTCCATCATGGTACCCGAGTACCTGTCACAGTCCATCATGGTACCCAAATATCTGTTACGGTTCAACAGTGTACCCGAGTACCTGTCACAGCCCATCAAAGTACCCGAGTACCTGTCACAGCTCATCAAAGTACCCGAGTACCTGTCACAGCCCATCAGAGTACCCGAGTACCTGTCCCAGTCCATCTGAGTACCCGAGTACCTGTCACAGTTCATCTGAGTACCCGAGTACCTGTCACAGTTCATCTGAGTACCCGAGTACCTGTCACAGTTCATCTGAGTACCTGTCACAGTACATCTCAGTACCCGAGTACCTGTCACGGCCCATCAAAGTACCCGAGTACCTGCCACAGCCCATCAAAGTACCCGAGTACCTGTCACAGCCCATCAGAGTACCCGTGTACCTGTCCCAGTCCATCTGAGTACCCGAGTACCTGTCACAGTTCATCTGAGTACCCGAGTACCTGTCACAGTTCATCTGAGTACCCGAGTACCTGTCACAGTTCATCTGAGCACCTGTCACAGTACATCTCAGTAACCGAGTACCTGTCACAGTCCATATGAGTACCTGTCACTGCCCTTCAGAGTACCGAAATACTAGTCACCAAGCCATCAGAGTACCTGTCATCAGGCCATCAGAGTACCCGAGTACCTGTCACCAGGCCATCAGAGTACCCGAGTACCTGTCACCAGGCCATCAGAGTACCCGAGTACCTGTCACCAGGCCATCAGAGTACCCGAGTACCTGTCACCAGGCCATCAGAGTACTAGAGTACCTATCTCCAGCCCATCAGAGTACCCCAGTACCTATTTGCAGCCCATGTCTCATAGAATATACGTTGGGATGTTTGCTTTCCAAAATGGGGTCATTTTGTGGGTAATTTCACTGTCCTGGTGGTCCAGGACCTTCAAAAGTGTGATAGGTAGGAATGAAATGAGATGTGTAATTTATGCTCCTAGAATGCCTGAACGTACTACTTCAATGTTCGGCCTCTCTATGTGGCCAGGCTGTGTAAAAGTCCTACACATGTGGTATCGCCATACTCGGGAGGAGTAGCAGAATGTGTTTTGGGGTGTAATTTTTGCTATATACATGCTATGTGTTAGAAATATCTCATAAATTGACAATTTTGTGTAAAAAAAAATGCGTTTTAATTTTTTTCCACATATTCCAAAAACTTCTGGAAAAAAATTAACCATTCAAAAGACTCATTATGCCTCACAGATTATATGTTTGGGTGTTTGCTTTCCAAAATGGGGTAATTTTATGGGAAATTCCATTGTCCTGGTACTCCAGGGCCTTCAAAAGTATAATAGGTGGTTGAGAAATGAGATGCGTCATTTTTGCTCGTAGAACGTCTGAAGGTACTACATCAATGTTGGTGCTCTGTATGTGACCAGGCTGTGTAAAAGTCTCACACATGTGGTATCGCTGTACTCGGGAAGAGTAGCAGAATGTATTTTGGGGTGTAATTTGTTGTATGCATATGTTGTGTGTGAGAAATAACCTGATAATATGACAATTTTGTAAAAAAAAATAATAATAAAAAAAAATCTTAATTTTGCAAAGAATTGTGGGAAAAAATGACAACTTAAAAAAACTCATCATGCTACTTACTTAATACCTTGGAATGTCTACTTTGTAAAAAGGGGTCATTTGGGGGGTATTTGTACTTTCCTGACTTGTTAGTGTCTCAAGAAATGAGATACACCTGATGTACTGAAGGCCTGATCAGATGTGATCAATTTTCAGCGATTGGCACCATAGTTTGTAGACTCTATAACTTTCACAAAGACCAAATAATATATACTAATGTGGGTTATTTTTACCAAAGATATGTAGCAGTATAAATTTTGGCCAAAATGTATGAAGAAAAATTACTAATTAGCAAAACTTTATGACAAAAACAAAGAAAAGGCATTTTTTTCACAAAATTTACGTTTTATTTTATTTATAGCACAAAAAATAAAAAAACTCACTAGTGATTAAATACCACTAAAAGAAATCTCTATTTGTGTGGAAAAAAAGAAGCAAATTTCATATGGGTACAGTGTTGCATGACTGAGTAATTGTCATTCAAACTTTGAGAGCGCTGAAAGCTGAAAATTGGTCTGGTCAGGAAGGGGGTGTAACTGCACTGTATTGAGGTGGTTAAATTATACACAAGCAGTTAGCACAGCAAATTGTGTTATGAAGTAAAAAAGTGCAGCGCTCATACAGAAATCACATATACATAGTGACCAATAAAATTTATAGAAATGCAAATTGAATCATACACCAGTGTTATATACACAAAAAAACGTGACAATATAATAAACGTAAATCAACATGGGTGTCAAAAGGAAATTTACCAAAGTCCCATTAATAGAAAGTCCAGATAAATCCAGCTGCAAAACCATGTGGTGAATCAAACAGTGAGGCAAGTATAATCTGGCAAGTGTTGTTCAGTAGGTGAAAATAGTAGATGTTAAAAAGCTTAATAGAACGATTGAACACAGATGGGCGTATACCCTCTGAGTCAATCAAGCTTGAATAGTAACAATACAGACTCCGGGAAATTGTTATATAACTCTCAATGACGTATTAAAGATTTAATTACCAAGGAGGAAAAATAACAAGAGGGCACATAGCATAATTCTATTAAGATTCCAGCTTATTTATTAAAAAAAGAGTAACACTCACATTTGGTGATGAAAGATCAAGCGCTTTTAAAAAGGGCAGTAACAGTGGCATCAGCAATCCTTTCCGATGCGTTTCGTCCCATGGTCCATTATCTGGGGTACTGATCCACTGTTTTTACTGCTTTTAAATACAGTAATGTTCTCCCCCATTGAATTATGGCTCCAAAACGTTTAGGGATGTTCAATTGAGCTAGTTTCCGGTTACATCAAGATGGCGCCGCCAGCGTGCGTTTCAAACCTCGTTTGGAAACGGAATGGTGCCGACGACGTGCGTTCCAAGACTCACCTGAAACTAACCATAACTTCAAAGCTGACGTGTTAACCGGAAATCTAATTAGTTTCCGGGTAGTCAAAAAATGTAGATGCAAGCTTCATTTTAGAATGAACCATAAACCAGAAACCGGAAGTACCCGTCAGCCATGTTATCAAGCCTTAAGCAACGGGATATC
Organism: Lithobates pipiens; assembly: GCF_037356315.1. NCBI lineage: Eukaryota > Metazoa > Chordata > Amphibia > Anura > Ranidae > Lithobates > Lithobates pipiens. The sequence goes on along the minus strand of NW_027507718.1, from coordinate 212,408,548 downwards.
AGCAAAGCTTATAATAGGAAAACCACATTACAAACGACTAAAATAATGCAAATTAAATGAAAGGTTAAAATATACCACACTCTCTGACAAGAGGTAAGTAAATACCCCCGCCTGCATAATTCTGCTAATTGTGGGTATAGGCCAATGTAACATAACTATCGCTGAAGATGATTTAAAAAATCCACTAAAAAGTAATTTCATTAATTAAAAAAATCTTCAAAAATGTTCACATATAATTATTTTAAATTACTAAATTCAATATAAGGACTGGAGCCATAATTGAATATGAAGCTCCACCAAAAAATAATGATATAAAAACCATACAGTGTCCATAAACAATAAAATGAATTGTAATTAGCTCAGAAAAAAAATTTAAATTAAAAATTAAAAATATATTGTTACCCACTGAACCCAAGATCCGACTGTTCAAGATTGATTAATGAATGCATTAATGTCCCACTCCATGTTTAAACCTGGTTTAAATGGTGAGTGAGACTGCAATTCGTAAATCCAAAACGTTTCTAACCGTGAGACCTCACACGTCATGGCTCCACCCCTCCACGGAGGAACATATTTATCAATACTCTCGCCTAGCAGTAAAAAGGGTCGCTGGTTCGAATACCAACCATGACACTAGCTGCCTGGAGTTTGCATGTTCTCCCTGTGCCTGCAGGGGTTTCCTCCGGGTACTCCGGTTTCCTTCCACACTCCAAAGACATGCTGGTAGGCTAATTGGCTTCTGTCCAAAATTGGCCCTAGTATATGAATGGGGACCTTGGCTTGTGGGCTCCTTGAGGGTAGGGACCGATGTGAGTGTGCAGTGTACAGGGATAGGGACAATTGTGGACACTCACTCAGGTTGAACTGGATGAGCTGGTGTCTTTATTCAACCTTACTAACTATGTAAATATATGTCTGGTCGCACATGTACAAAAAGTCTTAATAGGATAGATTTTATTGGTCACATTAGACTTGAATTCTAAGGTTCTATGCCTTTCACAGGAATTGCAACGGCAAACCATACATTTCTTACATGGAAAGTATCCCACCATAACATTTGGGGCAACCCTGCCTCTCAGAAACCGGGCTCCTCTAAAAGTCACCTTAGCTTGTTCAGGCAAAAACGTCCCCAGAATCCGGTCATTCTTAAGCACATTCCAATGGCGATTAATAATAGCCTTAATGTCTTTGTGCTGTGCTGAAAATGATGTGAACATAGAATATTTGAAAGTTTCATCAGTTTCACGTGGGGGTTTTGTTCATAATAAAGAACTTCTATTGGTCATAATGACTTTTTGGAATTCACGATCAATATTAATTGGATCGTATCCTTTTTCAATAAACTTTTGCTTTAACTAGATGCTGACCGCCGGCCGTCAAATGACGGCCAGGCGGCGCACCTATTGTGGCGGGAGGCCGTCATATGACGGCCTCCCATTTAAACAGGGAATGCGCACGGTCGTGTGCGCGCATCACTGTTTCTTCGGTGGCGGCGTGTCACGGAGACACCACTCGCCACCGAAGGGGGTGAACAGCCATTGGTTATGGCTGTTTACCACGTGATCGGCCGTGATGAAGTCACGGACGATCACAGATGGTCACACCCCAGCTGTGCACGGCGCATGCGCGTGATCGCGAGCGCGCTACGCGTGCACGTCGGTGGCAGCGTGTTCCCCGGGAACACTGCTCGTCACCGACGCTGGTAAACAGCCATTGGCCGGCTGTTTACCCACGTAAACGGCTGTGATCCTTTCACAGCCGATCACTAAAATTTAAACAAACCGCGTAACGAGATGTTACCGGGTTGTTCTCCTCCTCACACACCGATCGTGTGTGAGGAGGAGATTGCGGTAACATCTCGTTACCGCCTAGTGTACACCAATCACACTGATATAGAGTACCTGTCACCACCCCTCATAGTACCTGTCAATCACAGTCCATCAGAGTACCTGTCACAGTCCATCAGAGTATTTGAATACCTGTCACAGCCCATCAGAGTACCCGAGTACCTGTCCCAGTCCATCTGAGTACCCGAGTACCTGTCCCAGCACATCAGAGTACCCGAGTACCTGTCCCAGCCCATCAGAGTACCCGAGTACCTGTCCCAGCCCATCAGAGTACCTGAGTACCTGTCCCAGCCCATCAGAGTACCCAAGTACCTGTCACGGCCCTTCAGAGTACCCAGGTACCTATCACGGCCCATCAGGGTACCCGAGTACCTGTCACGGCACATCAGGGTACCCGAGTACCTGTCACGGCACATCAGGGTACCCGAGTACCTGTCACGGCACATCAGGGTATCCGAGTACCTGTAATGGCACATCAGAGTACCTGTCACAGTCCATCAGAGTACCCGAGTACCTGTCACAGTCCATCAGGGTACCCGAGTACCTGTCACAGCCCATCAGAGTACCCGAGTACCTGACACAGCCCATCAGAGTACCCGAGTACCTGTCACAGCCAATCAGAGTACCCGAGTACCTGTCACAGCCCATCAGAGTACCCGAGTACCTGTCCCAGTCCATCTGAGTACCCGAGTACCTGTCACAGTTCATCTGAGTACCCGAGTACCTGTCACAGTTCATCTGAGTACCCGAGTACCTGTCACAGTTCATCTGAGTACCCGAGTACCTGTCACAGTTCATCTGAGTACCCGAGTACCTGTCACAGTTCATCTGAGTACCTGTCCCAGTTCATCTGAGTACCCGAGTACCTGTCACAGTCCATATGAGTACCTGTCACTGCCCTTCAGAGTACCCAAATACCAGTCACCAAGCCATCAGAGTACCTGTCACCAGGCCATCAGAGTACCCGAGTACCTGTCACCAGGCCATCAGAGTACCCGAGTACCTGTCACCAGGCCATCAGAGTACCTGAGTACCTGTCACCAGGCCATCAGAGTACACGAGTACCTGTCACCAGGCCATCAGAGTACGAGAGTACCTATCTCCAGCCAAAAATAAAAAACTCACTAGTGATTAAATACCACTAAAAGAAATCTCTATTTGTGTGGAAAAAAGGACGCAAGTTTCATATGGGTACAGTGTTCCATGACTGAGTAATTGTCATTCAAACTGTGAGAGCGCTGAAAGCTGAAAATTGGTCTGGTCAGGAAGGGGGTGTAACTGCACTGTATTGAGGTGGTTAAAGAACAAGCCTAATCCAAAAATGTATCCACATTTGTGCAATTTCTGCGTAACCGCAAGAATTGTCTCAGAGGGGCCGAGTCAAAGCCAAGATTTGTGGTGGCAACTGTCGATCAGTATAAAACTGTTTCGATCTGTGGACTTAAAATGGGTTTAAAATATGAATTTGCACGAACAGATGCTGATCTCCAAATCTAGGAAATTAACCTTAGTTGCACTAAATTCAAACGTCAAAGAAATTCCCTTGTCATTAGAATTGAGAAAGGTGAAAAACTCCTCCAAAGACTCCAGGGAACCATCCCCATAGGAGGAGGATGTCGTCTATATACGGGGGATGGTTCCCTGGAGTCTTTGGAGGAGTTTTTCACCTTTCTCAATTCTAATGATGGGAATTTCTTTAACGTTTGAATTTAATGCAACTAAGGTTCAGTTAATTTCCTAGATTGGGAGATCAGCATCTGTTCATGCAAATTCATATTTCAAACCCATTTTAAGTTTATTTTAAGGGCACCCCACCACTAAAATGCAAAAACCCTGACTGGTCTTCCCCTCCCAAAGAAAAAGAAAGTGTATTAATCCTTGCTCCCCATATCCCCCATCCACTTATCCCCTCCCCCCGTCACCTTCGATCACCCCTTACTTCCTGTGTTTGAGACATAACCAAATCCTCAAACAAAAATGTGCTGAAAAACAAAAAAAACATATGTTATATATTAGGGGGCAAAAACTTGAGAGAATTACTCCCTGATTCTACCCTTACCTTATTTCACCATATTCCCATACCCATCTCTTTTATCTCTCCCTCCCTCATAATTACTCATTCAGGCCTGATGTGGCCATTCTTTATCCATGAACACATTCACTATTCCAAATTATTGTGAAAAACAAAAAGTGAGCAAGGGGGAAGCAACAATACAGGACTTGTTCTATTTCCCATCCACTATCTGTTTTACATATTATGGGGTTTCCTCCACTGCTCCCTCTCTTCCCTTCTCCAGTACATTTTCCTTATCCACATATCGTATGTAAACCAAAGACTGTTTAAACTTAAACCAGCTTAGATACCTCGTCCTTAAAGGATAAATTCAACTTTACAGAAAAATCTGTAAGGTGAACTTATACTGGACCCCCTCCTCATCCCCCTCGGTCCTGCTGACCTGGGGCCCAGCGATCACCCTCTAGGAGACCTCATACAGCCACCTCACCAGTCCAGGGCTTAAAAAAACCCTCAGCTTAATCTACTAAATGTACCATGTCAGGAGGTACGTATAGGAGAATTCGAATAGGTCAATGCCGTCACATGGGCTTCGCTGACCAATAAGAACCCACATAGCCCGCCCTGTCACCTCAGGTGAAGAAGATAGAAACTTGCAGGGATTTCAAATCCCGGGACTAGTAAAGTGGCTATACGATCTGTCAGAATGGGTGATCGCCGGACTCCAGGTTACCGGAAACCAGGTGCAATGGGAATGAGGTCCAGTATAAGTTCACCTGACAGATTTTCTGTAAAGGTGAACTTGCACTTTACATACATGTATCCTAACAACAACGTCTTTTTAAATCACATATCCAATGCCAGTTTTACCACTGACTTTTAGGCTGCTTTACTATATATTAAATCTTTATATATATTTATCTGAAGTTTCTTAAAAAAATCCAGTTTTCTTTAATCCATTTCAGATCAGTGTATATTGTATTTAAAATGTCTGAGGATTCATTAATTTGTAGACAGACAGCCATGGACTGTTAGGATTACATGTACTGTACAGTGGGTAAGCATATATTTTATTATTATCAGGGCTAAATAATAAACATGTTAACAATAGGTTTTCTTTTGTTTTGAAGCCAGGTGAATATGAAATACTGGATTTTCTTTTTCATTTTCCTATGTTAGCAGGGCTAATCTTACCTGCTTTGCTGAGAGAACCCTTTGTTTATAGAGCTCAGTAGCGCAAGCTGAAATTTACACATATAAAGGAATGAATCAGAACAATGACTCATCTCCTTACTCCCCTTTCCCATTTCGATAATTCAGTACAACATTTAATTAGACGAAGTGATGGTAAACAGCTGTGTTCCATCTGTGTGCTCTGTGAATGTAATGTCAGAAGTATCAGTGTTATCATAGTCAAAAGTAATTTCTTAGTTCTTTTTTTTCTGTTTAAATAGTGGCAATGTTTTTATGTTTTTTTTAGTAAATACACTATAGAGATATTTATACGTTATACTTATGTCACCTGGATACTTTTCTTCTAAGTCTGGTGAGGTTTCTTGCTAGCCGAGAAGTTACAAATACAATTTAACATAACTTTAATATAGCAGTTTAAAAGAATGGAAGCATTCAGAAACATGATATATCAAGAGAAAACATTATCATGAATGATACATAGGCACACTGATTAATCTGTAATTGTAAATCTGAAACTCCCTCCTCATTGGCTTACCTCTACATAGTTTATCCCCCCTTCAATCCACCATGAATGCTGCTGCCAGACTCATCTACCTTACCAATTGCTCTTTCTCTGCTACTCCTCTCTGTCAATCCCTCCACTGGCTCCCGCTCACCTAACAAATAAAATTCAAAATACTAACAACTACTTACAAAGCCATCCATAACTCTGCCCCCAGATACATCACTGACCTAGTCTCTAAATAACAAACGAATCCCTCTCTTCGTTCTTCTCAAGACCTCCTGCTTTCTAGCTCCCTCATCACCTCCTCCCATGCCCGCCTCCAGGACTTTTCCAGATCCTCTCCAATCCTATGAAACGCCTTACCCCAATCTGTCAGATTATCTCCAACTCTATTAGCTTTTAGATGATCCCTGAAAACGCTCCTCTTCAGAGAAGCCTATCCCTTCCACACCTAACAACTGTATTTTAATTTTCTCCATCTGATCATCCCCCTGCCACTGTTACCTTTTGTTCCACTTGACCCTTCCTTCTAGATTTTAAGCTCTAATGAGCAGGGCCCTCTGATCCCTCCTGTATTGAATTGTATTGTAACTGTACTGTTTGCCCTATGTTGTAAAGCGCTGCACAAACTGTTGGCCCTATATAAATCCTGTATAATAATAATAATAATAATAGTAATAATAAATGTGCACTGAATTTTTTCTGTGACACCAGTGATATAATAGAACAACAAGCACGTCTTGCACAAAAAAATCACAGGGTTTGAGAAAAGGGGTTTCTTTCAAATTAAACAAATATGCTACAACAACATATTCTGAAATACAGGGCTACCTACTCAAGTTTTAATGTATTTGTCCATCCTAAGTGCTATCAAAAATACAATTTACAAATTTCACATATAGACCCCTTAGCAGTATGACATTGTCAATAATAAAAACACATAAATGCAGTAAGTTCTTGTACAGTTATAAACCTATATTTATCTCCTCTACCTTATACTCCACAAGATTACTCTATATCTACTTTCATGGTCCTTTTATAATCTACTCCTATTCATAAAAAAATAATAATGAACACGTGGGTGAGTGCACTTCTGCCTTTCTTAGCACTTTCAGTATATGCTATACATACATACTGTACATATAATGTGCATAAGGCCCAGAGCAGCACAGCCACTGCCCTTAAACCTCTCAGCAGGGCCGATTTTAGATAAGTTGGTGCTGTGGAAATTACCCACTCTATAGGTAACAGAATACTTTTCACCTTTGTGCCTTACTACCTTACTGATTTAAATCCGAATTGGGGAACAAACTCTGGTCAGTGGGTAAAAAAAATACTCCTACATAAGTGCTTCAGAGAAAGTAAAAAATTTGCCTACATTGGCAGTCAGTGAGAGTAATAAATACAATAGAAAACAATAGAAAGAGGGCGCACCAGCCTAGTGCATTATCTTTTTACATCATTTATTAATTAATAAAAGCAAATATTATACTCATAAACAAATGAGTTATTAAGGGCACCGGTATATACAAAGTCACAAATGCTAAATTTTCAGCACTTGTTTGTCAGCATTGGAAGAAGCCTTTTTAGGGCCAATATGATTGATGCGTTTCAAGAGGTAACTGCTCTTCAGCAAAGCAAATGTTAGAGTTTTGGCATATGTATCTTTGTACATACTGTTGTGCTTGATAACTTATTTGTTTGTGAGTATAATATTTGCTTTTATGAATTAATACATGACATAAAGTATAAAGGTAACGCGATAGGCTGGTACGCCCTCTTTCCATTGTTTTTCAGTTGATATACATAACAGGTGGTGAAGCATGGAGGTGCTACTTATTCTGAAATTGGAATGGTGGAAACCCGCTGACCTCTGAGCAGTACATTTGAGAGCAGGAGATTGCTTTCATGGAGCTGTCAGATGTTTATAGTGAAATATTAAAACAATTTTATATTTATGGAAATGAGTAACAATCCAATAATTTAGGAGATTGCTACATGTTTCCACAAATCAATGAAACAACTTAAATTCTTTCATCCACGCTAAGTTGAAGACAAAAGAAGATATGAACAAATATTGTGTAAAAATATATATTTATTTACTAAAAATCAGTGCAAAATAATATCAAAATATACTTGGTGACTGATAACACAGGATATACATCTACATTTCAATAATGTAAATAAAATATAAGGTGACACTATATCCTCAAGCTTTGGTTTTAAAATCTCAAAGTAAAAACGAAATAACCATTCAAGAGGCAATAAACAGCTTTTAGTGACTAGCAGATTATAAAAACAAACACGTATGGATATTGAAACCTAGATTTCTTCTTCAGCTCTTCAGATCTTCTCCCCTTTCCAAAATTCTTTCAGTCTCCCTTCACTGCCATGTGTAACCCTCTATATTCCTCGAGAATGTGGGTGTGGAAATGCCTTTCACATCACAAGAGACGTCAAAACACATGTCATTTCCTGTACAACCCTTCTAGGGAAATTGTAGTGTCCTTACAAATAGTTTTTATTAGTGGCAGTATAGGATGAAACTTATATTGAAAACTATTTTAGCTTGTCAAAAATCTATATTTATGTAACCTTTAACTTCAGGCTTAATATAAAACTATAAAATATCTAGAGTTGTCTAAATTATGTCAGATTCTCCAAACTATGGTCTGTTCCCATGAGATATATGTCTACCTGGTGAATCTAACCCACACAATTTACTTGTGCTCTAAATACCTTGAGAATTAAGTCACTGGTTTCTCAAAATGCAATAATTATTTTACACAGTTCACTCTAAAAATGCTTATCCATTAAAAATATTCATAATATTATAATTATATATTATATTATGTACCAATATATTTCTATGAATATATCCAAATAGTATATTATGACTATATTTTGGAAAAATTATTATTAACATACATAAACCAATATATGTAAAATTATTCACTTAATCATGCATCTAATTACTTCAATATCATGAAATAATAATACCATATAACTTATTTCTAATACTAGTATTTGTACTTGATTATACAAGGTACTTTTTAAACACTGTTTAAATACGTCTCTTTCCTTGTTTCAGTTAAGAAAAAAATAAATGTCTCTGTTTAGTGATATCTGAGATCTTGGATTTAACCTTATCGTTAACATAACATTAGCTTTCAAGCCAAAGCTGGTACCTTAATGTATGACCTAGGATAATTCAAGATAAAACTCTCTAAGTCTCCTTGTGAAGGATTCTAAAAAAAAAAACAAACAAAAAAAAAAACATGAACTCAGTTTCAACTTTCGAAAAAGAGGGAAAAAAATCACCAAAATGGTTTGTCTTATGTCCTCCAAAACATGGGTAAAATAATATGATTTTGGCCTTTAAATAATTATTTTAGGATCAATAGCTCCATCAGTGGTCAGTGGGAGTCATAAATGCCCCTGCGTCAGTTGGAGTAAAATATGTACCTGTATTAGTGGTCAGTGGGTGTAAAAAAAATGCTTTCCTGATGCCAACATGGCAGCATACTAGTGATAGAGCTCCGCCTCTTGGCCACTCCCTCAGGACCAGTGAATAGCATAAATTAAAGGTCTAGTTAGGCCCCACCCCATTCTTCTTTTTTTCCTCATACCTCAATGCACCAGTGAAGAGTAAGCAGCACTTGTCCCCACCTCTGCCTCAGTGCAGTAGCCGTCTGGATTCATCCTCTGATGGGCTGGTGACAGGTACTCGGTTACTCTGATGGGCTTCTTAGCAGGTACTCGGTTATTCTGAGGGGCTGGTGACAGGTACTCGGGTACTCTGATGGCCTGGTGACAGGTACTCAGGTACTCTGATGGCCTGGTGACAGGTATTCGGGTACTCTGATGGGCTACAGATAGGTACTCGGGTACTCTTATGGGCTGGTGACTGGTATTCGGGTACTCTGATGGCCTGGTGACAGGTACTCAGGTACTCTGATGGCCTGGTGACAGGTATTCGGGTACTCTGATGGGCTACAGATAGGTACTCGGGTACTCTTATGGGCTGGTGACTGGTATTCGGGTACTCTGAAGAGCGGTGACAGGTACTCAGGTACTCGGTACTCATATGAACTGTGACAGGTACTCAGGTACTCGAGTACTCATATGGACTGTTGCACGTACTCAGGTACTCAGATGGACTGTGACAGGTACTCAGGAACTCATATGGACTGTGACAGGTACTCAGGTACCCGGGTACTCAGATGGACTGTGACAGGTACTTGGGTAATTATACGCTGCTCTTTAGAATATTACACAATAAATGCATGAAGAAGATTAAAACAAACACGTGTAGTTTTAATGTGACATACGTGACATATGTGGCATAGATGTGATATGACCAAAATACAAACAATAAATATTCTAATTAAAACATTAATAATAAAGTGTTCATGTGCATCCAAGTGCTTTGTAACACAAATATAAGTGTCCGGTGGTATATAGGGAACAACACTAGTCCCACTTTAAATAGAAAAAAGTACTATTGTGCAAAAACAAGTCTTTTTATAAAACAATACTGTGACAGTGTGATGGCGATTTTGAAGGATAATATTTATATCAAAGAGTTTAAAAGAAAGCCATTGTGAGGACCAATTAACTTACTATGCCCTGTTTTAGATATATATATATATGTGTAACATGTATACTAGAATATTTACTGTTCTTGGTATCTCAAACACACAAACCTGTTTTTCTGCTGTTTGTACAGTATCTAAGTTACCCTATTGTTCACAGAGATGGCCATTTCAGATATAGTGCCTCTTTTAAATGCTAATTTATGTTGTATCAAAGAGGGCTGACGGTTGTAAATCCAGAGATAATTAAACCGGTCTTAAGTCGGAACTGGCAGGGTCAGAGATCAAAGGAAGTTGCTCATAGAGGCATCGGAAGTTTGATGCTCAACTGGGCTTGAAATTATAACCAATCAGAGTGTGAGCCATCCTGAACCAATCAGAGCCAATGGGTGCGTTCCATCTTCTGATTGGCCCAGAATGCATATAAAATAGGGCTAAAATTAGCTGCTCTCTCTTGATTTTCTAGACCATGGAGGGCGACCGGAAGTCTGTGTAACGTATCTCTCTCTCTCTCCCCCTCTCTCTCTCCCCCCCCCCTCTCCCTCTCTCTCTCCCTCTCTCTCTCTCTCTCTCTCTCTCTCTCTTTCTCTCTCTCCTTTTTATCATGTCTCTTCTATTTCTAATTATTTCTTTCGTAGGACTTATCTTGAAATATTGATAAATATATAGAAAGTGTATGTCTGTTGTAAGCATATGACCTACATTATCTTTGCAGTCTAAGCAACTCTGTACTTGTAACATCACTTGAGTTATATGATAAGTTCTAATTATTCTAAAGTTTCTTTTCTGTATAAATAAAGGTAATTGTTTATCTTTTCGCACTGTTATCGTTCATTTTTATTCTTATGTAGACAAAGGTTTGATCACTTATTTTCTTGTATCGTTAGTCATTTAAGTGAGATATAAAAATCGCCATAACAGATGGTGCCCCTTTGTGAGGAAGCGTAACGTTTGTATGTGGAGGGTAAGACAAACTCGAGAAACGGTAAGAATTTGATGTCACTGTATGTCTGTCTTCCCTGTAGGACCATCAAACTAACAAGCTTCTTTTGAACATTGTTTATATTTATATAACCTTTTGTCTGTACTAATACTTTAATGAGACTGATTTGGAATAATGTGGATATATAAAATGAAATTGTACGTGCGTGCGAATAATGGTGAAATTTGGAATCTTTGAAAAAAGGATATGTGTCTCTGCAGGAAAGCAATTTCAGTTGACCCTTTGAATGAGATTAGGCCAACCATTGTAATGGAGACACACCGGTGGGCATAGAGGTGTTTCCACTTGTGCAACTCCAAAGTCTCATGATTTAGAGTGACGGTGCGGTGCGACTTTGGTGTGGCTTTGAATGCGACTTTGATCCAAATGTACACTCTGGGTCGGAGTCGCATCCGGAGTCGCATAGGAGTGTTGCAGGTACCTTTTCATAGTCATTGCAGCGTTGGGTCGCATAAATTGGGACTAGTGCTATTGAAATCAATGGGCTGGGACTTGTAATGCGACTTTGTGTCCAGAGTCGCATGGCAAGTTGCATTAGTGGAAACAGAGCCTAAATTGCACGGAATGATCTTGTGTGTATAAATTGGGGCTGCAACTGACGATTGTTCTCATAATCGATTGGTTGGGCGATTATTTTTTTCAATTAGCATGGTGTATGATTTGGTTAATATGTGGGGTCTGAAGAAAGAGGCGGTTTGTTCTTAAATATTTCTATGCAGTGGTGAATGTAAATAACCATCTATATGGTTAGGGAACAGTGTGGCAGACAGAGGATGTATACTGTGTTTATTGTTTAATTCTTCCGTCAAGAAGGATGTCATTTTTGGGAGCGTTCAGTTAATTTGTTTTGACCGTTGATGGGGTCGGATCAATGTTTGTTTTCAACTACAGTGATGGGAAGATTTGGAGAGAATAGGGAACTTTTTGGTCAAAGGAATTTTTTGGCGGTGTGTGTGTGGTTTTCATTCAGAGATTACGTTGATTTTAAAAACAGGATGTTAAAAACAAGTTAAAATTTCAAACATTCAGCGAATGTAAATGGATTTTTCGTCAATGTTTTCTCGTCTGAGTTGATATGTGTGGCCAGCATGGAGCTTGGTGCAGGCCTATGCAGTTTGCTTTTGATCTGTTTCTGCAGTGCTTTTTGCTGTGCGTTTTTGATTTTCATGCATGCGATTTTGCTGCGATTTGCATTTTCTTTTAGCCAGTTTGTTGTAGGTCAGATTGGAGGACACGGCTTGCTGCAGGGGACATGGATGTGAGCCAGGCCTAGGACATTTGTTAACATAATGGTTTTGAGAAGGCTAGGGACAGCCCTTTGTGGTGCAGGAGGAGCAGATAGTCACTACTATAAGGGGTTAATTTGTACTGTAGATCTGTGAAAGTGTTGTTTTTTGCACAATAGAGGGCTTCATTTTGTTTCTTTTACCCCATTATGTTACTGGCCGATTGATCGATTTGTGAAGGTAGTAGTCAAGTGAGTTCATGGCCGATTGGTTGTCGATTAATTGTTTCAGCCCTGGTATGAATCTGTCTTTTTGTAAACTGCTAACTGTGGATGGTAAGCTTTGTAATTAGACCTATAAACATTATAAATGCTACAAATCATATAGAAATGAGGTGTGCCTCAGTGGATGGCCTCCTGTACTACAAGTTTATGCCAATCATTGAGATAACAGAAGTACTAGCCCTTCATTAAGCATTTCTTTTGGAATACTTCAGAAAAGTCCACGGGGAGATTGAACTATTATAGTTTGGATAATCTCCAGGCTAATTTTTTTGAAGGACTATAGTCAGAACAGGCAACATTCGGAGTAGTACGCTAGCAGCCCGCACAGGCCGTGTACAATAATCGGAGAGGCGGGGCCGGTTATAGTGATAAAAGGCGCAAACCTTAACCGCTCCAAAAAAAAGTAACGCGCCGGGTTCTCTGTACGCAGAGCCCGAGAAAAAAAAAAAACTGTTCTGACAAGTAGTGAAAAAAAAGCAGCAACGATGACAGGGGCAGGGCCTGTCAACCCAATTCTTGGCCAGAGAGTAGCTACCTCTGGGGTAAAGACAACCGGTAAAAAGGTTGGGGGAATCAAGGTCCATAGTCCATAAAGGATGGGTAATAAATATGGGCCTTGGGTTATGCAAGATTGGGATCGGTGGACTGTAAAGAGGTATTGTAAGAAACTTAATGTACGGGAAGATCTGTACTGTGCTCATCGCACTAAGATGACACGGCCATAGGACTTCAGCTGCCCAGGAGATAACAGAGCAAGGGATTTGGGTATGTCTGAATTCAGGGGGACATCCCCCACACTTAAGGTATGTACCAACAATGTTCCATTCCTGGTGTTTCCGCAAGAATAAATCCCAGGAAGGTAAGATTTTTTTATTGCCCCCATACAGGCGGAGAAGGGGCGAATGAAATGGGATGGATCTCGGAACGAATTTCAAACTTACCAAACAGATGTTATGGGTTTAACAAGAAGTACAGGTTCTGATAGAAATGTTAATAGGTGTGATATCTAGAGGTCATCTTTGATCTAATTGTGTGAGTGTGGGGGTGTGGAGTATGCAATACTGATGTGTCCTGTAAAGTTTGTTCACAGCTGCTGACAGCCCATTCTAATGACCCCCCTTCTTTCTGACCAGGTCAGTGAGAATGTAAAGCAAACTGTATTGACATGCAAATGACCCGAGCCAAGACTTGTACTAATGAACTGAAAAGGTGCATTTACTAAATTGTGTTTGTTTTTTCCAGAAAGGACAGGTCTGCGAGATGAATTGGTAACCGCTAGAAGGTTTATTACAAGTTGCTAATTTTTTTCTCTCACCATGGTGAATACATTTTTTTGGGGGAATTATTGGTATACCATAAAACAAAAATCCACGTGGTATTAATATGTACTAAGTAATACATATTAATGAGTTGAGCTCAACAATTTTTGGGGTATTTAAAAAAAAAAAGTGCACTATTTATGTAATGTAATGTGATGTATATTGGTTTAACATGCTAATCTCTTATCACAGGTATATAACCAGTTTTTTTCAGGCGAAAAATTGATTATTGTTTTATTTTATTGGTGTTTTTATCCCTCAGATTCAATAATTGGGTTTCCTGGCTTACAGAACAAAGAATATCACCATCACCATAGACAATTGTTTTTTTCCTGGTTTCAGCACCGATATCTAGTGGGTGCTTCTATTGGTTAGCCCAATCAGCTGTGTCTCGGATTACCTGAGTGTGTGTGGTATGTTCTGATCCAACATGTATGAAGCTCGGGTATGAACGAGTTTCTTTGCACCACTGATTAGCCATGTTGATACTTGTAGTTCCATGGATTTAACTGGTAAGGGTCAGCAATTAGATGTTATCTCACAAGACTTGTGTTAAAGACTGCTTCACCCCCCCTGCTGTCATTGTAATTAGGTACACACCCAGCCAGTGACTGTTCAGTGATCTCAGCGCCTTAGTCCTGCAAAGGATTTTTCTTTGCCTGTTGGCAAGTTGTGTCGGGTAGCAACAGTTCCTCGAGCTGGATATACATTATGCAATTTTTATTCTCCAATTTCCTTGCATGCGATTTACCTGCAGATGTGTAGTTTGCATACTATATGCCAGATTGTATACAAGTTGAAAGTGTATAGGTCTGGCCCCGTATTGTATAGTTTGGGTTCAGTCTGGAGAAAAGTTGTGCTGGAAGTTTGTATGGGGTGCTCTTGGCGGTTCCAAGGACCCTCACTTTGGATATATGTGTGGGTATGCTGCATTCTCATCAGTTAATACCTATCAGTGTCCTCCCTGTCCTAGTGTACCTTAACTAGTGGTCTATGGCCTGCGTGCCAAGAAGACCAGTGCCCCAATGTTGCACTGTGCCACTGTCATTCATGGGAGTCTGGTCTAAAGAGTGTGGACAGTTTGTTTTGTATCGGTGAAGGATAACATGGTCTGATTACCAAATTGATACAGGAGGGAGAAGGTGTACCTGTTGACAGGTGGTTTCAATTCGGATACTCAGAACATTTCCCATACTTAGGATAAAAGAGAGGGTTAAGGGAGACTGCCTTCGGAGTTGGAGGTGGGGCACTGGGTACCTTATAACACTACGGAGCTGGAGATACTCTGGACCACATTGGGAAGTCTTGTGCTACATATCGGGGAAGGGATTAGTAAAACCAACTTGCTCTGTCCAGCATCACTTTGCAAGGATAGGCAGGCAGGGGGTAGTATCCAGGTTGCCTATGAGTCGTAATAGATTGGTTGATGACTCCGTTCCAGGATCATGAAAAAAAAAAAAAAAATCTAACTTGCACTGTTCGCATCCCTAATGGTAGGGATGAAACGTTGTGCAGATATTGTGGTCAATCTGGGTGCTATCCTATCAGACTCTACAGTGTTACACCCTGGAGTCCATCTTGTTCTGATGGTTTGAGTCTGGGCAGCCTCAGATGACTGGTACTGATGAGTGCTGGAGAAAGGAAGGTGTTGTGCTATGGGAAAAGACAACAATACTGGCACAGGAGGGGGATCAGGTCCAATGGAGGCCGGGGTAGTGTCCAAACTGGCCTAAACAAAGTTAAAAATAATCGAGACCTGAGACAAGGGTGCTGATATTGAATGTCCAGTGATGCCCTATATGCTGCTATACGGGTTGAACTGTTCTCAGCATGGTACACTACCTCAGGGAGTCTATTGCACATCTTCCCCTGTTCTGGTAATAGATATAGCAGGGACACAAGGGCGGACCCCTATTACCCCAGAGAAAAGGTTTTAAAAAAAAGTCCTGACATCACTATTGAAACTTCCATTGGGATTCGGGAGGAGTTAAAAGTTGGGTAGTTGGGTGGTTTGGGGCAACAGAATTTAGATTTAAATTTAGTGCCAACAGTCTGTGCAGGGCGTAAATAGAAGGGCCCTGATCAAGGGGTTTATGATCTAAAGGAGAAGAGGGTGGTACAAAAATAATAGCGGCCGGGAATACGGAGCTGACTGAGGTAACATTTTAGGTGGAGGCGGGGTAGGCTTCCCGTAATAAAAGTTTTTCTTTTTTTTGGGATCACCTAGTGGTCGTCAGGGTAGGTGCTGGCTGGACATAGGGGGATGGTGGAGTTCCAGAGGTTCTGGAGCGATCTTGATGTTGAGCATGGGAGGAGGTAACAAGAGAGCTTGAAATCAGGAGGTCTTTGGGTGAGCTCACAATCAAAAGAGGTGAATCTAAATATATCCAACTAAGGTTTCTCAATGGGAAAAGTTTATTAGGGCCACAGCTTTTAGTAAACTCCACCCTGTTGCTGTCCTGATGTGGGTAGCTATTAAGGGACTGATGTAGAGTATTGTCGCATTTAAAAGAGGACCCTTGAACTATATTTTTTTCTCTTTTTGATATTGTGGGGAAAAGCCTCTAAGAAAATTTGAGCAACAAACTGCAGTCGGGTTTGACTAAATTCTAAAAGTTTTTTGGCAACCATTGTTTTATTCTCTCCTTTTTTTATTCTTTTTGTACCCGACTTGTAAATTTTTTTTGTGACAGTGATCCGGTTCACCTGTTGATCACTAATATGGGAGAGGAGTCACCTATTTTTATTCTTTTGTTCCTCTTTTTACATTTTTTGCTAACTTGCTGCGGTAACAGTGGCAATGTATCATTTTTCAGGGCACCCTGTAATAATTTTTCAGGTCAGTTATATATTGTTCGTTTTTTATGAATGCAGATTCAATGTTCTTTGACATCTGGGTTGAAGTAGCATTAAACCTGTATGTGTTTTTTATTCTTTTTGCTTATTTTATTTTCTTGTTCCTACTTTCTTTACTTCATCTTATCTTTAATTACTTTAAGTGATGATACCAGTCAATTAGCTGATAATGTTCTTCTATATCTTTAAAAGTAAAATGTATTAGTCTTCTGGAACGCTTGTTGGAATAGCAGAGATGAGCTGTAAATTGGAAGGCTTTACCATTTCTGCCTTAATATAATTCTACTTCCTGCTTTAACCTGAAGCCCTGCGAGCAGGTGTGGTGAACCCAGGGACCTGGCAATAACAGGCAGTGTTGACTATCCCTACCATCAAGGGCCATGGATGATACTGGCTGTTGCTTGGACTCTATTCCCTGTGGGGAGCCCACTATACTCGTCCACATTGCACCCCTTATAAGTATTGGGTCTCAATGGCCAACCCGCTGCTCCTGTCTGGCATTCCTCCACTATCTGTACACTGACATTCTACCTTTTTTGTTGTTTTTTTGCATTCATGCACGACTGTCCGGAGGCTCACCCAACCCCCACCAGAAGACATCCTTGAGACAAGTCATCTCTTGAGACAAATGTGCAACAAATAGGACTCTCCTGAACTGCCCTTCACCATGCTGAAAAGTGTTGTCTCGTGGTCCGATCCAATTGGAGCAACCGTTACAGGACCAGATATGTCAGGATCCCGCTCTCAATGTTGGAGTTCCGCTCATCCAAGGCAGAGGGGCGATGAAACATTGTAGTACAGACACTCATGGTTTGGATGTGAAGTCTCACGGGCACCAGGATTTCTTTTGGCTGTCTCAAGCCTACATGGAGGAGTTCCGGCGTGTTCAAGAAAGACAGAGGAGGCCGTGGTGGTGGGGAAGGATTGGGGCTTCTGGGCTGTTGTGGGTGGGTACAAAATCACCGAACCAGGGTGTCAGTTCAAGAATGAACTTCAGGGGGAACTGTGATGGCGATTTTGAAGGATAATATTTATATCAAAGAGTTTAAAAGAAAGCCATTGTGAGGACCAATTAACTTACTATGCCCTGTTTTAGATATATATATATATGTGTAACATGTATACTAGAATATTTACTGTTCTTGGTATCTCAAACACACAAACCTGTTTTTCTGCTGTTTGTACAGTATCTAAGTTACCCTATTGTTCACAGAGATGGCCATTTCAGATATAGTGCCTCTTTTAAATGCTAATTTATGTTGTATCAAAGAGGGCTGACGGTTGTAAATCCAGAGATAATTAAACCGGTCTTAAGTCGGAACTGGCAGGGTCAGAGATCAAAGGAAGTTGCTCATAGAGGCATCGGAAGTTTGATGCTCAACTGGGCTTGAAATTATAACCAATCAGAGTGTGAGCCATCCTGAACCAATCAGAGCCAATGGGTGCGTTCCATCTTCTGATTGGCCCAGAATGCATATAAAATAGGGCTAAAATTAGCTGCTCTCTCTTGATTTTCTAGACCATGGAGGGCGACCGGAAGTCTGTGTAACGTATCTCTCTCTCTCTCCCCCTCTCTCTCTCCCCCCCCCTCTCCCTCTCTCTCTCCCTCTCTCTCTCTCTCTCTCTCTCTCTCTTTCTCTCTCTCCTTTTTATCATGTCTCTTCTATTTCTAATTATTTCTTTCGTAGGACTTATCTTGAAATATTGATAAATATATAGAAAGTGTATGTCTGTTGTAAGCATATGACCTACATTATCTTTGCAGTCTAAGCAACTCTGTACTTGTAACATCACTTGAGTTATATGATAAGTTCTAATTATTCTAAAGTTTCTTTTCTGTATAAATAAAGGTAATTGTTTATCTTTTCGCACTGTTATCGTTCATTTTTATTCTTATGTAGACAAAGGTTTGATCACTTATTTTCTTGTATCGTTAGTCATTTAAGTGAGATATAAAAATCGCCATAACAACAGTCCTGTTGAAAAAAAGTGCATATGCGTGGTATCCAGCAAAAGCACTGCTGACATGCTTATGAATCCATGCCTCTAAAGATGATTGACAGGTGTTGCAGATCATGCATTGGTGCTCTTATTCCAGTGACCCCCTAGGTGTCGAATGATGGTACGGTATGACAAGCTTATCTGCTTAGGAGGCAGCATACACCTTTCCAAAACCAGCCGCTGTAACATTTCATGCCATACACAGATTGGTGCACTGATGAACCTGGTACATGTGAGTATTCCCCATTGGAGGATTGTTCTTATTTGTTTAATAAAACGTTTAAAGCGATATCACACTATCGAGGCTTTTCATTTCTCATTATTCCCAGAATACTTCGTGGGAAGCCCAGGATCCTGTTACCATTATAGAACCGGGGTGGTTGACAAGCGTGTATTGACTGAGCATAATTGCTAAGTCACGCGCTCCAAGGTGAGTTTGGATTTTGTTGTTTTATTAGGGGTAATAACTTGGATGGGAAATAGGAATTATGGGATGCTCAACTTGACCAAAACACATAATCAGGGACAACTTCCTCCCTATAGTATCAAGTATAGGTGAAACAACTCTGCAATCATGTAAGTCCTAATGCTTATCTGCTAATAAATACAATTGTACTATAATAGAACTGATAATAGTCCATATGGCATACACAGGCTAATAAAGTCTATAAAGAAATGCTCAAGGGGTAGAAAAGACATCCGAAAGCATACAAGCAGGGCTGCCATCAAAGTGGAATGGAAACCATATTCAAGGAACTGCAAGAAAACAGAAGTGTAGAGGCACCTCTGGGTGCAGCAGTCTTTTTAACAGTACAACTTTAATAATATAATTAGATCAACTCACATTTAAAAAGCAGGTAACAGGCATGGTATTAGTATGTCAGAGACGCTCCCAGATCCTGGGCCATAACGTTCCTTGCTGATAGCAGTGACAGTAGCAGTAGCTCTTCCACCAGATGGCTAAGCCGACTCCGGAAGGTGGCCTCAGAATGAGGTATGAAACGCAAGGGACAGCTGGCTGCAGGTGGATGACGTCATCAGAGATGGGCACGTTTGGTGAGCGTGCGCATGTATGTGTTGCAAGTTGTGCTTCTTTTTCAACAGACATAGTAGGAATACCATGAGGGACTATTAAATAAAGGAATCGGGAGGATACGTGGGTGGGCCAAATACAAAAAAAAAGGAAACGGAATAATACACCAAATGGAACAATATATATATGCGCTGTTCTGGACATAGGAAGAGGAGTTGCTTTGGACATATAGGCATATTGATAAATCCAGATCCATTTGCCCATTTTTATCGTTCTGTATATATATTGTTCCATCTAGTGTACTATTCTGTTTGTTTTTTTGCATTTGGCACCACCCACGTATCCTCCCCATTCCTTTATTTAATGGTCCCTCATGGTATTCCTACTATGTCTGTTGAAAAAGGAGCATGTCTGTATGTCTGTTGAAAAAGGAACTTGCAACACATCCAAGTGCGCATGCTCACAAAATGCGTCCATCTCTGATGACGTCATCCCCCTGCAGCCAGCTGTCCCTTGCGTTTCATGCCTTGTTCTGAGGCCACCTTCCGGAGCCGGCTTAGCCATCTGACGGAAGAACTACTGCTACTGTCACTGCTATCAGCAAGGAACGTTATGGCCCAAGATCTGGGAGCTTCTCTGACATACTAATACCATGCCTGTTACCTGCATTTTAAATGTTAGTTGATCTAATTATGTTATTAAAGTTGTTCTGTTAAAAATACTGCAGCACCCAGAGGTGCCTCTACACTTGTGTCAACTTCCTCCCTATGTACAAGATCTGAAACTGCCCCCCTTTTCAGACACTGACAGTCTTTTAAAGATGAGAATGCAAAAGCCCCTTCAGGACTATAAACTCTCAGTCCCTTAGAAAGTAGCATTTTAAGTAGTAAGCAACATCCAGAAGTATCTCTCACTCCTCTGTAGACACTGATTCCAGTTCTACTGCCTGCAGGACTACCAGCCCACCTGGATGCTTCTTCACCAACCCACCTGTCTGCTCTGAAGATCTCCCATGGCAAAGGAAAGGAAAGATAGCATGTAGCAAGCCTTTCAGAAAGGCTTGCTATATGTGGGAGTCTCATCCATTGTGAATCCATAGGTGTGCTGATGTACTCACACTGTCCTCTTTGCTCCTGCTGCTTATTGGTTTTGTTGATAAAGAAGACATTTCTAATGGAATGTACATATCAGAAGAAGGGAGAAATGAAACACAATGAACTAACAAACCTCCAACCAAAGAGAACTCCTTTTTTACTAGCCTTTTATTCTTGAGTGATTTCTCATGGTCATAGTTTCATGGTCATGTTTTTTCTGGTCTTCTAAATATACAGACTGTAGTGTTTTCTAGTAGGAGGGACCTGCATGGCAGCTCACATCACTTCACTATGCAATCCTACAACTCCAAGGAGTCATTCTGCTGGCTCTTGGGAATAGGGGTGGTGTTGTGAGAGGTTTTGTGAGTAACATATGGCTGCTTAAAATATGTTTTTTTTTGTTTTTTGTTTTTTGCAAACTTTATTGGGCTTCAGTTGATTAGAACTGGAATTTTAGCCCTTTAGACTCCTCAATACAATCTGTTGGCATTTCAAACACCCTTCTTTCTATGGTTCTGTATCTAATTTATCTGGCGGAACTCTTCTTATAGATATTCTGAAGCCAAGCTGCTAATGATCTAGTGCCTGGCTGCACATGTATATTTACCATTATTCAATAGATCAGAAGTTTATTAGATGCAGTGCCTCATGCGGTATATCTAGTTAAGTAAATTGTAGGTGTGGGCAACTAAAAACTGTGGAAAGTTGAGCCTTGCTGCATCCCGATCAAGAACAAATTTCAGAATACTGTAATACCATAATCTTGGAGTATTGATTTCATCTGCTTCCTGTTCAGATTTCTGGAGAACTCAGTTTTCTTGTGTTCTTTTTTAAAAACTGTACTCATATTTCAGTTTTTGTATTTACCATATTCCAACATGGTTTCTATTCAGAAGTGAGCCTGATTTTGTACTTTCCAGCTTTAGTAAATAAACCCCATTGTGTACTTAAAAGTGAGGTATGCCTATATGAGTTTTCTGCTATTGCATTGAAATTCATCAGGTTAGTTCAGGGCCACTGCAACTTGTTTATTTATGTATTTTGGTATCCACCTCTGTCTCCTGTTTAGTGCTAGCTTAGTCCAAGCTATATCCTCCCTGTTTCCTGCATGTTCCCTCAGTTAGTGGTAGTTCGCTGTAGGGGCAGAGCTGAAGAAAGTCATTGTCTTCTTACACATAAAAAGACTGGAAAAAAGTCCTCTGTACTGCACTTGTGAGAATTAAAACTGTGTTGGATTCAACTTTAATGTCTTACTGAAGAGTGAAGTTGCCAATCGATGGTGCCCAGTCAGCAGGTGATCAAAGTGTCCAGGCAGACTGGGTCTAAGAAGGTATATTAATGCATAATTAAAAAAAAATCTGTTTATATCAAACTATATCAATGAAAGGTTGTGAGACTTTTTAAGGGTTTGACAATATTTTCAGATTGCTTTCATTGTTACTTGTATAGCCACCATTACAGGCTCTGGTAAACACAGCAGCTCATGGCACGTAAATTATTCAGTGAAATCACCTCAGTCATTGCAGTGTCAGAGGTCATTGTTTATGGCCACTTTCATTGTAATAACGTATGGTATGCTATTTTCTTTTTCATTCATTTTATAATTTACAGCTGCGGTTTACACATAATAGATGGCTTTAGCACATAACTTCCAGATTATCCAGATAATCCAATAACAGAATCTTGGGTTAGACTACCATGTGAAAAGTTGAGAAAAAAACATTATATCAGGTTTACCACTTGTGGTAACAGATTACAGGGAGGATTAGCAATGTCAAGGAACCATTAGGGTGTGGACAACCATGGCTGTGCAGGGAATTACAAGCAGTTTAATGAGAATCCCATGTATGTACCAGTGCAGGCTTTATATGACCCCAAACATACTAGTCATATGGGAATCGCTTGATAAGGATTTGTCGAAATCTTTTGGAAACATTTATATTACACTTAACACTTTTGTAACCCTAATTACATTTACTGTACATTTCACATAGCTTTCAATTTTTGTTGCAGGATGACCTCACCCAGTGGCTGTGTTTTCCCACACTTGTGTATCTACTGAATCATCACCTTCTAATGTAGTCACTAATAATTGCTGTAAAGGAGGCTTGCATTTAATATGAGATTTTATACAGGCCCTCAGACACACTGAGGTTGATTTACTAAAATGGAGTGCAAAATCTGGTGCAGGTATGCATTGTCTGCTGCCGCCGCCATTCTAGGTGAGGGAATCAGGAAGTGAAGCGCTGCAGCTTCACTTCCCGGTTCCCTACTGCGCATTCGCGAGTCGCGCATCGCAATGGGAATGGTCTGCACTGCCTCTGGGACCCGTGTGTGTCCCAGCAGACAGCGCGCAGAGACAGGGAGTCTATGCCCAGAAGTGGGTGCAAATACCTGTCTTAGTCCACGTACACATGGTCGGAGATTTTGCCAACCAAATCCATCGGATTTTGTCCGTCGGATTTAGTCCGACTGATTGTGTCCGAAACTGTTGCATACACACGGTCGGGCCAAGTTGTCTGATTTAGCGGTTGCCAAGAACGCGGTGACGTAAGCCGTGTACGGCGGGACTAGAAAAAGGAAGTTCAGCTCCACATCCGGCACCCTTTGGGCTCCTTCTGCTGATCTCATGTCTATCGCGTGTTAGTAGAAGTTTGGTGAGAGATGATTCGCGCTTTTCAGATTTGTGATTCAGATCGCTACAGCTCTTCAGTTTCTGCTTGTCTTTGCGCATCTGATAATCAGTGCGTGTAGTCAGTAAGTATTTGTTGATCATTGGGGACTGTATCTTGGTATAGTACGCTTTGAAAGGCAGTTCTTATTGTCTGCTTGCTTCTGCTATTCAGGTCGTTCTTTCAGGCTTTGCTGTTTATCTGTGCTTTCTGGTGTCCGTTCTGACCAGCCGACCGTTTTCAAACCATGTTTCCTCTACGTACTCGTCGTAGAGTATCTGCTGTGCAGGGGCTTCGTATTGGGGTTGTTACTTTGACACAAGCCCGGTCCATGAACAGGGAGGGGAGGCATTTGTGGACCAAGAATTGGTTGTGCCAGCGTGACCAGTTCTTGCACATGCCTTTGCTCCGTGAGATCCAGGAGAATAATCCTGATGATTTCAGGAATTATCTCCGGATGACGGACCCCGTTTTTCACCGTCTGCTGGCTTTGCTGACCCCTTATATCACCAGGCAGGATACCTGCATGCGGCAAGCCATCACTCCGGAGCAGAGGCTCATCGCCACGTTGCGCTACTTGGCAACAGGGAGAAGCCTTCAGGACCTCAAGTTCTCTACAGGCATCTCCCCCCAGGCTCTGGGGATCATTATTCCAGAGACCTGTTCTGCCATCATTCAGGTCCTGCAGAAGGACTATATGAAGGTAAGTGTTATCCTTTAACATCACATTCTATGTATTTCATGATTGCTAATGTCTTGAATTTCTTTCCTCATTCCCTAATTACCATCATTGCAATATGCTCTAATTCATATACTCTGCCCCTTTGTCCTCAGGCATATTTGCCTCACTAACTTCCCCACCATGCTCTTCTTGGCCCATAAAACTATAGTCTAGTCACTTAACAATGTCTTTTGTCAGCTCCATAGTATTGCTTTACCCTAAACACCCCCTAAAATGTCTACAAATGTGATGTGTGTGCTTCAATTAATGCAGAGTGTTTTTTTTTTGGGGGGGGGGGTTGTGCCAAACTCATTCCCCCCAACTGCTAGCTCAGCTGATAGCAATCCTCTATCTATTGACTTTACCAAACTCAATACACACTATACCTACCTTTTTGATGCTCACATTTATGGATGAATTCACCTAAGCATGTAGTGTAAGGGCCTGCCTCAATACTTAAAAAAATTTTTTTTTTTGCTTTTAACCTATTAATTATCTGGATATGTAATATGAGAATGTCAAAAAGGGCTTACATTTTGTTTAATTTTTGTTATTCTGACACTTCTTACCTGTCCGGTGGGCTGCCAATAGTCTAACTAAGGAGGGGCTTCCCAAAGTATCACACATTATTTAGCCATTCAGCTCTCAATCAAGTGGAGAGGGTTACCTGTCCTAAACATCCCCCCCTCATTTTTTAGCAAGGGCCCATCAGATGGGGGGGATGGGGGGGTTATGACTCTCATAAGGGGACATTAGACTTTAGGCTTTAAATACTCAGTTCCCAAAATGTTTAACTAATTTTGTCACAAAATGTTTGTGTGTAATCTGCTTGGAATGTTGACTGGTCAAATTAATAATTTTTGTTCTTGTTGCAACCCACAGTGTCCTTCAATGCCACAGGAATGGCAGACTGTGGCCTCCCACTTTGCCAGTCATTGGGACTTTCCCAATTGTGGAGGAGCAATAGATGGGAAGCACGTCCGCATCGTCCCACCACCCAACTCAGGGTCATACTATTTTAACTATAAGGGGTTTCATAGAGTCGTGATGTTGGCGGTGGTGTCTGCGACATATGAGTTTTTGTATGTGGACGTGGGGCAAAATGGACGGATGTCGGATGGTGCAGTGTTCTCACGGACGGAGTTCTACTGGCATCTCCAGAGTGGCAGTCTGGGCTTGCCACCCCCAGAGTAGAATCAGGAAGGACTCCCGTTCGTCTTCGTCGCGGATGAGGCGTTTGCCCTGGGGAACCATCTGATGCGTCCTTTCCCCATGAGGACCCTCACCCCAGAGCAGAGGATTTTTAATTTCTGCCTGTCCAGAGCCCGAAGAGTGGTGGAGAACACTTTTGGTATACTGGCCAGCCAGTTCTGCCTTTTTCTTACGCCTATTCACATGGCAGAATACAAACTGAATCACATAGTGCTGGCGTGCTGTGTTCTTCACAATTATTTGAAAAAAGTTTCTGCGAACTATGCGGTCTCAGTTGGCCAACAAGAAGCAGACTTGATGGACAATGCAGATAACCTCACGGACCTTCAACATGCTCATCCTGGCTTGCCCCCCCAAAGCGCCCGTGAGGTTAGAACACAATACATGGACTACTTTGTGGGTAGGGGGGGCCATTGATATGCCAGACAATGTCTGAGCAGCATTTTAAAAATAATTTTTTATCTGAAACTCCTTCATTTACTGCTTGGCTTGGTTTTATGTGTCTTGTAGGTATAATTAGGTTTGATCAAGTTGTGCCTTTTTCACCAACAGTGCAAACCCAAGTTCAGAGCGAGATGAGGGGACAGTCTCTTCTTCAGATAATCTTATTATGTTGTAGGTCTGCTACACACACACCTTCTTTTTTGGTAACTAATGTATGTAGTGAATTACTGACCCAAATTGTGCTCATTTTCAGCACCATGGCAGGAAAATGGCATGATTGTCAAAATTTACACATCACTGTTGGTGTTTTTTTAGTAAAGGCACATCCACTATGCACTACAAGTGCACTGCAAAAGTACACCTGAAACTGCCCTGGGAGTGCAAAGGGGAGTTGCCTTTATTAAATCACACTCCTTCTCAGCACAAACTTAAATTGTACTCCAAATACATTTTTGTTGCCATGAAAAAAGAAGCCACACATTGTTGCTAATTGAACTGTTTAATCCAACCACATTCACGTGTGCGTTTTGAAAAGGTTTTTACAACCAACCAAGAAATTGTGTGTTTCCAAAACTTAGTTTATTAAAAATTTGGTTTAATTGTTGTTTTTGTGTAAACAGGCATGTATCTAACTGTAAAATACAGAACACAGGAACTTACAAAGTTCCACTTTGAAAAGTGAAGACAATATCAGACATGAGTATGTACAAACTGGTCTGATCTTGCCTTCATCACATGGGGTGTCACCCCTGAAAAATCAAAATTTTGAAGATGCACACAGTGTGTCAACATGTGCTATCTCCCATCATGGGGGATCAATGTACATGCTTTGGGGCTGCAACCCCTTCATCTCAGACACTAAACACAAAACACATACATTGATCCCCCATGATGGGAGATAATGCATGTTTACACACTCTGTGCATCTTCCAAATGTCGAATTTGGAGAAATACAACATTTTGTTAGTAAAATTTCAAAAATAAGACCCTATCTAGTTTGGGGTGTTTCACACTCTCCCCAAAACATCAATGATGTTTTTCAAATTTCAATTTACATCATTGATGCTTTGCAGGATATGTTCCCAATCCCGATTGTACCCCATTATCTCCCCGATCTGGGCACTTTCACTGGTAAAACGGAAATCTTCTTCCACATCACCTACAAAACAAAACAAAACAAAAAAAACATGTCATATAAATATGGTGACATACATTGATGAGCTTACCGGGAGCTGTGTTCTCTGACACTCACCTGTTGTGGTGACAATTTGCCCAACCTGCACGATCTCTCCTTCCTCCTCCTCCTCCTCCTCCTGCTCCCCTGTTTGTGCTTTTGGAAGTTGTCCTTCTTTGTGAGGGGTGGGGTCCCTGGTGTCCTCATACTTGCCGAGTCTTCTCTCCCCTATGAGATTTCGAAAAAATAAAGAATGAACACACAGAGGGAAGAATTAACAATATGAAACATTGTTTGGAAGTGTTGTTCAATTGTTTATTTTGGCCGAGCTTCAAGGTCATAACATTATTGGGGACACTGTGTTCAGCTAGAATACTTACCAGAAGAACGATGTTTCCTACGAACGAATGAAACCATGAACTTGAAAGTGGCTATTTTAAAATGCACAACATGAACTCAAAGCACATGGAGCAGTATGCTCTTACTTTTGGCAAGAACATGCTTGATCCTTATGTACTGCTCGTGCTCCCTCAGTTTCAGGTTTGACCAGCGTTTTCTCAGTTGATCCATGGATCGGTGTACCCCAAAATTAGGCAGAAGACTCTTCACAACTTTATTCATGATCTTGGCCTTTCTGATATTTGGGTTTGGGTAAGGTCCATACTTCCCATCATAGTCGGTCCTGTTCAATATGTCGACCATCTCCAACATCTCTCCAAAAGACATATTTTTGGCCTTAAATCTTGTCTTCCTGGATCGGGACGTTTCAGGCTCCGGGCTTTCCTCACCCTCCTCCTCGTTAGTGTAATTATTAGTGCGCACCTGTGTTCTCTCTGCCATGTGCTCTCCCCACTGCGCCAGAAGCGAAGGGGCGGGGAATAGTCTGGAAAGAACGTCAGGGGCGGGCGGAGTTGCACGCATGCGCACTGTATGTAAAACGTAACATGCGTGTGTCGTCCGTACGATCTGTGAACAGAGGGAGAAGCTGAGGTGACGAATGCGCAAACTAAGGTCAAATTTTGAACTTGGCACATCACTAGGCTACACTGCTTCTAGATTGAGGCCTGCATTAGTGGAGTTTAGCCTGACATTAGGGTTTGTCTTAAGTTGTGTCTTGCAGACATTATGGACGGGTTTAATGACTACAGCTTCCTCCCTCTGTTCATCGATAAATATCGAGACATGCCAATCCTGTGGCAAAACACGCACCCTTTGTATAGTAACAGAACAAAGAGGAAGGCAGCACTGTTGGAACTGGTTGAGTTTGTGAAGCCGGTGGTCCCCAGGGCAGATGACAAATATATCAAAAAGAAAATTGGGAACCTCAGGAGTACATATATGAAGGAGAGGAATAAGGTGCTGAAGTCCATGAAATCTGGAGCTTCAGCAGCTGAGGTTTATGTCCCCACCCTGTGGTATTATGACAGGATGAATTTTCTGGCAGACCAGGCTGAGGCCAGAGAATCCCTCTCTATTCTTCCTTCCACGCGTCCTATGCTCCATTCCACACCTGATGAGTCTTCCGATGCCCAACCTGGCCCTTCCAGAACTGGAGGAGCCCAGCTTGAGCCAGGTATAGTATTGTTGTACATATTTGTGGAGTCAAAATGAATGATGTTAACTTGATTTCTGATCCCTAATTGGTGAGTTTAGAAAGTGTTTCACATATCAATAGACAGTAGTGGCCAAAACCTTTGGGACAAGAAAGAAAAATGCTGGGCTCACAATGATAGTCTTTTCTATTGGTTAACAATTTGCAACAGTGTTGATGTGAAAATTGTGTGTGTTTGATGAACCAAAAACTCAAACTATGTCCCTTTTTCATACACAGGAAGAACTCAGCCAGGACCAGGAGGGTGTGGAATGCAGCAGCCAGGAGGTGGCTGTGGAAAGTGGCAGCCAGGAGGAGGCGGGGGTAAGCGGCAGCCAGGCGGTGGGCAGCCAAAGGAGCCTCACCGAATGCCAGGTCCCTCCCCTCCGCCTTCCACGCAGAAGGGCGAGAAAGGGGGGGAATGTTGAGGAGTCGGCCCTGAGGCTGATTGGCGAGGCTTCTGCGGCACTCCAAGCAAAACCAACCTACCAAGAGGCCTTGGCCGCCTTGGTTGTAAGCAAGCTTGAGAAAATGGAGCAGGGGCAACAGATCTTGTGTGAGCAGGTTATTCTCCAAACCCTCAACATGGGTCTGTTGGGCCAAATGACACCAGAAACACACTTGTGTCATTTGGCCCATGCCCCTGCTCCTCCTCCTCCTTCTGCCACACCTCCAGCACCACAGCTACAGCCTGGAAGGAATCGTGGAAGGAAGACCAGAGTGCGATGACCTGGGTTTAGTCTGGTCTGCCAGAAGATGCAGCCTGTTGTAGTACCACAGCCTGGGAACATAGATGTCATCTGCTGCTGTTCCGGGTTTCATGGACTTCAGGACCAGACTTCTCTCCCTCAGATATGTACCACCAATTTTTGCGTTGAAATATTTGATGTGTGCCCTGGGGGCCAAAGGCTTCGCTAATCTCCCCAGTTTTAACATTGCTGCCTCCCTCTTTATCTGTTACTGACACCGAAATAAAGGTATTTTTTGTTTGGATGAAATACTTGCGTATTTGTTTTCCTTCCAAAAGGCCAGTTTATTTGTGAGCAGGCAGGTGCATTTCCAAAAAACAAAGTGAAATAAATAACAAGGGGTGTTAACACTAAACAACCTCCTGTAGATTAAAAAAGAAAAAGAAAATCTAAAAAATTTAATAATGTTGTTGTTGTAAGTTTACACAAAAATAAAAAATAAGGAGAAATGAGCAAAGTGTTTTTAAAGGAGATTTTTAGGGAATACCCCCACAAAAGCATACAAAAAAGAAAAAACCTAATCTAAAATTGTGTAGATGTGACACAAACTAAAATTGTATTGCTGAAATGGTTAAAAAAGAGTAATGAAATCCGTTCGGGAGAAGTGTGTGTGACTATGAGCATCAAAAGAAGTTGTTTCTTGCAGCATTGTAAAGAACAAGAGAATGCGCTTGATGAATGAATATTGAACATTGCAGCGTGACGAATGTGCTATATCGCTTACGAGCAGTAGTTTTACCTGAACAAGCGCTTTCGTGACGGAATTTAAATGTGAGCATGCGTGGTACTTGGTCCGATGAAAATGCTCTACACATGATCGGATTAGGTCCGACCGGCCCAGTTGGTCGGGAAATATTTCCAACATGTTGGAAAATTGGGTCGGACGGAGATTCGGACGGAATCAGTCCGATGCATACCACACACAGTCGGATTATCTGATGACACGGTCCGATAAGACGCATTCCGACGGATTCTCCAACCATGGGTACGCGGCATTAGACAGGTATCTGCACCCCCTTCCCCCCTGAAAGGTGCCAACTGTGACAATGGAGGGGGGGAGGGTTCCGATGAGCGGAAGTTCCACTTTAGGGTGGAACCCCGCTTTAAATAACTCAGCTGGGATACTATCATTTCTGCTTGCTTTGTTATTAGCAATGCTTTCTAAGACCCATTTGACTTCACTCCTCAGGATATCTGGTTCAAGGTCATTGACTGCATTTCTGTATTGACCATCCAGTGATGTCCATGTGTAGAGTCGCCTCTTTGGTTGTTGGAAAAGAGTGTTTGTTATTACCCGTTAGACATGTGCATTCGTTTTCGTCCGAATGCATTTTCGTCCGAATTTCAGCTATTTTCGTTTTCGTTTTGACAAACGATAACAAAAGCACAGAATCCGAAAAACGAAAGATCCGACATAAATAAATGCTTTATTTTAGTTTTAGTTGTTACAACAGTTCGATATAGAATAGGAGATTCGACATGACTCTGACAATAACAATCTGTGTCTATTGAACCTGTGGTTGAATGTGCCTAACCTTACCTCTATTAGTCCAAGATTATATAGAGAAAATATTCGACAGAGAAAAAAGATTTGACAGAGAGAAAAGATTCTGCAAGTTACTGTCCTAAAGTGTTTGGGGACCCGGGTCCTGCCCCAGGGGACATGTATCAATGCAAAAAAAGTTTTAAAAACTGCTGTTTTTTCGGGAGCAGTGATTTTAATAATGATTAAAGTGAAACAATAAAAGTGTAATATTCCTTTAAATTTTGTGGGGGGGGGGTGTCTATAGTATGCCTGTGAAGGGGCGCATGTTTCTGGTGCTTAGAACTGTCTCTGCACAAAGTGTCATTTATGCAGGAAAAAAAGTCCTTTAAAATCACTCGCAGCTATTATGAATTGTCGGCTCTGTAATACAGAGAACACTCATTGAAAGTCATTGATAAAAAAA
Organism: Lithobates pipiens; assembly: GCF_037356315.1. NCBI lineage: Eukaryota > Metazoa > Chordata > Amphibia > Anura > Ranidae > Lithobates > Lithobates pipiens. Next base: position 212,377,065 of record NW_027507718.1, on the reverse strand, counting down.
AAAAATTTATAAAAAAAAAAGCGTGGGAGTTCCCCAAATTCAATTACCAGGCCCTTCAGGTCTGGTATGGATATTAAGGGGAACCCTGCGTCAAATTTAAGAAAAAATTTGACGTGGGGTTCCCCCTAAATATCCATACCAGACCCTTTATCCTAGCACACAACCTGGCAGGCCGCAGGAAAAGAGGGGGGGGACAAGAGAGCGGCCCCCCTCCCTCCTGAACTGTACCAGGCCACATGCCCTCAACATTGGGAGGATGCTTTGGGGGTCTGTGACCCCTCAAAGCACCTTGTCTCCATGTTGATGTGGAGAAGGGCCTCATTCCCACAACCGTGGCCGGTGGTTGTGGGGGTCAGCGGGCGGGGGGCTTATCAGAATCTGGAAGCCCCCTTTAACAAGGGGACCCCCAGATCCCGCCCCCCCTGTTTGAAATGGTACCCCTACCATTTCACAAAGAAAGTGTAAAAAATAGTTAAATAAGACAAACACACTTTTGAAAAATTCCTTTATTAAAAAAAAAAAAAAAAGATTCCAGCGGTGGTAATCCACTCTTGCTATCCAGCGACGGACGATCATCTTTTTTTTCAAACTTTTTTTTGCATTGATACATGTCCCCTGGGGCAGGACCCGGGTCCCCAAACACTTTTTAGGACAGTAAATTGCATATTATCCTTTAAAATTAGTACTTTAGATTTTGAACGTTGGAGTTCCATAGACTTTAATAGGGTTCTAAACTTCACACGAAGTATGTTATATACTAGCTCCGTCGAATCTTCTTTATACATTCGACAGACACCATAAACCTTCAAAGACAGATTCGACCCTAATTCATGTGGATTTTCGGACGAATGCAATTTTTGAACGAAAAACGAAATAAATAAAAACTAATTTTGGGAGTAACTAAATAAATTCATTTTTCACGTTTTTTAAAAGTTCCGCCTCCATGGGAGACCTCCCGGCGACTGCTGTCTTTTCGCTTTAACAGCTCTTATATAGGCAAGGGCGGGCCAGGTATCCGACATCACAAGGGGGCAGGGCCCTTACATCACTGGGGGGCACCACCCTTGCCTATATAACAGCTATCAAAGCGAAGAGACAGCAGTCGCTGGGAGGCCTCTCTTGGAGGCGGAGCTTTTTACATTCGATTTTTCGGGTCCGTCTAGCAGCGTGGATGTACATCGTGGGACACTTTTTTTTCTTTTTTAATAAAGAAATTGTCAAAAACTGTCTCTTGTGGTTTTTACTTTTTAACACTTTATTTGTTAAAGGGGGCTTCCAGATTCTGATAAGCCCTCACCCATAGACCCCAACAACCAGGGTTGTCGAGAAGAGGCCCTTGTTCCTATCCACATGGGGACAAGGTGCTTTGGGGGCACCCCAAAGCTCCCTCCCCATGTTGAGGGCAAGTGGCCTGGGGGGGTGGCCTGGGGGGGTGGCCTGGGGGGGTGCATGCTCGTCCCCTCCCTTTCCTGACCTGCCAGGCTGCATGCTCAGATAAGGGTCTGGTATGGATTTGGGGGGGCACCATTTTATTTTAAAATGTTGGTGTTGAGTTCCCCTTAAAATCTATTCCAGTCCCAAAGGGCCTGGTATGGATTTTGGGGGATCCCACACAGTTTTTTTATTTTGCCATTTCTTCTCTTAATTTTGTCATAGGGTTCCCCTTAACCACTTAAATACACTGTATTATATACTCTGCACAGCACTAAATACCATGCACTGTATTTTATATACTACACTGACTGCACTATATATTCTGCACTGTATTATATATACTCTGCAATGTATTATATATACTATACTGATGGGACTGTATATTCTGCACTGAATATACTCGGAACTGTATTATATATATTATATATTTTATATATACTATATATTATATTATATATATTACACTGACTGCACTGTATACTCTGAACTGTGTTATATATACTACACTGACTGCACTATATACTCTGAACTGTACTATATATACTACACTGATGGCACTTTATACTCTGAACTGTATTATATATACAACATTAACTGCACTGTACACTCTGAACTGTATTATATATACTACACTGACTAACTGCACACTACACTAACTACCTGCCTAATCTCTATTCATTCACTATATACGGTCGCCGTGTAAGCAGCAGCAGCCTTATATAGTGTGGGGTGTGGACTTGACCCACGATTGGCTAAAGGCATCCTGCCTTTGGCCAATCATGGCTCTCACAGCACATCGCGCTGTGATTGGCCAAAGCATACAAGTCAGGTGCATGCTTTGGTCAAACAGAAGCTGTCTATGCACTGCAATCTCGCAGTGCTTTATGGGGCACTCTGCAGTGGGCAAACTTCCCGTGAGCACCCCATATGTTTGTTTGTTCTACGAACAAATGAACACCCGATGTTCGAGTCGAACTTACATTCGACTCGAACATCGGGACCATCCCTGTCTCCCATTATGAGAAGGATATTTGTTTTGGAGTTAGTTCTAAAAGGTGTTGTAGATCTTCATAAAAGCAGTCAACATCAGCTTCTTCAGCATTAGGAGGATTCTCCACTGTGACCTGTCTATCTTGGCTGAGCCTACACGGCATAACTCATAGCTTCACTGAATTACGCAAGCCCCTTCGCCACGGCAAGGCAGTGATCAATAAAGGTGATATACACAGTGGTAAATGACAGTTCCCTCCCTCCCTCCTCCTCCATGCCCACTAATAATAATAATAAAAACACAATAGGGATGGGATATTTCTTGCAGATTGATGGAGGCTCTTATTATAAGACCCAGGCTGGAGGCTCTTATTATAAGACCCAGGCTGGAGGGTCATAACATAGCCATAGTTACTGGCAGAAATCCACTCACACCATGTTATTGCCACAAAATAATAAAGATTTGATTTCAAATATATATATTTGTATGCCAATTTAAAACAATTTTTGATATTAATGATTTCATTTTACTGTGTATTCCAAAGGAACATGTGACCAGCAGCAGAAGACTAGAAGCTACTCCTGCAGACAGGCTGGGAAAAAGTCATGTGACTGCTGTATATCGATTAGGAAAAAGGATTTATTTTTTAATCAAAATAATTACAGTGCCATCATCCACATATGAAAATGTAATTTACAGAATTCTATGCTTTTACAATATCTTCAGCTTACAATGGCAGTCACCAAGGAATGTGTGCCCTTATTACGGTACTTGTGCTTGAAGATAATTATTTGGCTGTCACTATGGTTAAAGTTTCTCCCAAACAAATGATTTTAGAATTCTATGTAGCCTTCAAGGACCCCACGGAACAAGCCTAGGCTTAGAATTGAAAGTTTTTTTGGGAGTCTGACTTGGGTCTTGGGAAGAGGATCTAACCAGCCATCAACTAGACACCCTGAAATATATTCATAAGCTTGCTCATCTGTTTATACTTTATTGTGCCTTCTTTGATGATCTCCAGAACCCGCCATGTTAAAACCAGTGTTGGTCATCTTACTTTAAAAAAGTAATTAGTTAAGTTACAAATTACTTCTCCCAAAAAGTAATTGCGTTAGTAACTTGGTTACTACATTGGAAAAGTAATTAGTTACTTAGCAAAGTAACTTTGACTTTTTTTTTTATATTCTATAGACGGGACTAGCGAAGGAAGATTAACACCTTGCGAGCCCCGTCGTCTGGTATGGATTTAAAGGGGAACCCCTACGCTGAAAAAACAGTGGGGTTCCCCCCAAAGTCCATAGCAGACCCTTATCCAAGCACGCAGCCCGGCTGGTCAGGAAAGGGGATGGGGGTGAGTGAGCGCCCCCCCCTCCTGAACCAATTTTCAAGTCTTGACACAGATTCTCAATTGGATTTAGGTCTGGATTTTGACTGGGCCATTCTAACACATGAATATGCTTTGATCGAAAAGCATTCCATTGTAGCTCTGGCTGTATGTTTAAGGTCATTGCCCTGCTTGAAGGTGAACCTCTGCCACAGTCTCAAGTCTTTGGCGCGTACACATGACCGGATTTTTCAATGGACTAGGTCCGACAGTCTTCCCGACTGACTTTCTGCTGAGTTCAGATGGACTTTCCGAATGAACGGATTTGGCCACACACAAGTACACCAAAGTCTGACGGATTCAAACGTGATGACATACGACTGGACTAGAATAAGGAAGTTCATAGCCAGTAGCCAATAGCTTCTCTAGCGTCGGTTTTCATCCGTCGGACTGAAGACCATTAGAAAGATTTGAAACATGTTTTATTTCTAGATCTGTCTGACTTTTGGGGAAAAAAAGTCCGCTGGAGCCCCAACACGATCATAATATCCATCGTATTCATTCCCTTCGGCCCTAGTCTGTCAAAAAGTCTAGTTGTGTGTACGTGGCATAACAGGTTTTCTTCTAAGATTGCATTGTACTTGGCTCCATCCATCTTCCCATCAACTCTGATCAGCTTCCCTGTCCCTGCTGAAAAAATCATCCCCACAACATGATGCTGCCACCACCATGTTTCACGTTGGGGATGGCATGATCAAGGTGATGTGCAGTGTTTGTTTTCCGCCACACATAGCATTTTGCTTTTAGGCCAAAAAGTTACATTTTGGTTTCATCTTTCTTCAACATGTTTGCTCTGTCCCCCACATGGGTTTTCGCAAACTGCAAATGGGACTTTGCATGACTTTCTTTCAACAATGGCTGTCCTGTTGGCAGATTCTCACACTTGAGCTGTGGATCTCTGCAGCTCTTTCAGAATTACCATTGGCCTCTGATTAATGCTCTCCTTGATTGGCCTATCAGTTTAGGTGGACAGCCATGTCTTGGTAGGTTTGCAGTTGTGCCATACTCTTTCCATTTTCGGATGATGGATTAAACAGTGCTGGGTGAGATGTTCAAAGCTATAGATCATTTTTATAACCCAGCCCTGCTTTAAACTTCTCCATAACTTTATACCTGACCTGTCTGGTGTGTTCTTTGGCATTCATGATGGTGTTTGTTCACTAAGGTTCACTAAGGTTCTCTAACAAACCCGAGGACTTCACAGAACAGCTGTATTTATACTGAGAATAAATTACACACAGGTTGGCTCTATTTACTAATATTCTGACTTTTGAAGGCAATTGGTTCCACTAGATTTTAGTTAGGGGTATCAAAGTAAAGGGGCTGAATGGAAATGCATGCCACACTTTTCAGATATTTATTGCTAATAAATGTTAAAAAATGTTTATTATTTCCCTGCCCCTTTGTGTTGGTCTATCACATAAAATACCAATTAAATACACTTATGTTTTTGATTGTAACACAACAAAATATGGAAAATTTCAAGGGGTGTGAATACTTTTTCAAGGCACTATATCTGATGCCAATTTGGGTAGCAAACATAAATTGGCCTTTTCCATCTGTTGTGATCCTGCCTATAGATACAGACATGCAGAATACAAAAAACCTTTTCACAGGACGTTATAAGTTTCCCGGTACAGCAAGACTTTTGCTATGCCTGCTGGGTCTCCCTAAGTCTTTTTAGAAATAAACATTTATCTTCACACCTTTGTATAGCTAAGGTTCCTAACTTAGAACAATGGAAACCAGAGGTTAATAAAGCACTCACATATAAGAAATATAGCTATGTCTAAAGAAGCTACCCAATACAATTTCAGAAAATTTGGAGTATGTAGCAGACTTGCTTACTTGCTGTCCATTAGACACAGTCCCTACTTGATTTTGAACAGTGGCTCTTAAGCCGCGTACACACGGTCGGAGAATCCGTTAGAATGCGTCTTATCCGACCGTGTCATCAGATAATCCGACTGTGTGTGGTATGCATCGGACTGATTCCGTCCGAATCTCCGTCCGACCCAATTTTCCAACATGTTGGAAATATTTCCCGACCAACTGGGCCGGTCGGACGTAATCCGATCATGTGTAGAGAATTTTGATCGGACCAAGTGCCACGCATGCTCAGATCAAATTCCTACATCAAAGCTATTGGCTACTAACCTGAATCTAGTCCCATCGTAACGAAATTACGTCATCACGTTCTGAAAGATCGGATTTTTCCACAACTTAGTCCGACAGTGTGTATGCAACAGTTTCGAACACAATCCGTCAGACTAAATCTGACGGACAAAATCCGACGGATTTGGTTGGCAGAATCTCCGACCGTGTGTACAGGGGCTTAGGCATTTAGGTCTGTTGTACTCAGGCTGCAATGCCATGTATTCATTTCAGATAAATTTGTATTTGTCTTCAGCAGTTTGATAACTTGCCAATTGTCTATGTAATACATTCCTTCTCAGTATACTATATTGCAGAGACCTTCTTTCATAGTTTCATTGTTAGTAAGGTTGAATAAAGACACCAGTCCATCCAGTTCAACCTGAGTGAGTGTCTACCCCATCCCTTTACATTGCACACTCACATTGGTCCATACCCTCAAGGAACCCACAATCTAAGGTCCCCATTCATATACTAGGACCAATTTTGGACAGAGGCCAATTAGCCTACCTGCATGTCTTTGGAGTGTGGGAGGAAGCTGGAGTACCTGGAGGAAACCCACGCAGGCACAGGGAGAACATGCAAACTCCAGGCAGGTAGTGTTGTGGTTGGGATTTGAACCAGTGACCCTTTTTACTGCTAGGTGAGAGTGGGTCAGAGAAAAAAAAAAAAAAACACTCCTATCTAATGATTTTGTTCCCTATATATAATATAGGGTTTCCACACTTCATGATACCTATCCTCTTGCTTTCTCAATATCATAGTCAAATTTTTCATTTGTTGGATCTCCGATACCCTGCTCATCCATTGTGATTTGGTTGGAGCCACCGTAGTTTTCCATAAAACTGGAATGCATGCTTTTGCTGCTGTAAGCAAATGCCTTAAAAGAGACTTTTTATATTTCTCTATGGATAACGGAACATCATGCAGTAAAAAAGCGGCCGGATTTTCCTCTAGAGACACATCTGTTATTTCCTTCACTACTTCCGATACCATCTTCCAAAAATCTTTTACTCCGGGGCAATCCCAAAATATATGTAACAGGGTACCCTCGGCTCTCTGGCAGCGCCAACACAAATTTGATACTTGTGGGTATATCCGGTGCAAAACTTCTGGGGTCCTGTACCATCTAGACAGAATTTTATAGCCCCCTTCTTGGTATCTAGTTGCTATTGACGCCTTATGCGTGAACATGAAGATTTTATTTTTCTGTGATTCTGAGAAAGTGACTCCTAGGTCACTCTCCCATGCTCGTAGGAAAGCCAGATCTTGTGAGGCTTCTTGTTCCATCCGCAATGCATACATCAATGAAAGGGAGTGTTTCAATGGTTCACCTTTTAAGCATATCTGTTCAAACCCAGATAGTGTCCTACTCATCGGTATTCACTGCCTGATTGATCGAAGAAAAGCATTTAGCTGTACTCGCCTGAATGGGTCCAAGTCCTCCCTAAATTCTTGTTCGATCTCTTCCTTATACATTACATTATTATCAATTGAGAAATGTATAACCCTACTGATTCCCTTTCGTCCTAGATCCCTAAAACCCTGATCTGTCAAACCTGGCTGAAAACTCGGAGTGCCCAAGATTGGTATCAAAGGGCTTGGGTGTTCTGATATCCTGGTCTTCTTAAATAACTTTTGGACTGTCTGTAGCGTGGCACCCACTGTCGGATGTCTATGTACCTCTTGTGGAATTTCTACCTCTGAGAGCCACACTATTCCTTCCAGTGGTATCAGGATTATTGCTTGTTCCATATCTATCCAAGGTTTTTCTTTTTGAAGTCTACACCAATCTACTACCCGTGCTAAATGTGATGCCTCATAATAGCCTACTGGATCTGGGAATCCTACCCCTCCTCTCTCTTTTGGTAATATCAAAATATCCCTGCGTATTCTCGCTTTTTTACCTGCCCATATAAATTTCGTAAATCTTGATCTCAGATCTCTCAAAAATCTTACAGGGAGCTTTATAGGTAGAGTCTGGAACAAATATAGCAGCCTTGGCATTACGTTCATTTTGATAATATTAATTCTCCCAAACCATGTAAAAACCGTTTTATCCCAACGTTCAAAATCTAACTTGATCTGTCGTATTAATGGGATAAAATTTAGTTCAAACAATCTGTTCAACTTATTTGATATTTTAGTCCCTAAATAGCATATGTGGGAATCCGTCCATCTGAACGCAAAATGCACCGCTAGCTGGGATTTCATTACATTATTCATTTCTACCCCCATCGCTTCCGATTTACTGTAATTTACTTTAAAGTTAGATATCTCTCCATATATGCGCAGCTCCAGTAACAAAGAAGGTAAGGAAATCCCTGGGGAGGTTATGAAAAACAGCAGATCATCCGCATATGCGGCCAATTTATGTTCATTTTTTTTTACTGAGATGCCCTGAATATCAGGATTAGCCCGAATTGTTCTCCAAAAAGCTTCTAATGTGAGAATGAATATGATAGGGGAGAGTGGACATCCCTGACGCATTCCATTCCTTATACAGAATGGTTCAGACATTATCTCATTTATCTTTACCCTAGCTTTTGGGCAAGAATATAAACTATCAATCCAATTCTGCATCCCATTTTTTAGTCCTATATGCTGTAACGTTGCTCTCAGGAATGTCCAGTCGACCCTATCAAATGCCTTCTCAGCATCCGCCGATATAAGTACTAGCGGTTTTTGATAGTATTGTGCTATATATAGAGCATCAATAACTCTCTGCGTATTTTCTCTTCCCTCCCTACCAGGGGTAAATCCCACTTGATCTGGATGTATTAAAGCTGGAATAAATGGCAAGAGTCTATTCGCAAGTATCTTTGTTAAAATCTTGAGGTCTACATTTAGTAAAGAAATTGGGCGGCAGCTGGCACATTGAGTTGGGTCTTTCCCTTCTTTCGGGATCACCGTTATATGAGCCATTAGCGTTTCTGATCGCATCCTTTGCCCATCCCGTGTAGAGTTAAATGCCTCTATAAATTTTGGTGCCAATTTTTCAAAAAAGGTCATATAATAAAGTAATGTATACCCATCCGGGCCGGGGGCCTTTCCGGGTTTCATTTCTTTAAGGGTTTCTGACAATTCCTCTATTGTAATTGGTACATCTATATTTTCTGCTTCTTCTTCAAGAAGCATAGGCATTCCCGATGCCGCTATGTATTCTTTTACCCTTTCCCCTCTAGAAGGCATCCCCGACGTGGGCCGTCGATCTTCAATTTGATAAAGAGTAGTATAATAATCCCTAAATGCTTTCGCAATAGCCTGTGGTGAATTAACTAACACATCTCCTTGGGTTTTAATTCTCTCAATATAATTTCGTGCTCTCGTTTCTCTGAGCGCATTTGCCAACACTCTGCTGGGTTTATTTCCGTATTCATAGTATACTTGTCTACACCGAGTTAATTTTGCTTTTGCCTTATCCGTCAATAACAAATTCAATTCTTCCCGTAACCGCATTAAATTTTCTTCAGTCTGTTGCACCTGCGATTTCTTATGTACTGATTCAAGTGTCCGGATATCTTCCAGCAGAGTGTCTAGTTTAGCGCCCAGGGCCCGTTTCCTTTGCGCTCCTAAAGAAATAAGAATTCCCCTAATATAGCATTTATGTGCTTCCCATCTACATAGTGGGGTTACCTCCTCTGATTCATTTGCTATAAAGAAGAGTTCTAATTCCTGGGCTATCTTATTCTCGTACTCTGGTTCTCTCAGGAGTGTCTCATTCATCTTCCAGTTCCATTCTCGTGGGGTCTTCTCTCCCCATTCCATAACGCTATTAGTTGGCGCATGGTCTGACAGAGTAAAAGATCCTATGGACACCTCTTTCACGCAGGACAATGCACTTTGGGATATGAAAATATAGTCTATTCTGGTATATGTCTTATGTTTAGCTGAGAAAAAAGTATAGTCTTATTCCTGTGCATGGAGAATTCTCCATGTATCTATTAACTGCAGATCCTGTAGCATTTTCTTCGCTCTGCGCAATTTTACTGCAGATAGATGAGAGACTCCCTTTGAGACGTCCAGGGCAGGGTCTAATGCTATATTCAGATCTCCTCCCATCAACAGAATCCCCTCTTTATTTTGGTATATCAGATTCAAATATATCTCAAGCGCCGTGACCTTGCCCTTGTTCGGTAAATACAAATTAACGAATGTTACTTTTTGTTCTTGTAAAATGCCTTTTACAATAAGAAGTCGTCCTGCCTCATCAGTGATTATCTTACATTCTTTCCATGGTATTTGATTTGAAATCATAATTGATACTCCGTTTACCTTTGTAGTCTGAGCAGCACTGTGATATATTGTAGTAAATCTCCTATTTCCTAATTTTGGGATTTTGTCCTTTCTAAAATGTGTCTCTTGTAGGAAAATAATTTGGGTCTTCAATCTCCCTAGTTCCGTTAATAATCTAGTCCGTTTCTCTGGGCTGTTTAACCCCTTTACGTTATAGGAAGTCAATTTTATCCTAGTCATCTTTTGTCGCTTGGCTACAACCAAATCCCAACGCCAAAAATCCAGATAGCAGGGAGGAGGGGAGGGGGAGAGGTAGAGGAGAAAAGAGAGAAAAAAAAAAAAGAAAACACAACAATAACTGTATCCCAGGACCCGACAGACTAAAGGCCCTAGGTAATGTAGAATCTAGGCGTTAGCAGGCTCTATACAGCTAAGAGTCTGCCTGCCAATCGCCTAGTAAAAAGAATTAGAAATTTAAGACGCCTCTAGCTTTCCTCCCCTAGAAGGAGAGGCGTCTAACTTATGGAAAGTGAATAAACAAGACAGCGATATGAGCTCTGTTAGCAATCCATATGCACCCTTTATCCTGAATTTCCCCCTCTTTAACCTATCGCAGCATCAACCCTTTTCTAATGTATCGGATTTCTTAGCTATCATATCTTTTCATTTTCATTTTCATAACCTCTTTACTTCCCAACCTATCCCAGACCCATCCCCTCTTTTCTCTTTTTCTTCTTTCCTCTCCTCCTTCTACACCCATTGCTTTACATTTATTAAATTCCAAGAAAAAAAAAAAAGAAACACTTCCGGGCGGGTCCCTTTATTATTATATTGTTTAAATATTAATATTCTCTCTTCCTCTCTCTATTTTTTTTTCTATATATCTCTATATCACCCACTTCCAACTACTCAGACAGATAGGGCGATGAATCCTGCCATCAGGGCGCCGGAGGAGATCCTTATTTCCCCTAATCCCTCCATTCCCCCACCCCCTCTATCCGTACCAATTAGTGATTCCCTCATCTCTGTGTTATTCTCTTATCCTAGTGATAACATATCATATTTATTAACCTTTTATTCCCCCTACGTAACCTTCTGATTGAGAGGGATTAACTCAACCATGAGAGGGAAAAAAATAAATAAATAAATAAAAATTGATAAATAAAAAATAAATAAAAAAAATGATATATTTATATATATAAAAATAAATAAATAAATAAATAAATCAATAACAAAAAAATAAATAAAAAAAAAAAAAAAAAAAATTCCCCCTAAGCACCCAATCGTGTACTCTTCTCGTGTCCAATCTTTCAACGTCAAAAACAAACCTCCAAAAAACATAAAAAAGGAAAAAACAGAAAACAAAAGAAAAATAATTAAATAAAAAATTAAATAAACAGAATAATATATATATATATACCCATAATATATTATTGTTATCAATCTATCCACAGTGCAATATATTATTTATTCTTAATCCTTTAACCACCTTCAGACCGGACCATTTTGCTGGTCAATGACCAGAGGTCTTTTTACAATTTGGCACTGCGCTGCTTTAACTGGTAATTGCGCGGTCATGCAATGTTGTACCCAAACAAAATTTGCGTCCTTTTCTTCCCACAAATAGAGCTTTCTTTTGATGGTATTTGATTGCCTCTGCGATTTTTATTTTTTGCGATATAAACGTAAAAAGACCGCAAATTTTGAAAAAAAATGATATTTTCTACTTTTTGTTATTAGAAAAATCCAATAAACTCAATTTTAGTCATACATTTAGGCCAAAATGTATTCAGCCACATGTCTTTGGTAAAAAAAAAGTCAATAATTGTATATTTATTGGTTTGCGCAAAAGTTGTCACATCTACAAACTAAGGTACGTTTTCTGGAATTTACGCAGCTTTTAGTTTACGACTGCCTATCTCATTTCTTGAGGTGCTAAAATGGCAGGGCAGTACAAAACCCCCCCAAATGACCCCATTTTGGAAAGTAGACACCCTAAGGAAATTGATAAGTGGCATGTTGAGCCCATTGAATATTTTATTTTTTTGCCTCAAGCGATTGAATAATGACAAAAAATAATTTTATTTTTTTTTTTACACAAAGTTGTCACTAAATGATATATTGCTCACACATGCTATGGGCATATGTGAAATGACACCCCAAAATAAATTTTGCTGCTTCTCCTGAGTACGGGGATACCACATATGTGGGACTTTTTGGGAGCCTAGCCGCGTACAGGGCCCCCGAAAACCAAGCACCGCCTTCAGGCTTTCTAAGGGCGTAAATTTTTGATTTCACTTCTCACTACCTATTACAGTTTTGAAGGCCATAAAATGCCAAGATGGCACAAAACCCCCACAAATGACCCCATTTTAGAAAGTAGACACCCCAAGCTATTTGCTGAGAGGCATTTTGAGTCCATGGAATATTTTATATTTTGCCACAAGTTGCGGGAAAATTACAAACTTTAATTTTTTTTTTATTTTTTTTTCACAAAGTTGTCACTAAATGATATATTGCTCACACATGCTATGGGCATATGTGAAATGACACCCCAAAATAAATTTTGCTGCTTCTCCTGAGTACGGGGATACCACATATGTGGGACTTTTTGGGAGCCTAGCCACGTACGGGGCCCCGAAAACCAAGAACCGCCTTCAGGTTTTCTAAGGGCGTAAATATTTGACTTCACTCCTCACTACCTATTACAGTTTTGAAGGCCATAAAATGCCAAGATGGCACAAAACCCCCACAAATGACCCCATTTTAGAAAGTAGACACCCCAAGCTATTTGCTGAGTGGCATGTTGAGTCCATGGAATATTTTATATTTTGCCACAAGTTGCGGGAAAATTACAAACTTTTTTTTTTTTTCACAAAGTTGTCACTAAATGATATATTGCTCACGCATTCCATGGGCATATGTAAAATGACACCCCAAAATAAATTCTGCTGCTTCTCCTGAGTACGGGGATACCACATATGTGGGACTTTTTGGGAGCCTAGCCGCGTACGGGCCCCGAAAACCAAGCACCGCCTTCAGGCTTTCTAAGGGCGTTACAGTTTTGAAGGCCATAAAATGCCAAGATGGCACAAACCCCCCCCCCAAATGACCCCATTTTGGAAAGTAGACACCCCTAAATTTAGGGGTACACTAGTGAGACTAGGTAATAAATGGCGGGTGCCCTGAAACTATAAAAAAAATAACTAACCAACCAGCGTCACCTGTAACAGTTATATGGTGATCACTGGTGAAAGGGTTAACTAGGGGGCAATCAGGGGGCTTTATGCGGTAGTATATGGGGGTCCCTGGCGCTATAAAAAGCTGCGGCGAACCTAAATACCTACCTGCCTAACTAGCGTCACCTGTGACACTAATACAGTGATCAGAAAAACGATTGCTTATTAGGCTGGGTTCACACTGGAGCGATGCGGGAACGCCACGAATCCGCGGCGGGTTCCCGCATCACATGCCTCCCGGCGGCAGTTCACACTGCCCTATGCGAACTGCTGGGAGTGTCAGTGAAATGTTAATGACACCCCCAGATCAGTTCGCATATCGCAGTGCGATCTGCAAACTCGGATCGCATGGTGTGAACACCCATGCGATCCGATTCTGCTGCGGACCAAAAAAAGGGTCCCGTGCGAGTTTGCGGCGGGTGCGGCGGGTGCGACACGAATTCAGCCATACTATCTGTATGGCTGAACTCGAATCGCACAGAGATCGGATGTGATTTGCACTGCAGTGCGGTGCGAATCACATCCGTTCTCATAAACCGCTGCAATGTGAACCCAGCCTTAGTGACACTGGCGACGGGGGGTGATCACGGGGTTAAACCTTTATTGGGGGGGTTAGGGGGGTACCTTAGAACTAAAGGGGGCTAACCCTAACTGCCCTAACAGTTATTACAGTCACAAATGACACCCGCCGGGTGATCAGGGGGTTAAACCTTTATTAGGTAATAAATGGCGGGTGCCCTGAAACTATAAAAAAATAACTAACCAACCACTGGAGCGATGCGGGAACGCCATGAATCCGCGGCGGGTTCCCGCATCGCATGCCTCCCGGCGGCAGTTCACACTGCCCTATGCGAACTGCTGGGAGTGTCAGTGAAATGTTAATGACACCCCCAGATCAGTTCGCATATCGCAGTGCGATCTGCAAACTCGGATCGCATGGTGTGAACACCCATGCGATCCGATTCTGCTGCGGGCCAAAAAAAGGGTCCAGTGCGAATTTGCGGCGGGTGCGGCGGGTGCGGCGGGTGCGACACAAATTCAGCCATACTATCTGTATGGCTGAACTCGAATCGCACAGAGATCGGATGTGATTTGCACTGCAGTGCGGTGCGAATCACATTCGTTCTCATAAACCGCTGCAATGTGAACCCAGCCTTAGTGACACTGGCGACGGGGGGTGATCACGGGGTTAAACCTATATTGGGGGGGTTAGGGGGGCACATTAGAACTAAAGGGGGCTAACCCTAACTGCCCTAACAGTTATTACAGTCACAAATGACACCAATGCAAAAAAAAAAAAAAAAAAAAAGCAATTGGTGTCACTGTGACTGGGGGGGCAGGGGTAATTGGGGGGTGATCGGGGGGTAAAGGGGGGGTGTGAGTGTGCCTGGCATGTTCTACTGTGTAGTGTAGTGCTTGTGCAACTCACCGATGCTCTCTCCTCGGGGCCGGAACGAAAAATACCGACACGGAGGAGAGAATACATCACTTCCTCTCCTGTGTTTACATTACAGGAGAGGAAGTGATGTCACGGGACATTTTCATTCGTCGGGAGCGATCGCGAGGGGGTGGCCATGAATGAATGGCCGTCCCCTCGTCCGGGATCGTTCCCGAACGAATACCGACCGCCGCAGGCACCGGGCGGGGGCCCGATCGGGCCCCCGACCGTCGGGCAGGCAAGGACGTACATGTAAGCCCTTATGCCTGCCCGTGCCATTCTGTCGACGTACATCGTCGTGCGGCGGTCGGCAAGTGGTTAATATCTCCCCCACCCCTTAATCTTTATTAAACTATGTTTAACTATATCACCTCTTAGGCCGCGTACACACGGGCGGATTGTCTGTCCAACTTAGTCCGCTGAACCGTGTTTCAGCGGACAATCCGCTCGTGTGTGGGCTTCAGCGGACTTTTTCAGCGGACTGTCTGACGAACAAAGTCTTACGGAATTTCCGTAATACAGTCCGTTCAAACTTGGTTTTGTCCGTCCAAACTTGGTTTCAGCGGACAGTCCGCTCGTGTGTAGGCAAGTTGGACGGACTAAGTATGGCGCATGCTCAGAAAGGATTTACACGGCCGAAGGTTGCATTGCAGTGTATAGGACGTCGTTTTTCTAGTCCCGTCGTACGTGCTGTAGACGTCATCGCGCACGCTTTCAGCGGACTGTCTGCTCATCGTGTGTGGTCAAGTCTGTTCATTCAAAATTTGGACGGACTGTCTGTCGGATTGTCTGACGAACTTAGTTGGCCAGACAATCCGCCCATGTGTACGCGGCCTTAGTGTCTTCCTCCATTTTACCCCTCCTACCCTCCCCCCCTCCCCCCTCCCTCATACCAGGATCCCTCCCCTCCGTCTTCGAGCTGCTATTCCGATTCATGGGATATATTCCATTTTCTTCTCCCCCCTAAGAGATCCTCCCTCAAAAAAAAAAAAAAAAGAGAAAAAATGCATAATCCAATACCCAGACTTAATAAAAGTTCATTCATAGTAAGGTCAGCAGTAAGTCCTCATTAAACCTCCCTGATACTTATACATATAATTTATAACCATACATATAATTTTTAAGCTTTGACAGATCATCATATTTTAGATCTAAAAAAATAAAAAATAAAAAAATAATTAAATAAATAAAAAAAAATAAAAAAAATAACACAAAAAAAAACAAAGAAAAAAAAAGGTATCTTTATAAATTCATTTTAAATCATCTCATTCAGTCCGTACTAATTTCTTATTCCTATAATGGGCTTGGTCTAGATCTCTCCCGCTGCCATAGACTTTGTTGAGAGGGTCGTTCCAACAATTCTGTCCAATTTGGGACTTCAATAGCCTCTGAGCTCAGAAAAAAGAAGAGGTCTGGGAGTTGGGCCGGTTCCCTTAGATTGAAACTTTGCCCCCCCTTTTTCACTACCACTGCTAATGGGTGACCCCATTTATATGTAGCTCCTTTACTTATCAGATAGTCCAGTAGGGGCTTTAACATCCTTCTCCTCATTTTGGTTTGTCCACATATATCCAGATATATTTGTATTTCATTTCCTTCAAACTTTACTGTTCCCTCTTGCCATGCCGCTCTTAAAATTTCCTCTTTTACCCTGTAAAAGTGTACACGACACAGAACATCTCGTGACTTAAACCGTGCAGGAACATGAGTCCTGGGAATCCTGTGCACCCAATCAAGCTCAATCTGAGTACTCGGGGGATTTTGCAGCACTTGGTTTAAGATACTCATCACTATATTTCTTAGGGTGTCCCCCTCGCTCCCCTCCGGGACCCCCCTAATCCGGATATTGTTCCTTCTATTCCTATTTTCGGTTTCCTCAGATTGCAATTGTAACATAGCCATTTGTTGATGTTGCTTACATAATTTCTCCTCCATTGCCACCAGTCGTGTATCAGTCAAATTGTTTATCTTTTCTAGGCTACACACTCTGCTATCCACCGCTGTAATATTATCCCGTACCTCCTCAATTTCTTCTCTCAGTGAACCCACTATACCGGCCAGAAGTTTTTGTATATCTTCCTTCGTTGGGAGAGCCTGGATAAGCTGTCTAATATCAGGCTCGATCCCCTGCTCCTGTCTGTTATATGTGGCATGCGTACATACCTGCTTCTCTCCTCTTGAGGCTATAGGGGTCACCACCGTATGTACCGCACCAGTCGTCTCAGAAGGTGTAGCCGACACTCCTCGCTGTGACTGTGACCGAGACTGTGACTGCGAGGTCACCGACACTCCACACTGTAGCAGATCAACAGCCGGAGCCTGTGCCAATACCTCTGCAATAGGCTCCTGTGTCCGCAGCATGCTGGTATCTGCGTCTGCCGGCTGCTTGGATTCCCGCTTTACCGCCAGGTATCGAGTGATGTATGAGTGGGTTGGAGTGTGTGCCCCTCCTGTGCTCTTCCCTCTCCTCGACATGGGTTAGATAGGGGTGTACATACAAACACTTTCAGTCTCCTGAAAGGTGCACCTCGGTACCGCTGAGCTCCGCTCTACATCGCTCTCATGCCGCCATGCTTAGGCCACTCCCCCCTCACGGAGCTTCCCGCCTTCTACCTTTACTGTATTTTTTAACACTACATTACACTACTTTTTTTCCAAGTGAATGGACTGGTATGGTTAAGGGGGTGGGGGGCGCTTGCTCGTCCCCTCCCTTTCCTGACCTGCCGGGGCTGCATGCTCGGATAAGGGTCTGGTATGTATTTTGGGGGACCCCACGCCATTTTTTTTTTCATTTTGGCATGGGGGTCCCATCCGATTTCATACTAGACCCAAGGGCCTGGTATGGACCTAAGTTCTCTATTTTTTTTTTAGCCGGCATTTTTTTTTTACATTCAGCTGACAGCTGATGACCCATCGGTTGATAGGGACGCGGCGGCCGCCTTCCCAGCCCTCTCCTTAGAAACCAGATAGATACCATGTAAAAAAAAAATGCAAATCGAGGTAAAATCCAAACTGTACACAAAACAGACACACCTAAGTGACTAGTGGTGTAAATATAGGGGTCGCTGAGGCCACCATGACAACCTGGTCCCATGCTGCAGGGGGCCCTTGTATACCTCGATAGGAGCTACAAGGGCGGCTGAGACCAATCCACAGCTGAACATTAATCAGCACTGCAGAGAGCTCGTCACACTGATTTGACCTAAAGTGAAAGCACAGTGTGTGCTGTGCTCTTTGTCTCCCCCTGCAGTGCAGTACCTGGCAGGAAGAGGTAAGATAAAGCACTGCCATTTTTTAAAAGGCTTTCTGCATGTATGTGTGTTTATATGTGTGTGTGTGTGTGTATGTGCATGTGCATGTGCATGTATGTGTGTGTGTATGTGCATGTATGTGTGTGCATGCATGTATGTATGTGTGGGTGTGTATGTACATGTATGTATGTATGTATGTAGGTGTGTGTGCATGTGTTTATATGTGTGTGCATATGTGCATTTATACATATGTGTATGTTTATATATGTGTGTATTTATATGTGTGTGTGTGTGTATATATATATACATTATATGTGTGTGTTTTTATATATGTGTATGTATGTGTGTGTGTGTTTACATGTAGGTATGCACATTTTATTAATGCTGTTGTTGCTGTGTTTAATCCTGACCCCCTATATGTCATAGTACCAGCAAAAAAAATGCTGTTCCTCTGAAAAGAGATCCATGCTCGTATTGCTTTTCAGAAGCATTTGACAGCCGGTAAAGAGGTAATATGTTGCCTCCTGACCGCCTATTTTAACACGTTAAATGCATCATCACTATGCTGCAACTGCATACAATGCACACAGTTGCAGGGTGGTTGCAGTGCAGTCCCATTCACCTAGGGGTATACCTCAAGGGTGCCCTGACTGGAAAAAGATTTAGAAACACTGGCATAGAGCAACCTCTCCATTTTTCTCCTGCAGCCGCTGAATGCCTGCAGGAGGGAGAGGAGGAGAAGTAGGTGGAAATGGAGAAATCGGTTTCTTTATATGCAGCCATCCACTTGCGACCGGGCCCTGTTGTTCCGCCACCAGGCTTGGAGGAAAGGGCCCTGTCCGGGGTTGGGCTTTCATGGTTTCTTGCATCGGGGCCCTAGAAGGTTCTTGTTACGCCACTGGTGACAACTGAATAAAAAGAAAACAAATCTTCTTAAAAAGCTTTAAAAGGGCTGTAACCCACGCTTTTATTTTCAGCCTTACAGCAAGGATAGACAGGTTCTGAGTTTAAGTCCAAAACATTATACTGTGCATAGCTCACAAACGAGCACCATGTTCAGTAAGAATGATATGTGGAAAAATCAATATATATCTTGTAAAGCTGCTGTCGGTAAAATGCCCACTGGTGCAGATCTGTGCTTTCACAAAGAGTAGAAGAAAATGATTCACAAATTTCCATTAACATTTCAGTGATAGCAATAACAATGGTTTCAAGAACAGAGCTATCTACATGCGTTTGTTGATGCTTTGGATTCTACTGCCATCTGGAGGACCCATTTGTCCAGACACCTTTAAATAAATAACATTTCTATAGTTCATCATATAATGATTGATTACAGTATGCAGTGTGCACTTTTTCACATTAAGGATAGTTACTGGAATACATTTCTGCTCATGCTTAATGGATTCATCTAAATAATTGCATGATTGCACATGTTTTTGCAATACTGTAGGAAAATGTTAGAAGGTATTTCGACCAGCAGAAGTGTGGGTTCATGCAGCCCGCTAAGACCCCATTCACACCTGAGCGTTTTGTAGCTTGTCGCCTGAAGCTACAAAACGCTGGAGGGGAAAAAATCCATTATTCTCAATGGAGATGGTTCACATCTCCACTCCAAGTCGCCTGAAGCCCTACGCCTGAAGCTCAAACAAGTTCTGGACCCTTTTTTGTTGTGCGAATCGGGCTTATTTGGGCGTTTTTATTCCCATAGAAACTAATGGAAACGCTCGATTCAAGCGTTTAGTGCGACAACGAGCGTTTCTATGGGCGTTTTGTCGCTGTATCTGCTCAAGAAAAAATATAATTTACATAATTTAAATAAGGTAATGACATAAAGGACATAAAAAATACACAGGAAGTGCACAGATCACCATTTTTAGCTCACATGGAGACCAGCAATATGGAAGGAGAACTGGATTAGACAGTATGTCTCCTAGATCAGGAGAGCTTCATAAGAATGGTGAAGGAGCACCCCTGTCTGTATGATACCAGAGATCCATGCTACAAACTGCGAGCGAGCAAGAGGAGGGCATGGAACCAGATTGCCATCCAAGCTTTTACAAACTGGGCAGACCTAACTGGCCATGTGAAGGATGAGAAAGGTAAGAGAAACCCCTGCAAACATAACCACAATAGGGACATAATAGGATGATTAGTACATTATAAGGCCCCTTTCACACTGGGACAGTGCGGGTGTTGGTGGGTTGGTGCTTTGCCGTCATTTTGTTTGTGGTATGCGGCCGAAAAAGGGTCACAATCGCACACAAAGCACCGCTGCAGTGGGGCTTTGCCAGCGTTCTAGCGGCCACTAGCAGGGCGGATTTAACCCCCGCTAGCGGCCGAAAAAGGGTTAATGCAGCGGTGCTTTGCGTGCAATTTTAACCCTTTTTAGGCTGCTAGCGGTGGTTAAAATCACCCTGCTAGCGGCCGCTAGAACGCTGGCAAACAGCCGCTGCAGCTGTGCTTTGTGTGCGATTTTAACCCTTTTTCGGCCGCTAGCGGGGGTTAAATCCGCCCTGCTAGCGGCCGCTAGAACGCTGGCAAAGGGCCGCTGCAGCGGTGCTTTGTGTGCGATTGCGGCCCTTTGCCAGCGTTCTAGCGGCCGCTAGTGGGGCAGTTTTAACCCCCGCTAGCGGCCGAAAAGGATTAATGCAGCGGTGCTTTGCGTGCGATTTTAACCCTTTTTAGGCCGCTAGGGGTGGTTAAAACCGCCCTGCTAGCGGCCGCTAGAACGCAGGCAAAGGGACGCTGCAGCTGTGCTTTGTGTGCGATTTTAACCCTTTTTTGGCCGCTAGCAGGGTTAAATCCGCCCTGCTAGCGGCCGCTAGAACGCTGGCAAAGGGCCGCTGCAGCGGTGCTTTGTGTGCGATTGCGGCCCTTTGCCAGTGTTCTAGCGGCCGCTAGTGGGGCGGTTTTAACCCCCGCTAGTGGCCGAAAAAGGGTTAATGCAGCGGTGCTTTGCGTGCGATTTTAACCCTTTTTAGGCCGCTAGCGGTGGTTAAAACCGCCCTGCTAGCGGGCGCTAGAACGCTGGCAAAAGGCGGCTGCAGCGGTGCTTTGTGTGCGATTGCAGCCCTTTGCCAGCGTTCTAGCGGGGGTTAAATCCGCCCTGCTAGCAGCCGCTAGAACGCTGCCAAAGGGCCGCTGCAGCGGTGCTTTGTGTGCGATTGCGGCCCTTTGCCAGCGTTCTAGCGGCCGCTAGTGGGCGGTTTTAACCCCCGCTAGCGGCCGAAAAAGGGTTAATGCAGCGGTGCTTTGTGTGCGATTGCGGCCCTTTGCCAGCGTTCTAGCGACCGCTAGCGGGGCGGTTTTAACCCCCGCTGGCGGCCGAAAAAAGGGTTAATGCAGCAGTGCTTTGCGTGCGATTTTAACCCTTTTTAGGCCGCTAGCGGTGGTTAAAACCACCCTGCTAGCGGCCGCTAGAACGCCCTATGCATGTGTTCTAGCGGCCGCTAGCAGGGCGGTTTTAACCACCACTAGCGGCCTAAAAAGGGTTAAAATCGCACGCAAAGCACCGCTGCATTAACCCTTTTTCGGCCGCTAGCGGGGGTTAAAACCGCCCCGCTAGCGGCCGCTAGAACGCTGGCAAAGGGCCGCAATCGCACACAAAGCACCGCTGCAGCGCCCCTTCGCCAGCGTTCTAGCGGCCGCTAGCAGCGGCAATTTGCCGGTGGTATAGCCACACTGGTCCATTGATTTCAATGGGTTGGAGCGGTATTCACCGCTCCAAAGATGCTGCTAGCAGGACTTTTTTTACCGTCCTGCTAGTGCACCGCTCCAGCACTCCTGCTTTCACAGTGCAGTGAAAGGAGTCGCTTTTTCAGGTGCTATACAGGCTCCTTTCTCTCCATTGTGAAAGCCGGAGGGCTTTCACACTGGAGCGGTGCGCTAGCTAGTGAATACACTGCTCCTTCACTGCTTCCGCCTGAACAATGCCACAGTGTGAAAGGGGCCTATGCATGGGAGTATGAGTATAGTATTAGCAGAATGTCATAAATACATGATGACACACTCTGACCCCTAGTGGATATTGGAAGGATACTGCACAAAAAAAATATATATATATTTCTAAAAAAAAAACATGGGACTTCTTGTCAATACATCAAGCATTTTTATTAATAAATCAGTACAGCATAGTATATGGTCGTATTTACAAAGAACTAAAGTTTTTAATTTATTATATTGCCTCAAGCTGCCATGGGACCTGTCCTGCTGGAGACATGAAGTAGGAGGCAAATTGATCCCTGACCTGTGTCCCTTGTCTGCTTCCACGAACACCGGTCCAATGAGCTCTTTCCATGTTCTCATGTACTGGGTCCTCGAAGTCAAATCCATCCCGCTGGTGAACAAAATTATGCAAGGCATGCAGCTTTAACAACACAAACTGCGTTTTGCATGTTGAGAACAATGGGAGTGTGCAGTCCCCGCCATTTGTTTGCCAATATGCCAAATTCACATTCGACAATGCGACATGCTCGTGTTAGTCTATAATTAAACACACTCCTCTGTTCGGTCAGGTTGTGCCCCGAGTAAGGCCGTAGAAGATGCTCACTCAGAGCAAAGGCCTCATCTCCAACAAAAACACTGTGTAGGGGAGGGCCATTTGTGCCAGGGAGTGGCCTGTTTTCTGGAAGGTCCAGAGAATTGTTGCGCAGCAGGTGTCCAAATGATGAATGTGAAAAAATAGCAGAGTCAGCGCTGCTACCATATGATCCAATGTCAATGTAGCTGAAGCAATAATTAGCATCAGCCACTGCCATTAACACAAAAGAAAAATATTTCTTATAATTAAAATACTGGCTTCCACTACCCATGGGCTTTACGATGCGAATATGTTTCCCATCGATGGCTCCAACACAGTTGGGGAAGTTGCAGCGTTGCCAGAAAACATCTGAGATCCTTGACCAATCTTCCGCTGTAGGTTTTTTTAAAACAATATCCTTTAGTATGTAGTAAATAGCAGAGCAAGTGTCACGAATTATGTAGCTTGCTGTGGATTTTCCAACACGAAAGGCATAGTGTATACTCGATAAAGATTGTCCGGTTGCTAGGTACCTACAAAGAAATAAACATATATATTTTAATGTGTTTTTTAACAGTTAAACTGCTCAAAATAAAGTGGAAGAGTATACGTGATGCTTACACTCGACATCTAAGACTGCAAAGGGAATTTAGGAGTGGATCTGGGGCATGTGCTCCGAGAGATTATCTGCATGCAAAAGAAATGCAAAAGAAATGGAATTCCTTCGGCCATTGCTGGCTTTGGGGCGGTAAGCTATCATCTGTGTACGAATGTCATTAAACAAAATGTAAAGAGAAAGTTATAATAATTCAATTCTATTTTCAGGACTGAAAACTGCTGGGAGGACAGTAATCCAAATGATGATTTGGACACAGATGCTAGTCAGCAAGCAAGCCAAGCATCAAGTGATCAAAGTCAGCAAGCAAGCCAAGCATCAAGTGATCAAGCAGGCCCGAGATCTGGAGAGCCAATTGTCGACTCCAGCACGGTCTACATCTGAGACACATGTGCGAGATGAGGAGTCCCTACTATCCATTTCTGCTCGTGTACCTGCTAGAGCAATAAGAAGGAAGGCTCCTTAACCTGATTTCAACCGCATGCTGGACATTATGACCAGTATGTCAGAAAAAATTAACAGCAACAGGTCTCATGTGCAGGTTTCTGCAAGATGTCTGGAAGGTCTGATGGAGAAGGTACCATCAGAACTCCAGGCAGACATGTTGGCAGGTACCATACGCTATATTGCGACTTTTATACCACCAACCCCCACATATAGGCCCTCTATTGGTCTCTATGCAAATCACCCCCCGCCCCATCTGCCAGCACCACCATCCTCTCATTACCTTCCTCTGCCAACACCACCACCTTCAAATTACTTTCCTCTGCCAACACCACCAACACCACCACCTTCTAATTGGCAGCAAAATAAGAATCCCTCTACCTCCACCTGGTCACAATATGGCCATGCAATGAATGTGGTGAATACACCCAATGAGGGAGTCAACTCCTCCCAAACATTCCATCGCCTCAAATTTTTTTTTTTTTGGTTGATGAGCTACGTTAGCTCTATTTCTTTGTTGAGCTGTATATGTGCAAAACGAACAAACGAACAGAAAAAGTTATAACAGAAAAAGTTATATTTCAGTAATATTTTAAATAAAAAAAATAAAGTTTTTATTTGGCTTTACAAATGTGATTGGTGTTTATTTTATGCATATAAAAAATTATTCATATTAGGTTCTTCATTAATCTCAGTTAAGCCCCAAATCAATTTGCAGCCAAAGGACCAGGCCCCTTTTTGTGATTCGGCACTGCGTCGCTACAATTGCGCGGTCGTGCAACGTGGCTTCAAAACAAAATTTATGTCCTTTTTAGGGGATAGTTTTATAGCATTTTTATCTTTTTTTTTTTTCCTGTAATGGTGGCGATCAGCGATTTTTATTGTAGCTGTGACATTTTTGCAGACACATCGGACATTTTTAACACATTTTTGGACACTGGCAGGAAGGTGTTAACCACTAGGGGGCAGTGTAGGTGTTATGTATGACGTTATATGTTTTTTTATTTTAGTGGCCGTGGCCTGGCATGTGACGTCACTGATTGTCTTTCCGATCGGTGACAGCCACAGTAGGAAACACGGGGAGAGGTTTGTCTACTCGGATCTCTCCTCGTTCTTCAGCTCTGTGACCCGATTGCGGGACACCAGCGGCGATCAGGTCCACTGGTCCCGCGGCCACGGTCACAGAGCTCAGGACCGGGTCAGGAACGCACCACCGGCGGGGCACTCCCGATCCACGGCTGGGCCCTGAGCAACGTACAGGTATGTGCCTGTGCCCAGCCGTGCCATTCTGCCGATGTACATTGGCGTGAGGTGGTAAGTGGTTAAAAAATTAAATAGAAATATGAAAATATTACCTCAGTGTGATAATTAGTCGTTCCACAGGGGGGTATACTGTTCCGAAAATATGTGTCCATTCACTGCAACCGACTACTGAGTAAACCCAGTAACTCATCAAAGCTGTGAAAAAAAAATAACAAATATGGCGTTTATTAGTGGACGTTATAAAATAAGACAGGAACAATGTCAATGCTGAAAAAAAAACGCCGGAAAACGCTGTATGCAAACGCGCGAATACGCGTGACAAAACGCCGGTAAAAGCGCTCAAACACGCTACGCTCAGGTGTGAATGCAGCCTAATGGTCTAGAATTCCAGGTTTCAATATTTTTACATAGTTAAATTGGTCCAGCTTGGAATAATGCACTTTGCTTGTACCATAACCTGCCTGATCAACCTGTCATGACCTCCACCTCATCAAATTATAGAACGTTTTGCATTCATTGAGAAACTGCAAACCAATCTCTGAATGGCACCTGTGCCAAGCTAGGGCCCTCCTGTGTTCAGTAAACAGCAGGAAAGTTGCTTGGCTAGTGGAGATCATTGGAGTAGCACTGCCAGGATCAAACATGTATGGTATATGCATAGTTACATTGATCCGAGCTGGACCAATGTAGCTATTTATAAAAATATCCTTACTTGGAATTCTTCCTTTTAAATCAACTGCAAGCATGATCACAATGGACATCCTAAAGACAAGATAGTCTTCCGAAACTGGTCTGATTTTAATTCCTGATGTAATATACAGAGAACACCCTGAAAGAGAATTTGCCCCAAGACTTAATGAATGAGGTACAACTCTGAAAGATCAATAGCTCAAGGTACTGTATCTGTCAGGTCACCTGAGGCCAGGTGACAAATGCACACTGTTGAGGTCAGGAGTGCACCGCTAAGGTAGTGGACCCCAAGGCTGACTGCTGCGGATGGAGCTCTGGGTGGTTCAGGAAAGCAGGTCCTCTGGAGCACCAACACGGATCACACTGGAAGCTAGAGCATAAGATTCCCCAGGGCATGGAGTCTAAGAGCCAACAGATGTTCACCAGGGCCCCTAATGGTGGGGATGGACTTTGCTGCACCTGGCTCCAGGTCATAGCCCCCAGGGTCTCCCAGGTCAAGCTCATGGTAGGCTACTGAAGGAAAGAGAGGAAGCAGCAGACCAAGACAACAAAAGATTGTCAGGAGATAAGCCAAAAGGTCAGGGCAATGAGCAGACAGGGATATTCCGTCTTTTTTTTGTAACACTACGCTGCTTATTTTTTGGTAAATGGGTAGGAGTACAATGTACCCCATACTCATTCACATAGGGGGCTTCCAGATTCCGGTAAGCCCCCTGCCCACAGACCCCCACAATCACCGCCCAGGGTTGTTGGGAAGAGGCCCTTGTCCCCATTAACATGAGGACAGGAAACTTTGGGGTGGGGGGCAAAGCATGTGTAACCGCTGTATCGGATTATCCATGTAAGACCCAGCTATCGCCTTTTGTCTCATCTCTGCTTGTCTGATTACCACTGACCTTGACATGTTTACTGGACTTGTCTTTGCCTCCTGATTGTGTACTGCTTTGTCTAGCTATTGCCAACTTTGGCCTGCTTCCTGGACTTTGCCCTGTCTGCTAATTTGGTTACAGGCCAGGCCAGGCTGTTGCTGAGTTTGGCCTTCTTTCTGGCTTACTCTTACTGCTTCCAGCTCTGGCGCCAAGCTGTTTTTGTGTCCTGAGGTTCTTGTGGCTCCTGGTTCTACCTATCTACAGTGTAGATGCCCTTCCAGTGCCTTCACACTCTGTCTCCATCTTTAGGATTGTTGGGCAGGAGGTCCCAGAGAAGTCTCAACCAGGTACGTGATACCCTGCTTCTGCTCCTCATGGTACTGAACTGCCCACAAGTTGCTGATTTCACACTGTTTACTGACGTGGTATCTGCTTGCTTACTTGGTATCTTTGTTGCTTCATTTTGTTCCTGACCTTGATTTGATTCCTGACCATGCACCAATTTGATCCTAAATCCTTCACTGTTTATGTACTGGAAATAGTCAGGTTCTCTTCAGCTACACAGTATTCTGTGAGTCATGCCCTGCTTTGTAGCTTCAGTGGTGTGTCCAGAGTTCTTTCCAACAGACCTTTCAGGCTGCAGTTGTTGCTGCTCATGCAACTACACAAGCTCTATACCCCTTACTTGCCCCAGTGCCACCTGTTACTGTATATTGTTAGAGGAGTTGGGGGTAGAAAAGCAAGAAAGATCACCCTTGTCACCTTTGTCAACTCTCACCAATATGCAATAGGTCAAATAGAGCACCAAATGAAAATTCCTTAGGAGTCCAACGTCTTTATTGTTTAACTGGTTTATACTGCTTGTTGTAAAAACAGTCAGTGCAGGCATTCACAGGATAAGTGGCAAGTATCTTGCCACTTCTCCTGTGAACACCAGCACTGACTGTTCTTCATAAAATCCTTTGTCTGCAGAACTGTTTGATTGGGAGTACTTTTAAGCCCATGTGATACTCTGCTATTTCACTCAGTCATGATGCATGGGGATTATGTAGTCCCCAAAATGCATTTGTCTTTTGCTCTATTTGTTGAAGCTAGGTGAACAATAAAGACTTTGGACTCCTAAGGATTATTTATTTGGCATTCTCTTTGACCTACAGTATTACAGTTGGATTTCTTGACTTGGGTGGATGGAAATCCAGACATGGACACAGCGTGACCTCACTGGGCACCACAAACCAACCAAAAGCTCAGGTTTCCTTGTCTGTGTGAATCCCCACTCCCATAGGACGTGCCTTAACTTACAGATCAGATGATTCATCGTCCTGCTATTTCCTAGCAGAACCAGGCTCTTTCCAATAGGCCTTAGCTGAAGGAGATGATGGGTTTTCAAAACTTTACTTTAACTTTATTGGGCCCACACAGCCAGAAGCTGCTACTTATTTTTCATATGGGTACTCCTCCCCTATGCCCATGCACAGTGCTTCTTATAGTGCTACAGGTTTGCCACCTAGTGGCCAAATAAGGGAGTGCACTGCCACCCTCCTACATGCTGATCTGTGTATTACACTACAATTGCAGACTGAAAATCTACAGGAGAGGAACAGGAATCTAAAACCCACAGTATCTTATTAAAATTAACTAGTAATATGCTTTTCACTATATGCTAATTCAAATTTACTTGGCTACACAGGAAATTCAAAAATGTACTTCTTACACCTGGGCCCAATATATAAATAAGCAGTGATATAAGTTGGTATTTGGCTCCATCTAGTGGCATAAATGTGAAATGGACTTTATTTATTTTCTATTTTCAAGAACGCCTTTCAAGAAAGCCTAACAGGAAGTGATTTAATCGTTTTTCTTGAGGAAAGGACTCACTTACCCAAGATGCCTACTCACTTACCCATGAACACTGAGTGGCTGAACTGCATGCTGGGTAGACAATAAAAGGCCCCGTGCGGCCATTTTCTTTCTCTTCTGGACGTGTGGCCTGCCTGCAAGGAGCTGTGGGTTTGTGTGTCCCACAGCACCACGGCCTACATCGTGCAGAGTGAAACTTGAAGCCAGAGGAGGACTCTACACCACAGCATGCTGGAGCAGCAGGGTGGTCGGATCGGGAAGGATGCAGGAGCACCCTGACAGAGGTAACTGAGAACTCCTGGTGACCTTGTAAAATGGGACAGCGTGACGGCGTAGCCGCAGCAAATGAACTGAGATCTTGTGGAGCGGAAGTTTCCAGTTTCCAGGCCTGGCGTGGTGAGAGGGCTGTTGCCCACAGTTCGTTAACACACTTTACACACTTAGACTCATACCACAGTGTTGCTGGGACCAGTAGTTCCACAAAAGGGTCAAACTCAATTTGTTTGAATTCAAGCTGGCCTCAAGCCTATGCCTCACTGAGATACCAACACTGTGCGGCTCAGAGACAAATACACCGGAGGCAGTTATACGTGTGTCACACCACCGGGAAAAAGGCCTTCACACAAGCACACTGATCGGGTCTGCCTGTCCATTTTTCAGACAGGGCCCGATCGGCCCACCCATTGTTCTTTATGGAGAGACTGATGTAAATGGGCATGTGTCCGTTTACACTCACCTGCGTCTGATCCAGTCCGCTAAAAACAGACAGATTGGGATTCCATTCCCCATCCATCTAACAGATCATATCGGATGGCATCCAATGGAAATGGACAGGTGGTCCGTTTCCATCCAACCATCCCAGAGAATAGAGAGCTGTGTCTGTATCCGCTCTGCATCAGCAGAACAGACACAGACTTGTCATCTGCATGCTCAGTGGGGATCAGCAGACAGATCCCCCGCTGAGCAGGCGGATCTGCTTTTTCAGAGTCTGCTACATGTGAAAGGGGTCTTACCAGGAGTGGTCGGTCAATTAGGGGCACTGGAGCACTGCTCCCCTGCAGGGCGCTAGACTCATACGTCTGTATGAGTTTTTTTTTTCAAGCCACATGATTGGAGCCTGAGGCTCTAATTAGCTTGAAAAAGGTTGGGCTCGGTGTATAGCATTGCACCTCGAACCCACCCACTTGTGACAAAAGTGAATTAATATTCACTATTGTCTTCCGACTTCTCCTCCTGGCCAATCAGGATGGATCGGGTTGGCCCAAATAAGAAGCTGAGGTATCCATGGAGGGGTGAGTGCGGGGGGCGGCCTGGGGGGATCTTGCTATGTTTGTGTTTTTGTGGGGGGTTTTTTTATTAACTTTTTACTTGTAAAATGCCTGAAAAAAAGCCTCATCTGAAATTCCAGTGTGAAAGCCAGAGTGCTTTCACACTGGGGTGTAGCGCTGGCAGAACATCAAAAAAAGTCCTTCAAGCAGCGTCTTTGAGGCAACACTGCTTCTAAAGTGCCCCTGCCCAATGAAATCAATGAGCAGCACCGCCAAAGCTCCTGCAAAGCATCTTTGCGGGTGCTTTTAACCCTTTATTTGGCTGCTAGCGCCCAAAAAGCGCCACTAAAACATGGGCGCTGCCAGTGGGGAAAGGGCTCTTTGTGTTTTTTATTTTAAAAAATCTTACGTTTAAATTTTTTTTTTTTTTTTACGATCATTTAATAATTATTATTTTGGGGAAAGGGGGGTCTTTGGTGAGAAACAGACCCCATATCTCTTTTTTTGAGACAGTCCCTTTTCTCTGTATCACTTTTATGAATGAATGAAATCTCTATACAGATTCTCATTCATTCAAGTAAATGACAGTCTGATCGATTGTAATACTCGTGGTTACAATATATCAACTGCCAGTGTCAGTGGGCACGGGGGGGGGGTTTAGTAAACACATGTATACTAAAGCCCCCCAAGTCCCAACTTCTCTGAGCTGGCCGCTCAGCTGTTGACTAATTGCCAGCTCCTATCTCTCCACAGTGACTCACCTATTCATATCCTGCTCGTCAGTCCTGCCTATTTAAGCCGTCCAGCCCAGATGATCTCTGCCTTTGCCTTGGTCAACATCACAGAGATTATCTCCTGCATTCCTGTTAAAGACTTGCTTGGATAACATACCTTCTGGCTCCAGATCCTGCTTGCTGTTCCACTACGCAGTTCCCTGGCTTTCTGACTTTCTGGCTTGTCTGACTATCCATTCCTGTTACCGAACTTTGGCTATGTTTTGACTATGTTTGTTCTGTTTACTTTTATTATTAAACAAGTGTGATTTAACTGTACTTCTGTCTTGGCCTGATGTTTTCTGACAGTGGGTCAGTAAGCCCAGATCGCAGGTTTCCAACTCGCCATCCCTGAGCATCAGTGTGAAGATCAGAGCTGGCGCTAGAGGAAGCAGAGTGATACCAAATGTACTCCGCCTGTCACAGGAGCGATACAGGAAGCATTGGCTCTGCACTCTACTGCAGCCGCATGCTTACTCCAGTTCTTGCTCCTGTCACACTGATGGTGGGTATGGGGGATCCAGTACCAGCCAGCATTACCCACCAGGACCCACCCGCACCAGCCAGCAGTACCCACCCGCACCAGCCAGCAGTAGCAGCCAGCTGTACCCAGCAGTAGCAGCCAGCTGTACCCAGCAGTAGCAGCCAGCTGTACCCAGCAGTAGCAGCCAGCTGTACCCACCAATACCAGCCACCAGTGCCAGTCAGCAGTACCCACCAATACCAGCCAGCTGTACCCACCAGTACCATAAAGCAGTCCACACTAGTGCCAGCCAGCAGTACCCACCAGTACCAGCCAGAAGTTCGAGCCAGCAGTACCCACAACTACCAGCCAGCAGTACCCACCAGTACCAGCCTGCAGTCTCTACCAGTACCAGCCAGAAGTTCCCAGCAGTACCAGCCAGCAGTTCCCAGCAGTACCAGCCAGCAATACCCCTCAGCAGTACCAGCCAGCATTTCCTGCCAGCTGTACCAACCAGTACCAGCCAGCAGTCCCCACCAGTACCAGCCAGCAATACCCATCAGTAGTACCCACCAGTACCAATCACCAGTACTATCCTGCAATACCCACCAGTATCAGCCAGCAGTACCAGGCAGTAGTCTCTACCAGTACCAGCCAGCAGTATCCACCAGTTCCAGCCTGCAGTCCCTAGCAGTACTAGCCAGCAGTACCAGCCAGCAGTACACATCAGCAGTATCAACCAGTACCAGCCAGCAATCCCCACCAGTACCATCCTGCAATACCCACCAGTACCAGCCAGCAGTACCAGCCAGCAGTCCCCACCAATAGCAGCCAGCAGTCCCCACCGGTATCAGCCACCAGTACCAGCCAACAGTACCCACCAGTACCAGCCAGCTGTACCTACCAGTACCATCCAGCAGTACCAGCCAGCAGTACCCACCAGAAGTACCAGCTTCTGGGGACCCTGATATAATGAAAGGAGTTCTGGGCACCCTGATGTAAGTGGGGGGGCTCTCTGGGAACTCTGATGTAGGAGGGATATATATATATATATATATATATATATATATATGTATATTGTAATGTCACCTCGCATGAATGGGAATAGCATAAGGGGTTGCAGGGGTCACAACTGCAACCCTGCCCCTAGCTCCAAGGGGCCCCTGCAGCCTCCCTGTCATATCATATCCTCCTCAAAATCCAGCTCCAATCTGCCCTAGGGCCCCACAGTCATGCTCCAGTACTGGGCTTCTACTTTGCCGTACAGAGTCCTCACCCCTCTGTTCACATTGGCTGGGGAGAAGCTGTGAGCCATTTCCAGAATGGAGAGGAGCACAAGGTGAGTAAAGCCCAGGATGGGGAAGTATCTGTGCTGTGTACTGGCAACATGGAATGGTAACTGAGCTCAGCGAGACAAGAGGAGGAGAGTGCTGTCGTGTAGCCACAATGGGACCGATGTCCTTGGTGAGGTGTCTCCTAGTCACCAGTTAGGATTCTCTGTACCCCCCCCCCCCCAACCCGGTGATGTCTACTCTATTTAAACCACTTCCCTGACAACTAGGGAAAATACACACACCTCTGGGAGGGGACCTTCCCCCAACACCTGCCAACACTGATAGACAAACCTTCATAAATCGCTTAAACAAATCCTTTAACACCTCCTCGGGGGGCCCTGAAGGGCTGCAGGCTCCATATTTTGTGTCGCATGGCTTTTCCCTCCTAGATCTAAGTTTCCCCCTGACCACCCCCTCCACCCTGTATGCTATGCCCAGCTGCAGGGCTAGACTTACCATTGGGCTTGACTGGGCTCAAGCCCATGGGCCCTGCCCAATAGGGGGCCCCAGAGGCCCCGCCGAGATGCATAGCTGATAGTGATGGCCGAACGGTTCGCCCGGCGGTCGTTTCGCGGCGAATTTCCGACATTCGCGGTCCGCACGTTCGAACGCCTTTTTCCGTCGTTCGCCGCGGCGGACTTACGTGTTTAATGTATACAAGAGCTTTAACCTTTGGTGACACGTTTATCATGTGATACAGGACAGCCAATTGAGACATGACAGCACATGGACACTTGTACATTCCCCCTAACCTATAAATACACCCGATCCGGTGGCCATTTTACATTCTTTCTTCTGTTAAGATAGGGACAGGTTCCTGTGTGGAGTAGGGAGAGATAAACCACTAGCTATTTGGTACACAAAAGTTCTTTTCAGGACTGGTATAGGTGTTAGGTGTTGATAGGTTTGCTGTGCTGCTGATTCTTGCAGCAGCCTGAGTGTCTTTTGTTAGTTTAGAGAAAGGGAAAGGACGGTGTATGCTACAGGGACAGCCAGATTAGTCTTTCATCATCATCATCATCATCATCATCATTAGCTGTTACTATCAAGGTCCACAAAAGAGCTGTTCCAGTAACCACTAATCGTTCTCTTTTTTTGCCAATTTGTATAGGGACAGGAAGGAAGCAGTGTTGTCAGGCAGTGAGGGTAATTTTAAAGACTTGCTGTTATTATTAGTTCCACAAAGGTTCTTTTCAGGACTGGTATCAGTGGTACAGTAATAGGCTTGTACATGTATAATATTCTTTCTTCCAAATATAGAAAGGATATTATACTTGACTGCTGCCCTTCTGCTGCAGTCTGCTAAACATTCACAACTCACTTGTTCCACAAAAGTTCTTATAAGGACTGGTAACTTGGTATAGGGTGCTACGGTACATAGGCTTGAGTGCGGTACAGTCTGCTGTTCTGTAAGGACCGCTATCGGTCCACAATAGATAGGGTTGACGTGCACCACTGCTGACCGCTGCCCTATACTGCAGCAGTCCTTCAGCGGTATAGGGACTGACGTACAGTCTGCTAATCACTAACACACAACCTGCTTGTTCCACAAAAGTTCTTATAAGGACTGGTAACTTGGTATAGGGTGCTACGGTACATAGGCTTGAGTGCGGTACAGTCTGCTGTTCTGTAAGGACCGCTATCGGTCCACAATAGATAGGGTTGACGTGCACCACTGCTGACCGCTGCCCTATACTGCAGCAGTCCTTCAGCGGTATAGGGACTGACGTACAGTCTGCTAAACACTAATACACAACCTGCTTGGTCCACAAAAGTTCTTATAAGGACTGGTAACTTGGTATAGGGTGCTACGGTACATAGGCTTGAGTGCGGTACAGTCTGCTGTTCTGTAAGGACCGCTATCGGTCCACAATAGATAGGGTTGACGTGCACCACTGCTGACCGCTGCCCTATACTGCAGCAGTCCTTCAGCGGTATAGGGACTGACGTACAGTCTGCTAAACACTAATACACAACCTGCTTGGTCCACAAAAGTTCTTATAAGGACTAGTAACTTGGTATAGGGTGCTACGGTACATAGGCTTGAGTGCGGTACAGTCTGCTGTTCTGTAAGGACCGCTATCGGTCCACAATAGATAGGGTTGACGTGCACCACTGCTGACCGCTCACCTATACTGCAGCAGTCCTTCAGCGGTATAGGGACTGACGTACAGTCTGCTAATCACTAACACACAACCTGCTTGTTCCACAAAAGTTCTTATAAGGACTGGTAACTTGGTATAGGGTGCTACGGTACATAGGCTTGAGTGCGGTACAGTCTGCTGTTCTGTAAGGACCGCTATCGGTCCACAATAGATAGGGTTGACGTGCACCACTGCTGACCGCTGCCCTATACTGCAGCAGTCCTTCAGCGGTATAGGGACTGACGTACAGTCTGCTAAACACTAATACACAACCTGCTTGGTCCACAAAAGTTCTTATAAGGACTGGTAACTTGGTATAGGGTGCTACGGTACATAGGCTTGAGTGCGGTACAGTCTGCTGTTCTGTAAGGACCGCTATCGGTCCACAATAGATAGGGTTGACGTGCACCACTGCTGACCGCTGCCCTATACTGCAGCAGTCCTTCAGCGGTATAGGGACTGACGTACAGTCTGCTAAACACTAATACACAACCTGCTTGGTCCACAAAAGTTCTTATAAGGACTGGTAACTTGGTATAGGGTGCTACGGTACATAGGCTTGAGTGCGATACAGTCTGCTGTTCTGTAAGGACCGCTATCGGTCCACAATAGATAGGGTTGACGTGCACCACTGCTGACCGCTCACCTATACTGCAGCAGTCCTTCAGCGGTATAGGGACTGACGTACAGTCTGCTAAACACTAATACACAACCTGCTTGGTCCACAAAAGTTCTTATAAGGACTGGTAACTTGGTATAGGGTGCTACGGTACATAGGCTTGAGTGCGGTACAGTCTGCTGTTCTGTAAGGACCGCTATAGGTCCACAATAGATAGGGTTGACGTGCACCACTGCTGACCGCTCACCTATACTGCAGCAGTCCTTCAGCGGTATAGGGACTAAGAGTTTTGTCACAGGGTCATTTAAAAAATGACATGCAGAGGAAGAGGCAGGCCCTTCCGCAGGGGTGGTAGGGGTAGGGCAGGAGCAACAGGCTTGAGCCAAAGTGGGAAGTTGCAGAAGGTGCGTTCAATTACTTTAAAGGATGCACCAGACTTGGTTGAGTGGCTCGCTCAGCCTTACTCTTCTGCACCCTCCTCATCCTCTCGATCTGCACCCTCTTCTTCACTCTCTGCTATGTGCACCCCCAAAGACACTACCACCAACAACACGACCACCACCACCACCACCACATACCTTCCGCTTGAGTCACTGGAATTATATTCCGATCCATATCAAGAGGACATTTCTGATGCGCAGCCACTCTTGGTATTGGATCAGGAAGAGGAGGTAGCAACAAGCGCTACTCAGCAGTCTGACGCCAGTACCCAGATCAGCCCAAGGAGGAGGTTGGTCCCCGGTGTTGCTGCCTACTCCGAGATCTCTACTTATAGCGGTGGGGAAGGTGACGTTGATGATGACGTGTCTAGTGATGTCACGTGGGTGCCCACAAGAGAGGAAGAGGAGGGGAGTTCAGAGGGAGATATGGACCAGCAGATAGGGAGGAGAAGCAGCAATGACTTACATTGCACAGCAGGGACAAAGCAGACTGCAAATGTATCAGGAGCGAGTCATCGACCATGTACGGTCACATCTGGCGCTCCCAGGACACCGGCACATGGCTCCGCAGTGTGGGCTTTTTTTAACGTGTCCGCTGCTGACAATAGCGTTGCCATCTGCAATCTTTGCAGTCAACGCGTTAGTCGCGGTAAGCCCAATACTCACCTAGGGACGACCGCCTTAAGAAGGCACATGAGCAGCCATCACCGAGCCCAGTGGGAGCAACGGAACACACAAAGCCACACTGCAGGCTCTCACCGTCCAGCCTCGTCTTCTACTTCTCCTTCTCCTCTCTCCTCACAATTGTCCTCCACTCCACCTTCCATCACGCCAAGCTCACATTTTTCTGCAAAAAGGCAGGCTTCCGTGGGCCTAATGTTTGAGCGTAAAAAAATGATGATGCCGGATAACCCTCTTGCCCAACGGTTGGCGGCTGGCTTGTCAGAACTCATAGCCCGCCAACTACTGCCATATAAACTGGTGGACTCGGAGGCCTTTCGCAAATTTGTGGCCATTGGAACACCACAATGGAAGGTCCCAGGAAGGAAGTATTTCTCAGAGAAGGGCATCCCAGAGCTATATGGCCATGTTCAGCGGCAAGTGAATGTATCTCTGGCACACAGTGTCGGTGCCAAGATACATCTGACCACAGACACGTGGTCTAGCAAACACGGGCAGGGAAGGTATATCAGTTTTACTGCCCACTGGGTGAACCTTCTGACGGCCGTCAAGCATGTAACCCGTGGCACCCGTGTAGATTTGGTTTTACCGCCACGGATTGCATGCAGGCCTGACTCTTCTTCTCCTCCTCCTACTCCATCCTCCTCCCTCTCCTCCTCAGCTGCCTCCTCCTTTTCCGCTGCTAGCGTCTCTTCCACTGCACCGCCCAAGCTCCCCAGAACCTATTCCACATGCCAGGTGAGACGTTGCCATGCCGTGCTGCGTCTGTTGTGCCTGGAAGCAAAGAGCCACACTGGCCCGGCACTCCTTTCAGCTTTGCGTTCACAGGCAGATGAGTGGCTAACACCGCTCAATTTGACAGTTGGTAAAGTGGTGTGTGACAACGGTGCCAATCTGCTTAGCGCATTGAAACAGGGCAAAATCACGCACGTGCCGTGCATGGCACACGTCTTAAACTTGGTCGTGCAGCGATTCCTTGTCAAATACCCTGGGGTCCAGGACATCTTGCGGCAGGCAAGGAAAATCTCGGCCCATTTCAGAAGATCTTACACGGCCATGGCTCGCCTTGCTGACATTCAGCGGCGACACCATCTGCCGGTCAGACGTCTTATTTGCGATTGCCCGACGCGATGGAACTCAACCTTCTATATGCTTGATAGGCTGCTCCAGCAGAAACGTGCAGTTAACGTCTACCTGTATGAACTCTGCGAAAGAAACGGTTCTGGGGAGCTGGGTTTTTTTTCACCGCGCCAGTGGCTGCTCATGCGCGACACATGCAGACTTCTGCGGCCATTTGAGGAGATCACCAAACTGGTCAGTCGCAGCCATGGCGCCATCAGTGACATGGTACCTTATGCCTTCTTTCTGGAGCGTGCATTGCGTCGTGTCATTGATCAGGCTGTGGAGGAGCAGGAGCGGGAAGATGAGGAAGTCGCAATGCTGGATGAATTCCCAGGGGGGGCTACTCTATCTGAGACAAGTCAACAACAGGAGTCTGATGAGGA
The DNA here is from genome assembly GCF_037356315.1 of Lithobates pipiens. NCBI lineage: Eukaryota > Metazoa > Chordata > Amphibia > Anura > Ranidae > Lithobates > Lithobates pipiens. The sequence goes on along the minus strand of NW_027507718.1, from coordinate 212,339,447 downwards.
GTCAGAGGAGGATGGTGCCGGGGCGGATGAGCAGGAGCAAGAAGAGCATGCTTTAAACCTTTCTGGGATCCCTGTTGTGCGAGGATGGGGAGAGGAGAATGAAGAGGACGACATTATCCTGGATGATGAGCAGGAGCCAGGCCACCACACCGCTTCCACTTTAGTGCAAATGGGGGCCTTCATGCTCCAGTGTTTTAATAGGGACCCCCGTATAAAAAGCATGAGGGTCAAGGACCAGTACTGGGTGGCAACGTACTTAGACCCCCGGTACAAACACAAAATGGCGGAAATGTTACCGCCGTCGCAGAGGGCTGTCAGAATGCAGCACTTCCAGGCCTTGCTTCGAGAAATGCTGCATTCTGCTTTTGCGTGCGCTGGCAGAGGAGCAATTCCCACTCCCAGAGAAGGATTTGCGGGTACCAATCCAACAGCGCCTGCAAGAAGAGGCCGGTTTGAAGATGTGTTGGTGACTTCGGATATGAGGTCATTCTTTCAGCCGACCCATCGACAGGTGTCATCCGGATCCAGCATCAGGGAACGCCTAGACCGTCAGGTGTCCGACTACATTGGGTTAACGGCCGATGTGGACGCTCTGAGGAGTGATGAACCCCTAGACTACTGGGTGGGCAGGCTTGACCTCTGGCCAGAGCTTGCCCAATTTGCAATCGAACTGTTGGCTTGCCCCTCATCCAGTGTCCTGTCCGAAAGGACGTTCAGCGCAGCAGGGGGGATTGTGACCGATAAGCGTACTCGCCTAGCTCACCACAGTGTTAACTACCTCACATTTCTAAAAATGAATGAGGCATGGATCTCGGAGGAATTCAACACATGTGACCAGTAGACCATGTATATGTCTATAAACTATTTTTTTAATCAAGCACACAGACCTTCTTAATTCATTTGGCTCACTTCCTTGACCCAAAAAAGCACACCGTACTATATGCCCCTACCCTCCTCTTTGAAGAGGTTGAGCGGTGTCATATTTCTACTGGGGCTGCTTATGATATCCCTGTGCTGTGCTGACTTCCTCCTGGGGGTTCTTATTATGAAGGGATCACACTATCCCTGTGCTGTGCTGACTTCCTCCTGGGGGTTCTTATTATGAGGGGATCACACCATCCCTGTGCTGTGCTGACTTCCTCCTGGGGCTGCTTACGGTGCTGCTGTCAGTGCTGTATGTCACGGTGCTGCTGTCAGCGCTGTATGTCACGGTGCTGCTGTCAGCGCTGTATGTCACGGTGCTGCTGTCAGCGCTGTATGTCACGGTGCTGCTGTCAGCGCTGTATGTCACGGTGCTGCTGTCAGCGCTGTATGTCACGGTGCTGCTGTCAGCGCTGTATGTCACGGTGCTGCTGTCAGCGCTGTATGTCACGGTGCTGCTGTCAGCGCTGTATGTCACGGTGCTGCTGTCAGCGCTGTATGTCACGGTGCTGCTGTCAGCGCTGTATGTCACGGTGCTGCTGTCAGTGCTCTGTATTACGGTGCTGCTGTCAGATGCCTCTATCACGGTGCATGTGTCATTCCGGTATGTCACGCTGCTGGTGATCATCTCCTGCACCCTCTTCTTTGCCTACCCTGGTCCCTGACCTTCCCTCTCCTCCATTGCCTTCATTAACTCCATAGTCCTGAATTGTTAGAACAATTTCCCAAATAAAATAAAAATGCTTGTAGTTATCGATCCCAAATTCACCTCATACATGTATTATGTCATTGTCCAGATGGTGGGACTACGTTTTACCCCCTAATAATTACCACGTGGCCGCAAATTCGACATGAAGGTTTGCAAAGTTCGCCTCCCATTGAAGTCAATGGGGCCCGCGGCGAACGGTCGGTTTCGCGAACGTTTGGGTCCGTTCGCATTTCGCGTTCGCGAAACGTCCCGTCGGAAGTTCGTCCATCACTAATAGCTGAGTGTACTCAGCTCCGTTCTGCTCACAGTCACACCCAGTCCCGCCCTATGAAGGACATAACACAGGCACTGGTTGTGACTGTAAGCCGAGCCGAGTATACTCGGCTACTCTCGGCTCTGCTCGGGACTGCAAGAGGACCTGAGAGCCGCCGAGATACACAGGACTCTATCTCGGCGGCACCATTTTTAAACTTCAAGACTGCAAATGACAAGGCTGCAAATGACACTGGGGCAAGGCTGCAATTGACAAGGCTACACTGACAAGGCTGCAAATGACACTGACACTGCTGCATTGATGGGCATTTAAATTTAAGTTTTTTCCTTAAACTTCACACCTAAAAAAAAATTTCCTTAAAATTCCCTCCTAAACTTGGGGTGTGTGTTATATGCCAGCGCGCGTTATACGCCGATAAATACGGTAATGTATAGAAGGTAGGGCCCGAAAGTAACTCAAGCCCAGGGGCCCGTACCACCCTAAGTCCTGACCTGCCCAGCTGCTAAGCTCCTTTCCCATTACAGCACTCTATAGTGTTCCTCTGCCGTAAGGGCTGAAATCACATTTCTTTACAACACAGCCAGTTAGCCATGATCTGCACAGGGTGTATCTGCCCACTGCAACTACACTGCCGGTCCGACTAGAGAATTTCACAGGTCAGAAGGTTAACATAAAAGCCAGATACACCCTGTGAAGACTGACAGAGTTGCTGTCCGCGAAGGATGGCCAAAAGAACAGTGGGCGGGTCTGTTGGCACTATTTTTGACAGGAGAACCTCAAAAGGCCTACATTGATCTGGAACCAGATAAGGCCCAGGACTACGAGACTCTGAAGACCGAGATACTCGCATGCCTGGGTGTCAACATAGCAGTCCGTGGACCTACTCCAGCGACAAGCCAACCGTCCTCAAATGTTTGGCCTGGTTCACCTTACCAGGAATTGGTTGCAGCCAGAGACCTTGACAGGCCCTCAGATAGTGGAGCATGTGCTAATGGACCGGTACCTGCGTGCGCTCCCTGCTGCTCTGAGGAGATGGATCATACAGGGGGACCCCAAAACTGCAACCCAATTGGTGGACCTAGGGGAGAGGTACACTGCTACTGAGGACTTGCTTAACCTGTCTACACCCCACTTTGTGTGTCTAGGGGTGCAAGATCGCCCAGTGGTTCTGGTAAGACTGTTCCAGGGTTCAACAGCATGGGGAAGATTGATAAAACTGCTGTTACATCTAATGAGACTGTGGGTCCTAGACCTGGAGACTGGCCAAAGAAGCCAGGAATGTCTTTGGGACCGTTAAGGAGACTGGGGGTAGAGCACATACACTGTTATTGTTGCCATGCATTAGGGCATATCGCATTGAAAAACAAATGTGTGTTATTTCACTGGATGGAAAACCACTCACAGCCCTGCTAGACTCTGGTAGTGTGGTGTCCCTAGTCAGAAATTATTGTGATTTCTGTACCGAGCCACTGCAAGATGTCACCCTCATTAGAGCCAGAGAAAACGTTGATGGTGGATGGGGAACCAGTGAATCCTAACTGGGGGGTCATCTTGGTATCGAAAAGACCAGGGAGAGAATCACCCAGATATTTTTCTGGCCAATGTTGTATGCAGATGTCAGGGAGTACTTAAAATCGTGCCCCGAGTGCCAAATGTCGGCACCATCACGGCATTTTCACAGTCCCCTTGTCCCTCTACCAATAATCGAGGTCCCTTTTGAGAGGATTGGCATGCACCTGGTGGGACCAGTAGTGAAGTCTGCCAGGGATCACCAGTATATTTTTGTAATCCTGGACTATGAGGTGCACTGAGGCCATAACTTTGCATAACACCTCTGCTAAGGCTATCGCCAAGGAGTTAGTCCAGATGTTTAGTCGAGTAAGGATCCCAAAAGAGATCTTATCTGATCAGGGCACCCCATTTATGTCCAGGACTACCAAAGAACTTTGTAAATTATACAAAATCTCCCATCTCCGTACCTCAGTCTACTACCCCCAAACGGATGATCTTGTGGAAAGATTTAATAAAACTTTGAAAAGTATTTTGAAAAAGGTGGTCAACAAAGATGGGAGAAATTGGGATTTTTTGCTACCATATCTCATGTTTGCCATACGAGAGGTTCCGCAGGCATCCACAGGGTATTCCCCCTCTTATCTTTTGTATGGTAGACATGCCAGGGGGCTGCTAGATGCTGCCAAAGAAATGTGGGAAGGAGGGGCCACCCCATATAGAAGCATCATAGAGCATATATCCTTGATGCAGGAACGAATCGCAACTTTTCTGCCCCTGGTAAGAGAACATATAGAGAGAGCTCAGGAGGCCCAGATGAGGGTCTATGATCGGGGTGCCAAGCTCCGTACTGTCAGCCCCAGGGACAGAGTGTTGGTACTGGTTCCCACGGTTGAAAGTAAGTTCTTAGCCAAGTGACAGGGTCCTTTTGAGGTTGTCGAAAGGGTAGGGGAGGTAAACTACAAAGTCTACTAACCAGGGAAAAGTAAACCACAACAAATTTATCATGTGAATCTCTTAAAGCCCTGGAAGGACAGAGAGACTTTATTGGCCACATCCTTGCCCCCCAACAGACCGGATACTGGTGACACCTGACGTCCCCATAACAGATTCCCTGTCCATGGCACAACAAAGTGATGTTAGTGGGTGTGTGTACAAAAATAGAAACTTTTTCTCCCCCTTATCGGGATTAACCAATGTGATCCAGCATGATATAGTGACAGAAGCATGGATTTACGTAAATTTAAAGCCATATAGAATCCCAGAGGCCATGTATGAGGTAGTCGCAAAGGAAATCAAAAATATGTTAGAGTTGGACGTGATAGAAGAGTCCCACAATGATTGGTCGAGCCCCATAGTGCTGATCTCAAAACCCAATGACACTATCAGGTTTTGTAATGATTTTAGGAAACTCAACAGTGTTTCCAAGTTCGATGCATACCCGTTGCCTCGGGTTGACAAACTCGTGGACAGGTTGGGACAGGCCCACTACATAACAGCCCTAGACCTAATGAAAGGCTATTGGCAAATACCCCTAACTGAATCGGCCAAGGAGAAGACTGCTTTTACCCTCCGAGGGCTTGTTTCAGTACAAGTGGATGCCTTTTGGTCTGCATGGGGCCCCTGCATCATTCCCACGATTGATGGACAAAACTTTGAGAACTCAACACTTGTAAGCAGCCGCTTATTTGGACGATGTGGTCATCCACAGCCCAGATTGGAAATTGCACCTGCCCTGAGTACAAGCAGTGGTAGATTCCCTTAGGAAAGCAGGTCTCATGGCCAGCCCAAAAAAGTGTGCCATAGGCCTGGAGGAGGGTATGTTATTGACCAGGGACGGGTCAAGCCCCAGACCAATAAGATTGAGGCAATTCGAAAATGGCCCCAACTGGTAAACAAGAAACAAGTTTGGGCCTTCCTGGACATTACGGGGTATTAGGCATTTTATACCCAACTTTGCCACCATTGCCGCCCCTCTGACTGACCTGACGAAGGGTAGAGGGTCGGTCATGGTTAAATGGAATCCTGAAGCTGACAAGGCTTTCAGAAATGAAAGCAGGCCCTTTGTGTACAACTGGTGCTTGTGACCCTGGATTTTTCACAAAAGAGTTTGTGGTACAGACAGATGCCTCTGAGACACTGTGGGCCTAGGTGCTGTACTATCCCAGGACTGAGATGGTGAGGAGCACCCGGTTGTATTCCTGAGCCAAAAACTGAACCGGCGTAAAAAAAAACTACGCCATTGTCGAGAAGGAGTGTCTCTCTATTAAATGGGCCCTAGACTGCCTGAAGTATTATCTGTTGGAGGTCATTTAAGCTGGTCACCGACCATGCTCCTCTAAAATGGATGTGTGACAACAGGTAAAAAAAATGGCCACGTGACAAAATGTTTCCCTGCTTTACAGCCCTTTAAGTTTACAGTAGAGCATAGCAAGCTTCAAAACAATGCAAATGCCTATCCTGCATGCACTGTATGCTTGGGACAATTGCTCAGCCACAGGGGATTGAGCAGAGGGGGAAGATATGTGACTGTATGTAAAGGGAGGTAATGGACAATCCATATATTTCACCTCGCATGCGTTCTGTTGTAAGAGACGGAAGCAGAATCCAGCCCGGGTTTTTCCAGCCTCTTTGGCAGGCTTGGTTTCGGTCCGGATGTTGTGGTCCACTTGAGCCCACGCTCAGGCGGACTTTAAATGAGCAGAAAGAGAGCACAGGAGAGCTCTGGCCTGAGACTCAGAAGGGAATCTGAGAGAGAGAGCTCTGTTTGGATTTAAAAAAAAAAAAGATTTACTTCACCACATGTTCTGTGGGTGACGGGGACCAGCCCCACAACATATAAAGAGGAGACTACTGTATAGTTTAGTTTAGTTTCATTACTTTTCAAACATCTGCTAAATAAACCTGGCAACCTGCCAGATTTTAAAGAAACTGCCTGCTCACTGACCTTGTTTTCCAGAAAAGGTGATCCCCACAAGCTAATCAACCACTATATATATATATTTTACTGACACACACACACGTATATTTTATATACATGGGTATGCCCACCCAAGCGTATATATCTTTACTCTGCTGCTATGGGCTCTAGCCCCAGATCTTTTGTAGACGTAGCAACGCCCCTGCCCTAGTTTATGTACAATGAAATGAGTCTGGGTGAAGAAACTGACAACAAGCTGTTTAACCACTTGCGGACCAGCCGCTATAGTTTTACTGTGGCAGGTTGGCTCCGCTGCGCAAAAATATTGTTAATGTACGTGATCTCATGAGGCTTGCATAGCAGGCGCGCGCGCGCCAGCCACGAGCTCCGTGAGTCCGACCGCGGGTAGAACGGGAAATGCTGATGTGAACAAGCATTTCCCCATTCTGCCTAGTGACACTGATGTGTCACTGCTAGCCCATCCCCCCTACAGTTAGAACACATCCCTAGGACACACTTAACCCCTGCAGTGCCCCCTCCTGGTTAACCCCTTCAATGCCAGTCACATTTACACAGTAATCAGGGATTAAAAGTGTCCCGCTAGCGGCTGAAAAGCGCCACTATAACAGTGAAAAAAGCGCCGCTAAAACTAGTGGCACTTTACCGCTAATGCTCCCCCACCTCAGTGTAGACAGTAGCCTAATGCAATTTTCAGCATTCTCAGTAGCATCCATCCCAAAACATTTCCTTTCAGGAGCATTAATAGCATAACACTAGGTGGCGTTACAAATACATGGGACAGCAGGTTTTAAACTAATTTCATGAGGAGTTAATATGTCATGTTGTAACAATGTTAAAAAATATTTTCACAAACCTGTCAGAATAGAAATGTAGAAAATGCTCCAGGGTTGTCTTTAACCATTACCCTTCCTCAATACATGGTAAGTCTCTTTTCCTGAACACAAACTGTATGTACATATCAGGCATCCCATTTATTATCCACTTCAGCCCCCGGTAGGATTTACCCCCTTCCTGAACAAGCCCTTTTTTGCGATACGGCACTGCGTCGCTTTAACTGACTATTGCACGGTCGTGCAACATTGTACCCAAACTAAGTTGATGTAATTTTTCCCACAAATAGAGATTTCTTTTGGTGGTAATTGACCACTTCTGCGGTTTTTATTTTTTTGCGCTATAAACTAAAAAGAACGACAATTTTGAAAAAACTAAATTTTTTCCTTTTTGCTATAATAAATATCCCTAAAAAAAATATATAAAAAAACAAATTTCTTCCTCCGTTTAGGCCAATATGTATTCTTCTACATATTTTTGGTAAAAAAAAAATCACAATAAGCGTATATTGATTGTCTACAAAATAGGGGATAGATTTATGACATTTTTATTAGTTATTTTATTAGTAATGGCTATTTTTATTGTGACTTTGACATTGTGGCAGACAGATCGGACACTTTTGACACTATTTTGGGACTATTGGCATTTATACAGCGATCAGTGCTATAAAAATGCACTGATTACTGTGTAAATGTCACTGGCAGGGAAGGAATTAAACACTAGGGGGTGATTATATATATATATATATATATATATATATATATATATATATATACATATATACATTTTTTTTTTTTTTTTACAAAAGTTAAACTACAAAGAAGAAAAAAGCGAGATAGTAGTTGAGCTAACCGCAGCTGTCAAACTTACAGTGGATGATGACCTTTATACCTTTAAGAGCACACACACACATAAGTTACAGGAAGAAAAACCTCCAGAGGCTTGTTAGGACAGGGGTTGTTGTAGAATCATGTCTTTTGCATTAAGACAGGGGTGTTGTACTGTAAAATTATGCCTTTTGCATTTCTTTTTCAAATTGTATCTTTATTTAATTTCAAAGGCTTGAAATACAAAAAAGCACATATTGGGGCTCAATATAATACATAGAATCAAAAAACAGACTATACATCCTAAATAACAATTAAAACATTTCCTTCTTTACCTAGTCAACCAAAAAGAAAAAGGATTTAAAATTTAGTTACCTTTGTTCTATCTGACTTAGAAATTCAGCATTTATGGGCTTATGCCCCGTACACACAATCGGAAATTCCACCTGCAAAAGTCTGATGAGAGCGTTTAGTAGTAAATTCTGACCATGTTATGCTCTGTATCTGACTCTTGCTGGCGAAATTAGATCGTAAAAGATCGAGAACAGGTTCTCAATTTTTTGGTTGGAAAATTACGATCGGAAATTCCGATCATCTGTAGCAATTCCGATGCGCAAAATTTCTACGCATGCTTGGAAACAATTAGACGCATGCCTGAAGCATTGAACTTAATTTTCTCGGCTCTTCATAGTGTTGTACGTCAATTCGTTCTTGGTGGTCGAAAGTTCCGAGAATTTTTGTGTGACCGTGTGCATGCAAGCCAAGCTTGAGCGTAATTGCGTCATAAAAAACTTTCAAGTTTTTTCCGACGGAAAATCCGATCATGTGTAGGGTCCATGTCTCAATAGGTTTGTATCGCTCTTGTGGTGATACACAGCAGAACCCTATTGCTCTGCCATCTCTCTTCCCCCTCCTCTATCTCCTTACACCAACCTCCCACCCAACCCCCCCAAGAGAAGGATAGTGGGGGGAACCCCCCTTCTCTCTCTCTCCCTCCCCCCCCCCTTTATCAGTCTCCTCTCATATCGCATCTACTAAAATGCCATCCTTTCCAAAGCTGCTGTAGATCAATGGTCAACCAGCACCTGATATTTTGTTGACAAAGTAAAGATGGTCCATTGCGACTATGTTTTACAGAAGTGGGCTTCTTGCTTATTTAACCACTTCCTGCCCAAGGATGTCATATGACTTTCAGTGGGAATATCTGAATAATGCCTGCAGCTACAGGCATCATTCAGATATTCTTGTTTTCAGCTGGCGATTCTGTGCACCATAAGAATGATCATAGCGGCAGTTCCGCCACTTGATCGTTCTTACAGGCGATGGGTGCATCTCTGGGCTCTCCTGTGCCATCAGGGACCCGGACCATAGCTGATGATAGGCTATGAGTAAGCACTCTTGGTAGTGTGAAAGGCGTTAGCTATTGTTGCTTTGCTGTGACCCACTTTTGTGTGATTCTGCTTCACGAATAAAAGGCATTTGAATTTATCTTGGAGTGCGGCCGTCCAGAGTTCTCCAATTATTTGCGACCTGGAGAAAGAATTGGCTGCCGCCTGATGACGAGCATAGAGATTTCTGGCACCGAATGGTCACCAGTCATCTTTGACCGTCGGAGGCCCGGGCACGACGTTATGACGTCACGTCTGGGCCACAGATGTAAACAAAGCCGCGATCGCGGCTGGTAAGCATGAGATTGTGGATTTTTATTTTTTTTCCGATTTCATGCTTTCCAGCCTGGAGGAGAGATGTAGGGTCTTATTGACCCCGCATCTCTCCATAAAGGGGACCTGTTGCAAAGGATTCCTATTACAAGGCATGAGAGGTATCGCTGCATGCGTTAGAGCGTGAGCAACAATTCTAGCACTAGACCTCCTCTGTAACTCTAAACATGTAACCTGGAAAAGCGTTGCCTATGGAGATTTTTAAGTACCGAAGTTTGGTGTCATTCTGTGAGTGTGCGCAATTTTAAAGAGTGACATGTTGGGTATCTATTTGGTGTAACATCATTATACAAAAAAAATTGTCTAACTTTGCTGTTTTGTTATTTTTTAAATCATGTTGTGTTTGGAAAATTGTTGTGCAAATACTGTGCGAGACTGAACGACCGCCAGTTTATTCCCTAGGGTGTCTGCTAAAAAATATATATATAATGTTTGGGGGTTCTGAGTAATTTTGTTTGTTTATTTACTTTTTGAGAGAGAACTAAGATGTAGTAGACAGGCTGCTGGATTCTGGTCAAGTGTTTGGCCAGTAAGATCCTTAATTATAATACATATATTTTGCCAGGGGTGTATTTCATGGTATGTCCAGAATACATGGAAGAGCATTCCCCTATCTTTTCCACAGCGTGGAAAACATGATGCAGTTTCTGTGGTAATCTATACCACCTGGTTATCAACTTATATGCTGATTTTTGTATTCTAGAGGATATGGATGATTCATGTACAAAATAGAACATAAAATCTCTCTGTTCAGCTGAGGCAGTTGTGTTTAAGTCTCTTTTCCATGCAGCAATATAACGTGGGGTGTAATTTTCTGAAGGTGCAATCAATTCTGCATATGCCCTGGAGAGACACAGCCTACCAGTTTGTCCAGACATACATAGTTGTTCAAAAGTAGTGGGCCTGTCTGCTCTCATTGGGTTGAATGATAATGACTTAAGGTATTGTCTGCCATAGTGGAAGGGCTGGTATAGGCATTAATTAATTGGATATCAGTTATAGATTTCCATCCTCCCAGGTCCCTAAAGTTTTGTATTAGAAACTTGTTAATTTTAATAAATTGGAGGAGTTTAGGATCTGATATCCCTGGCAGATAATCTGGGTTCCCAATCTCTGGCGTCATATTTGTCATCTGTAGATAATTTATTATTCTCGGTTTGATCGAATGAGCAATATTATATGCAGTGCCTACAATAGGGTGTTCCTTTATTTGGTTTGGACAACTTTTGCTCAACCACGGGATGGCCTTGAATGGGAGATTGTTCGATAGGTATTCAGTTCTTTATTCTGGTACGATTACACCAATCCAGAATTCTGGATAGATGTACTGCCTGGTAGTATCAAAATGGATCTTGAAATCCTATACTCCCACTTTTTTTTGGCATAAGTATATCTGCCTTACTCCTAGGTGGGCAATCAGCCCATAGAAATTGTATGAACTCTCTCCTAATTTGTCTTAAAAAATTGATTGGGACTGTCACAGGAAAAGTTTGGAAAAGATACAGTAACCGGGGCAGTAGATTCATTTTTAGAATACAATTTTTCCCAAACCACGTATGTGTCAAGTTTCGCCATCGCCTAAGGTCATTCCTAATATTAGTAAGCAGTTGGGGGAAATTATATTGGAACGTGTTTGATATAGAGCGTGTGAGGTATGTGACAGACCTAGCTGGGACCGAGGCTTTTGGAAGGGACTGAATGCAAGCCTCTTTCCTTGCGATTATGGGCCTTGGCATTTGGGGGACCCCTGAGGTGGTGTTACTTGGATTCAGGTCCCTGCCACCCCCCCCCCCCACATACTCTGGATATGTATATGCCATATTAGCAATAGACTGAATCACACTGTTGGGACACAAACTGTTAGATGCTAATGTCATGAACTCCAGCCACCTGTCTGTTGTATAAATGAGTCTAGTCTGGCTTAAAAGAGTATTCTACACATTGTAGGTTGTGCTAATTAACCCTGTGTTGATGTTTATGGTAATGTCTATTGAATATTCAGTCAGTGAGCTATGAGACAAAGTCTTACCCTGAAAAGTCTTATTTATCAGTCAACTAGTCTGGGTCATTGATTAGATAATTAGCTCATGCTAATTTGGTTAAATTTTAGTCATCCTGCTGTATATATTTGTGTAGGATCTCAAATAAAAGACTATTCCTGATGTACTCCAAGACTGGTGTTGTCTTGTTCTTGGGGGTTCCTATAGCCAGATCCGTTGGACTCATGTTGCAGGACTTAGGAAGCGGTATACTGACGGAAACACTCAAGCAGCGTTTGAGATAGGATCTGTCACATTGGTGGCAAGCAGTGGGATGCTTTCTGCAGTCTGGGACATCCAAACCTCCACCTGGATCCAAGGTCTGGATAGCAGGAGAGGAGAGGTACAGATAACAGCCGCCATGGAAGAGGAATTTAGAAGGAGGTTGCGAGAGATGCAGATACAGCATAGAGGACCAGTATCAGAGCGGGTCCTGCTGGGATGGTTTGATTCTATCCGCTGCAAACTTTGGAAGGAAGCGCTAGCCCATGAGCAGCATCACCAGGGAAAAGTTCTCCCCTCCAACCAGGAAAGGTACTTGTCGCAATATGGATTGTGGGTGCTGTTTTTGGGAGAAAAACCGAACAAGGAGTAGACCGCTGAATTAAGCAGGCTGGTCTGGGCAGAGATGAAGCTGGATGAGAGTTACAGAGCCCTCCGGTGGCATGTATCCCAAGCATGTCCCTGGATAGAGGATGACAGCCCAACAGAAGGCTTAAGCTATGGCGGCCTGGGACTGTTGTATGTGAAGCTAACAGGGGACTCTAACTTTGGGAGTGATTTGGAGTGGCGGTTGAACGAAATCATGGATTTCAGAGAAGGGCTACTGAACATCTCGGAAGTGCACTGGGCACTGGAAGATGTAGAGTTTCTGGCCATTCAGGAATGGGAGCTGAAGATCGCCTACAGACATCTGCTAAACTCTGCTCAGTGCCAGGGCTGGGCTTCCTTTCCCTTGGACTATAAGGAAATACCAGTGGACAGCTCTGAAATCCTGGCTGAAGAGTTGAGGGTGTGGCAGAGTAACAGTGTGCTTTGCCAACTTGCCCCTGCAGCTATGGATGCAGAGGTCTTATGGCAGATGCAGCAAGTGCTTACTGAACTTGATAACCTGTTTCTGCATGGGATGATCTTAGAAGGAGGATGTGCCTGTCCAGCAGCATGCCAGAGAATCGGCAATGGAAAATCTGGAGATTGATATCCCCAAAGCTGAAGTGCTGACAACAGGGCAGAGCTCTGCTAACCTCTCCTCAGCACCGATAGCATCTTCTGGGTTCCACAGACAGGAGATGGTGAACCTCTATCCCCAGACACCAGTTGCAGAGACAGGGGATTTGATAGACTTTTCTGCTGAGGAAGAAGAACCTGGTGAGCCTTCAGCAGAAGAGCTGGTATTAGGGCCAAACTTCACTGTGCTCTGCCCAGCACCAACAGCAGTATCTGTGGAATTACAAGGAGCTTCCCCAGCTGAAGTGCTGGTCACCGGACAGAGGATCCAAGACCTCTGCCCCACAGCCATGGCAGTCCCGGAGGTTCAGGGTGAGAAGGGTGGCGATCACTTCCCAGCAGCAGATACAGGGGGAGAAGGGAGAGGAGGTGTTTGTCGTCCCTCCCCAACAGTTTGCCAGGGTGGAGAAAGCAGTCTTTGCTCCCCAGCAAAGATATGTGCACCTGGAAAACAGTGACAGAGATATGTCATTCCAGCAGCCAGATGAGGGAACGGAAAAGGAAGCAACAGGCTCACCTCCCCAGTGGCAGCTAGACAGTTTGGGAGTGGAGGAAGACCGGCAACAACTGTGGAGTTCCAGGGAGCCGGGGCAGTTGGCCCCTCTCTCTAGGGACAAGCTACAGTAATAAAGCTGCTACTCCCAGCCGAATCACTGGCAACAGGGTAGAGCGCTGTTGGCCTCTGCCTAGCACCTACAATGTCTCTACAGCTTCAGGAAGCTGAGGCAATCGGTCACCCTGTCCGGCAGCAGGCGGTGCCCCAGAGTGATGACACCAACCCCGCTAAAGTGCTGGCAACTGGACAGAGGGTCCAAGACCTCTGCCACACACATGTGGCAGTTCTGGAGGCCCAAGGTGAGGAGGGGGTGGTCAATCCCAAGCAGCAGGTCAGGACCCTAGGAGAGAATGCAATCTGCACTTCACAACTACAGCTTGAGCTGATATTGGTGGATGGGACTTCAGTCTCCACTTGTATACCCCAGGGATGCTGGGCGATCGGCCCAGATCCCCAACAGCCTGATGGAGTGAGCCCAGTCACCCTGTGTTCTCTCCAGCGGCTGAAAAGACTGCAGGGAGAAGGGCCAGTCCAGGCCTCTCCCCAGCGGCGGATATGTTCTCTGAGAGAGGCAGAGGTTGGCTGGGTGAGAAATACTCTGTTTGGAACAATTTGTTTGGGGTACTGTGTGGATACCAGCATTAGAGGACTGGAACCCCTGACTAACTTCAGAATCAACCTGTCTGGAGTCTCCTCCTGTGTTTTTCTCCTGCCGAGGGGGGAGAAATGTGACAGACCTAGCCGGGACCAAGGCTTTTGGAGGGGACTGAATGCAAGCTTCTTGCCTTGCGATTATGGGCCCTGGCATTTGGGGGAATGGTGCTCTTTGTGAGCTGTATGCCTGAGGACCTTTGAGGTGGTGTTACTTGGATTCAGGTCCATGTCCGCCCCCCCAAGACACACAGACTCTGGATATGTATATGCCATATTGGCAATAGACTTAATCACACTGTTGGGACACAAACTGTTAGATGCTAATGTCATAAACTCCAGCCATCTGTCTGTTGTGTAAATGAGTCTAGTCTGGCTTGTAAGTGTATTCCACACATTGTTGGTTGTGCTAATTAACCCTGTGTTGATGTTTATGGTAATGTGTATTGAATAGTCAGTCAGTGAGCTAGGAGATATGAAGTCTTACCCTGAAAAGTCTTATCTCTCAGTCAACTAGTCTGGGTCAAAGATTAGATAATTAGCTCATGCTAATTAGGTTAGATTTTAGTCATCCTGCTGTATATATTTGTGTAAAATCTCAAATAAAAGACTATTCCTGATGTACTCCAAGACTGGTGTTGTCTTGTTCTTGGGGGCTCCTATAGCCAGATCCATTGGATTCATGTTCCAGGCCTTAGGAAGCGGTATACTGACGGAAACACTCAAGCAGAGTTTGAGCTAGGATCTGTCACAAGCTATATTCCCAGATGCTTAAGTCTTTCTATTGCCCATTTAAACAGGAAATTGAGTTCTAAAAGGAATTCTAGCTTCTGGCATTATTAGATTAATTGCCTAAGATTTTGCTAGATTAATTTTATAATTTGATAGTTGTGAGTAACAATCAAATTCTCTGATCAAGTTAGGTAAGGATATTTCTTATATTCACAACAGTTAAATGAATAAACCTAAATATATATGACAAGCAATCACCCCGTGAAAAAAAGTGATCAATGTGATATAAATAATAGTGTCCATAACATTTAGAAATGATTATTTTTTTTTTTTATTACTTAAGGCCGTGAATAATTATGTTGATCCAAGTGATTACACTTAAAAGTAAACAAATAATCTTCTTAAAGGGACTTGAAACAATCTTCCACCACACCATATGTGTCCTGTGCCTCCGCTCCCTTAAGAAATGCACTCACCAATAGATCATGCCTTGCACTCTCTTGCTCAGCAATGTCACTTAATAACCCCCCAGGGGTATCAAACTAATCCAACGGTGTTCATTAAACAATTTTTTTCTGAACGTTATGGACACTATTATTTATATCACATTGATCACTTTTTTCACGGGGTGATTGCTTGTCACATATATTTAGATTTATTCATTTAACTGTTGTGAATATAAGCGCTACTATTTTATTCATTTTAAATCACATTATGCACATTTTATTTTTAAGTAGCAGCTAGAGGTGTATATTTTACACATATTTTCTTTATTATTGTTTGGGTGCAGTGGTGGTGTGAGAAGGAAAAGGGGCGCGTTTATTTCTTTTTTTCACTAAAACTTTTTAAGGATATTTCTTGGTTGGTAATAAAAAACAGTAGGTCATCTGCAAATGCAGCTACTTTATGGGATGTCTTCCCAATCTGTACCCCTGATATATCTGGGTATATATCTGGGTTACATCTAATACGTCTCAACAAGGGTTCCAAGTCTAGTATAAAAAGAAGTGGTGATGATGTGCAACCCTGGCGTGTACCGTTTGGCATTGTAAAATTGCCAGATAACACCTGGTTAGCTTTGACCACTGCTACTGGGTAATCAGAGAGGGCTTCTATCCATTTCATTGCATTTGTCCAAATTCCTATATATATATATATATGCCACGTAGAAAAAGATTTCTGCCCTGAGGGTCAGATGCTGGTCCTCTAATTTCTAGGGTTCTGGCCATCACAATGGAAACCCCTCAAGATTTAGGATTATCTGAGCAACTATGATATGAGATAAGGTAGCTTGCATTTTAAGTGAAAGTATCTAGAAGGTGAAGTGCATTTCTTGAGGAAACACAATGTCTACCCGCACCTGCCCACATTCCCTGAGAACTTGGGCCCGTTTCTCAAGGATTCTCAAGACCCTAATATGGTTAAAATTGTCTCTATCAATATCTTTTCGCACAGTGGCACCAGAAAAAGAGGAGAAGAGGAAAAAAAACCCTAGAGGTGTCAAGCATTAGAACAACAGTATCCCAACAGGGGCTTATTGGTGTATACTATCTAGGGGAATGTGTCTGGTCACTGGGCCAAACCGGACAGATCCACCTGGATTTCTCTCTCTCTCTCTCTCTCTCATATATATATATATAGAGATAGATATACATATACATATAGATATATATATATATAGAGAGAGAGGGGGCATGTGAAGACAGTTCCAACCCCATTTGCCATCTTCATTAGCCATATTTTCTTTACACAGAAGGGGAAGAGAGATGGAGGGATCAGTGTCCCCAACCCAACCTTCCCAGAAAGAGAATCCAAATGCATTGGGCCCATAGTTACTACCTTATTTTATCTTTAATCTGAAAGGCCTGAGAGGAAGAGAAAAGAGGGGAAAAAAGGGACATACAAAAACCACAAACGCACTCCTTGGTTTCTTAGGCACGCACCCCCTCTTAAACACCCAAGAACATAAATTGCTAGTCCACCAGCAAAATGGCGGCAAGTGATTGGGTGGCATATCAGTATATTAAATTATCCAGATGTACTGATAACCACCCCCTGGGGAGACTTTAGCCTGACATAGTTATTCGTAGTATCTGGTGAGCTGGGCCTGCTGCCCCAGATACATTAGTTTCTAGAGTGAATAAAAAGTGGTTTAAGCTGCAAGAGATATTCAATAGATGGCTATTACATGAGCTAAATTGCCCTTTGGGTATCGAATATCTGAAGGTAATGTGCAAGCAAGTTCTGAGTGGTTGGAGGACCTTGGTCATTCCTGCTATCCCTCCCCATACCCAGGGCATAAAGATCGTCCTCTCCAAGTGCTTATCCCATCTATCCTTTACAGTTGCATTGTAACCAAAAAAAGGAAAGCACTGCTCTGACTCAAACCCCCCCCCCCCCCCCCCCCCAGATCAAAACTGCATCAAAATTCACACCAAGGAGAGTGGTGCAGGAAACCCTCCAATATCGCTGACCCCCAGATCACACAAGTGGAAACAGGTGCCACCGAAACCAACAGGCTGTGACCTGACAAAATAATTCTATGCATCCAAAGTCGCATGACAAGTCGCACCAGTGGAAAAGAGGCCCCAATCTTTATTTCATTACTTCCATCAGATGGTGGGGACTGCTCATATCGGCAATGCCATTATTGTGTAGAGGATATTTTCACTGCTCGTTCCGGTTCCCTTTCCGTCAACTGGATATAATTTAGTCACCTCAACCCACCCAGATGTCACCAACAGCTACATCCATCCCTCCTATATCCCTACTAATTTGTCCCTCTATATCCACATCCATTAAAACTGCACTATCGCCTATAGTTCTAGGAGAAGTAGGGGGTTCAGCACAATTTTAAACAAATGTATCCAGAGAGTAGCAAACCAGTGCATCCATTCTTGCCTACATGCACCTACATAAGTACATTTGTATACACATACATACCTCCCCATCTACATTAGTTTACCCCCGCCTCCTTGTATAATCAATACAACAAAAAAAAGAAAAAGAAAAGAGGGGGAGAGCATTCAGCCATTTTTAGAAAATATATAATATATAATGTTGCGCTAAATAAATATGAGTTTTGTGAGACAAACAAAAATGAGAGTGATTCTAGTAAAAAGTGAATCACATAAATCCTATAGAGAATCCATGTGGAAAATTCTGTGCTGAAAGAAACACAGAAAAAAAGATAAATTCAAGTGTACTGTTGTTCAGAAAAAATAATAAAATAATGCACAAAAATACAAAAATACAAAACGTGCAAAAGTCTCAAAAAGTTAGTGTTCAATCTCTTTCTCTGGGTTAAATGATGTTCCCAAATCCTGAACCTTTATGACTTCCCAGTAGCGTAAGTAAAATTGGACCCTTACCACAGCCGATGGACTTCCAAGTATACGGAGTCGGTAATGCCGGCAGAAATAACCCTCTGCGGTAGTCCGCGTATCTTTCCCAGGTACACGCTGTGCCAAGGTCCCTCAAGCCGGTGTTCTGGCATATTCAGTCCGGCCATCATATAGCGTCCGCCCCGTACTGTGCATGCGCAGTACGGGGCAGAAGAAGCTTTGTAAAATTTCCGAAGCTGAACGGCGCCTGCGCCGTGAGTGGAGGTGGTAGCCCCACCATCCAAGCGGACATAGGGTTGTGAAAATTAGACGGCCCCTCGCGGGCGAGCTTAGCTCGCCACGCTTCGGGATCGGCCTCGCTGCGCTCGGCTCTTATTTATTCCTACTCTAAGTCCACTTGGATGGTGGGGCTAGAACCTGGACTCAGTGCGCAGGCGCCGTTCATCCTCGGCTATTTTCGGAATCTGTGTTGCTGTGTACAAACAAATGACAAGTTAAATTGACCGTGTTATATTTATAACCTTTATCCAATTCAGTGCAGCATTACCCCCCCATAAATCTATGCAAAACATTACTCTATTTATTGAAAATTACTAATATTCCTAATTCTATATTTCTTAAGTATTTAGTGATTCTGAAGTGCTCCAAAAATAATAATAATAATAATATATATATATATATATATATATATATATATATATATATATACACACATATACATATATACTGTGTGTGTATATCAACCCCTCCCCCTTCCTTTCCCAATTAGTATCAAGTGTACAATATACCTATAGTTTATATTTGTGCATGAATCTTCATCTCTGAAACTGTCCTCTCTTGGCTTTGCGAGTGTCTGTCTCAAGTGGGGCCAGCCAGTTAGGTACTTCAATGGTTTCAGCGTCGAGAAATGTAAATAAGGCCTATAGCTGTTCTGGGCTCAGTACTTGCCCTCCCTTTCTTATTCGGATATCAAACAGAATAAAATATTTACAAAAATGTGAGGGGTGTACTCACTTTTGTGAGATGCTGTGTGTATGTACACCCCTGGGACCTTGTAATGAGTCACATGACACCTGGAAGGGAGAATGGCTAATTGGGCCTAATTTGGGCATAATTTGGACATTTTCACTTAGGGGTGTACTCACTTTTTTTGCCAGCGGTTTATACAGTAATGGCTGTGTGTTGAATTATTTTGAGGGGACAACAAATTTACACTGTTTTACAAGCTGTACACTCACTACTTTACATTGTAGTAAAGTGTAATTTCTTCAGTGTTGTCACATGAACAGATATAATAAAATACTTACAAAAATGTGAGGGGTGTACTCACTTTTGTGAAATACTGTGTGTGTGTGTGTGTGTATATATATATATATATATATATATATATATATATATATATATATATATATAACTATATATAATATATATATATAATGTATATTTTAGCAGAGACCCTAACGAATAAAATGGCAATTGTTGCAATATGTTTTGTCACGCAGTATTTGAATTAAAAAAAAAACCGAAACACAATATTTACCCCATTTTTTTTTTTGTATAATGTGAACAATGATGTTACACTGAGTAAATAGATACCTAACATGTCACACTTTAAGATTTAAGCACTTTGTGTACACTCATAAAATGGTCCCAAACTTCAGTACTTAAAAATCTCCAAAGGCTATGCTTTAACAATTTTTACAGGTTATCAGTTTAGAGTTACAGAGGAGGTCTTGTGCCAAGATTTTTGCTCTCGCACAAACATTCATACCTCACATGTGTGGTTCCAACGCCGCTTACATATGCAAGCACAACCTACATATGTGTTTGCTTTTGCGTGCGAGCACGAGGGGACGGGGAGCTTTATTTACTATTATTTTTACTATTTTTGTTTATTATTATTATTATTATTATTATTTATTTTATTTTTTATTTTATTTCTTTACACTGTTCCTTTTAATTTTCTTTTGATCACTTTTATTCCTATTAAAAGAAATGTAAACATCCCTTGTAATAGGAATAAGGCATGTCGTCTTTATGGGGACATGTGGGGTCACTGAGACCCCAGATATTTCCTCTACCCTGGAAAGCATGAGATAAAAAAAAAAAATAGATCTCTGCTTTCTAGGTAAAAAACTGGCAGGGTTTATAGTACATCTGACAGTGCCGGAAATGACATCATGATGTTGCTTCCGGCATCCCAAGGTCATACAGATGGCCAGAGACCATCAGGTCCACGGCCAGCTCTTTGGTAATCCGGAGCAGCAGCCAAATTGTTAATACGGCCTCCCAATCGCTCGGGAGAGCCCAGAAAGGCAATAGAGGGTGGCCTGCAAAAGCAGCCCAGCATCTGAATAGCCACTAGGGTGGCTTGTACATTAGAAGGAATCACCGGCTGAAAACAGATATCTGAAAGATGCCTGTAGCTACAGGCATCATTCAGATATCACAACTTTAACCCAAGGACGTCATATGACATCCTACGGGCGGGAAGTGGTTAACTCAGCACTGAGTTTATTGTACCAATGATTGCTGAATCAGGGAATATCTGATTTCCTTCAGGAGATCAGAAAGAATTTTTCGTTCTCCTGCTCGAGCAATTTGGACCATGCTTTTATAGGATTTGTTTTGCCTTCCTCTGCATCAGCTGTAGGTATAGAGTTCTGTTTTGGAAAATTTTCCATTTTCAATTTTGTTTACCTTTTCTATTGTATGCACCATGTAACTGCTGAAATGCAGAGATGCCTTTAAAGGGACCCGCTTCATCCAAAGAACACAAAGCAGGTCAAATGCAGCTTCAGGTGTGTCAACAAAATATATTGCTGTTGACTTAAATTTAATGCACACTTCACACACAAAAAAGTCAAAAGCAGAAAAAAATAGAAAAAAAGAGATGGTAATTGATGGTAGATATCTGATGTACTTCTGCAACTCTAAAATAGGTGGAGTTTTATTCCACGAAACACTGCAAACAGGGTCTCATTTTCATTTACAGGGGTTATATATGTAACCAGGTGCTTGGCTAGAGCCAGAGAGGGATTTAGAACACTGTGCTGCAGTGCTTTATGTGTTTCTATCGGACTTCGGATGAATAAGTTAACACTACCTCACCTCCATCCACTGGGGGGGGCTGTCATGCAGATAGGGGCACAAATACAGACCACAGGACCTTCTACCCCTGCAGGCAAAATCGCTGATATGTTAGAAGGACCCTCTCCCATTATGTCAAGCCAAGTAGAAGGCATCTACACAAAGGCCCTTTTGGAAACAAGAGCACTGGTAACACTGCTGTACCAGGACATCTACGACAGAGTTGGAAGATCTAGAAATGTGGGGTCTTGGAACTCAGAATTTCCACTATGATGTGTACCTATTGATCAAGTTGACTTCTCCTTGGCTGGGCAATCAGAAACATTTGATATATTAGCCGTTGTGTGCTCTCATCCACCTAAACCCAACCAGAGTACCCTGATAGTAAGAACAAACACTGATCTCGTCAGGAGACTACTAACTCCCCTTGTCTCCAAGAATGACACACTGACGAAGAGAATGTACACCCCATGCTATGTCAAGTTTATTGGTGCATGGTTCAAGAACAGAAATCCCAAGCGAAAGTAGTGGGGAAGTTCTGGTGGCTAGGCAGAGATGGGAAGATGCTGTAGCCAGGGAAGGAGGCATGTCTATTAGCTTCAGTAAATTTCAACTGGGATCAACCAGGGCCCTTTGTTGTCCTTGAAGCTGATTCAAGGACAACAAATGGACATTGGGGTGGAGCTGATCCCTAAGGCAGTGTCAACTAGGGCTTTACAACAAAGTAATGGGAGATTCCTGTTAGTGTTCACACCATTACTAACTCGCCAGTGAAGCTATGGGCCCAAATGCTGATCGGACAAATGAGTCCAGCTACTCCAGTCCATCTGATCTGATGGTGGAAACAGCAGATACAATCCCATTAGAAAGATTCTACCTACAAAACAACTCACTTTCACCCAAATGGAGATATAGAGCCAAAGCCCAACTCTTGGAATGAAGAGAGATGTTGTCACGTACCTGATGGTTGAGCCCACGGATGCAGGGAGCGGCTTCTTGTATTCCTCTGGCTCAAGAACTCCTGGTAGAGCAGACAGATGTTCAGGAGCACAGAAGGTGCCCACAAATGCAAGGACTGGTCTGGACTCTGAGTAGCAGACGGGGAACCAGATGCAGGCTGGAACCGGGATCAGCGGAACAGAGGGGAAGGTGTCTTGTAGCAGATCTTCAAGCAGGCTGGGTTGGATGCTGGTAGGCAGGAACAGCACCAAGGCGGCAGGCAAAGCGTAGTTGGAGACAAGCCGGGTCATACACAGGCAGACTGGATAGGTACCAAGGCAGTAGGCAGAAGAATAGTCAAGACAATCCGGGGTCGGTGGCAGGCAGCAAACAGAAGGTAGTCAGAGGCAAGCCGGGTAACAGGTATCAGGTAACAAGTAAGGTATAGCAGAGGGGTCTCTCAGGAACGCTGTAGACCAGACAGCAGGGAGGCAAGGTGACAGGTCCCTTTTAAATAGCCCCTTTGGTGCCAAGATCCATCATACTGCGCGTCCATGCGTGCTCACGAGCACCCGCGCACGTCTGTGCACATGCGCACATACTTGTGCGCGTTCACACGCTCACATTATCATTAGCGTGCACCCATTAGCATTAGCGTGCACCCGCGTGCACCGACAGCGTTATCGCGCACCCACGTGCATCCATATGAGCTCTCGCGCACCCGCCTGCGTTAACGTTGCGGTAACGCCGGTTGGCTCTTCTGCTGGAGATTCTGCAGGTAAGATTTCTGGGAACAGCTGGGTGGTCAGAACGTCCTTCTTGACAGATGTTCTCCAAAGATGACTTTGATGTGGGAATTGCAAAAAATGCTTAACACAGAATTCACCTTCAGGAAGACAGGCCCTTTAGAAAAAGAGCTTGGTGGATTCTGTTGAGTGATCTAGAAGACCGTTGTGCGCAATTGGCAGAGTTGAAGTGACAAGGCATGATTCGAGACTCGAGTCACAAAGTCCTTATGCCTCTCCTATAGTGGTACAGAGAAAGAAGAATTGCTCCTTAAGGATGCGTATTGACTACTGAACACTTAACTGGAGAACTCTTTCTGATTAATACACTACCCCATGCATAGAAGGTGATCTTTAATGCCTGTCTGTGGTGAAGTCGTTCAGTGTGCTAGAACTTAAGAACGGGTGCAATCAAATTTCCATGTATCCAGAAGACAGAGAGAATAGACAGCTAATATAACTGTGGTATCAACAAGGCTCAACGCGTTTTGTTGGTATGTCCACTCATCCGGAGCAGATGCGACATAAATATATATATATATATATATAATATATATATAAATATAAATATATAAATTATATATATATATATATATGTGTGTGTGTGTGTGTGTGTGTGTGTGTGTGTGTAATGAGCCACAGTCTGATTAGAAAAGAAGAGTATAAGGGAAGGGGGACAAAAAGGTATATAATTGTCCACCCATACTTGAACTGGGGACTCTCTAAATTCTGTCTTTTAGACAGTTTTCTATCCATTTACAAACTGTTCGTTACAAGCCTGTAGACTTTTCTTTACACATTAGCCATGTGTGGGGAACACATTTGCAAAATCCAAGTATACTACGTTTCCTAAAATATTGATCTTTTATTAAACCCTCCAGTTAAGGGGGGCGGGGCGTGTCCGGATGTGAGCAGTGGTGGACATGTCTGAGAGGAGATCTGGGTATCGTGAACCCAATCTTTCGCCATCCATGGTCATAACTGCTTAAAAAAGACCAGCCAACCTGCCTACCTGTTTCTCTCTGTCACCTACTGAGTCCTGAGCTGATCTTGAGCGGAGAATCCACTGTGGTCATCCGGGGAGCCGTGCATCACTCAAGCCTGCAGCCGCCGCCATCTTGCCAGCCTGTACCCGGCCGGACTGAGCTAAATCCAGCCTGGCCATGCTGTAAGAGCCTCTCATCCATCCTCCTGCCTGCCCCTCCACCTGTCTGGCATGGTCTGGTAGCCTGTTGAGCCTGACACTGCTGTTTCCTGAGCCGCTACCCTGTGGGAGTGCGCAGTGGCCAGCCCAGCCTCAAATCAAGATCATGGATCTTGCTGCCCCCACCTGCCTCATCATTTACCTCCCTGCAGTGGCCTGGAGTGCTGACCTTTGGAGACTGACTGTGTGGGCCGTGGGGGTGCCCAGGGGCCTGGTATCTCTGCCATCCTTCTGCCTGAGTCCCCCTGCTTTGGGACTTCCCTAATCTGACACTCCCAGCCTACCACCCTAACTGGACTGCCTCTTCTTGGGTGAATGCTGAAAAGTGGGGGGCTGTCTGGACTGTGCTCTCCCGGTGCTCAATACCTGCTGATTATTTGAGCCATCCCCCAGCTGCCTCTTGGACACTGATCTTGGCATGAGTTGTTCCTCTGTTGGGGTCCCCCCCTTCCAGAAAGGGATAGAAGAACTCCAGGTCTGTTGGGATCGGCTCATCACCCCGGCAACCACAACTCCCTTCACCGCAGTCAGACTCCATACTGATTGGAAGACTCCGGGCCTTATTAGCTGAATTGGAGATGGGTCCTGGGGAGGTTCCAGTGACGGAGGAGTCAGCCCTGCTATTGCAAGATAGTACAGCCACAATCCTCTCTCCAATCGAGCAGAGTAGGACCTCACTACTTGTGTGAATCTACCATCTTACTGAGGGATGCAATTTTATAAGGAACAAACTGGACAAAATAAGGGGGAGAATGACTGAAAGAGTACCAGAGTATCTGCCACGGAAGATCTTATTACCACTCATGCCTCCTCCATTGCTGAGTTGCAGCGCACGATACAATCCCTTGTCGAAAAATCTGATGACACTGAAAATTGACTCAGGCGCAACAATGTCAGAGTCCTGGGGCTACCTGAGAAAGAGGAAGGGGATCATCCAGCCTAATTTGCGGAAAAATTCTTTAAAAATCTCCTGGGTCTTACCGATGTCCCTCCTACCTAAGTGGTTGAAAGGGCCCATTGGGTGCCCACGGGCCGCGACATCCCAGGGGAACCTTTCCAGGCCTTTTCTGATCCACTTCCTTAATTATTGGGACAAGAGCAAGATTCTCTCTGAAGACCACAAACATCCAACTCTCAATTATGGTAACACCTCCGTTCTTCTTTTCCCCCGACTTTTCGGCTGATTTGCAGCGGAAGAGAAAAACCTTCAATGATGTTCGTAGACGACGCAGAGATAAGAACATAAAATATAACATGCTTTACCTCAGCTGCCTGCGGGTCCAACATGATGGAGAAATCTGGTTCTTTGACAACCCAGCTGATGCTGATGACTGCCTGATCACCTTGCATTGAAGACCTATTCCTGTAAAGTTATCAGATGCACGGATTTCCCACATCCTTGCCTGTTGTTACTTACTAAAATTTCCTGTAAATACTGGAGCCACCTCCAAAAGTACCTTGACAGGTGACCCACATTCAACCCCCGCAGTTTGTTCAGTTTACAAGAAGCAGGAGACCTGGTGCTCTCCATCTACCTGGAGTAATTATTGCCCAGTGCCTTTTACCGTGAGGGGATACACGCCCCCCCACAATCTCGCCTACTGTTTTCGGTCAAACACGAGCTTGGAATCCCCCCTGGAACTTTGAACCTCAAATAGGCACTCTATGTTATCAAGTTTTGGGATTGAAACTGCTTTTGTGGCTTTAAGGATTTTATCAGGCAGTGGGGATTTATATGCACCCTTAACCAGTTATCAAGTCTATCCAGGTTTCCTACACTGTCTTTCTTACTGGACTGTGTGTTATGTTTTTCTTCTCCTCTGATTATTCAGACGGCAACATCATCTGGAGTTCCTCTGCCCCTGGCCTTTGGGTGGGGCAAGATTCGGTATGGGCCTTCTATTCTCCTAGTGTTAGTACATTTTTCTTTTTTAAATGGGTACAGATCTGAATCTGATCTCTTGGAATATCAGGGGACTGAACGACAATGTAAAAAGATTTTTGTTGTTTAAGTTTCTGCAGTCTCATAAACCTCACATTCTGTTTCTGCAGAATGGAACCTTATAGGCAGTAAGATCCTAACTCTTAAGAGGGCATGGGTTAAACAAGGAATTCATGCCACATACTCCTTCTATGCGAGGGGGGTGACCATTCTACTGAACAAGTCACTACCTTGCTTGGTTGAACAGGTTTTCCTTGATCCTGGGGGTCGTTATGTCATTTTAATTTTTGAAATGTATGCTCAACGCTGGGTGATGGTTAATGTGTATATCCCTCCTCCGTTTGATCCCACCGTTCTGTATATTATTTTTTTAAAAACTCACCCCCCTCCAGATCCACAAACTTATAGTTGGGGGGGACTTTAACACCATCCTAGACCCTACTAAAAACATTCTCTCAACCCTCTTAGATCTACCCACCCTGAATTGGTACTATGGGCAGACACTCTTGGTCTTCAAGAGCTTTGACGGTGAAGGCATCCAGAGAACAGGGCTTTTTTGCATTTCTCAGCTACACATAAATCGGGATCACTCATAGATTTGTTGTTTGGGTCTGCTTCAACTCTATCACATGTTGGGGCGGCCTCCTACATTCCGGCAGGCCTTTCTGAACACTCCTCATAGGAGTTATGCCTGACTCTGGGAGCCTTCCTTGAGCCCGAATGCTGGAGGCTGGCATCACATTGGATAGACAATCCTCAAATCCAAAAGGTGGTGGGACCCAAGCTGAAAGAATACTGGACACTTAATGAGGTTTCATCTTCCCTTGAAGTGGTTTGGGAGGCAGGCAAGGCTCATGCCTGAGGAGAGCATCTCTCCGCTATTAAGGATTGTGAGATCCGGCTATGCAACACAGACCACTCAATTGGAACAAGACGAAAAAATCACGTTGGAGCTCTTCACGGCGCATCCCATACCTGAAAACTATTCCTCCCTGCCCAAATGAGGAGAGATTTGAAACTCCATTACACCTCGCTGGTGCAATCTGATACGCGGAAGTTTGTTGCCAAA
Organism: Lithobates pipiens; assembly: GCF_037356315.1. NCBI lineage: Eukaryota > Metazoa > Chordata > Amphibia > Anura > Ranidae > Lithobates > Lithobates pipiens. Next base: position 212,312,136 of record NW_027507718.1, on the reverse strand, counting down.
CTTTGCGAGTCAGGAAACCAGAATGGTAAATTATTGGCCAACTTGGTGGCAGAACCCTCACTCCAAACAGTAATTCCAAGGAACCAGACTTCCACAGGTGGCCAACTTATGGACCCTGAGGGTATACTGAGGGAATCTCATTTTTTTCTATAGCAAATTATCTGAACCCTACCCCGGTTGAAGCCATACTTGAGAAACTGGGGGGAATCACCTTGCCCTTTCTTTATGAGGAGGACAGGGACACACTACATAAGCCCTTAACACGCCAAGAGATAGAAAATGCAATCTACTCCTTACCCAACAACAAATCCCCGGGTCCAGATGGACTACCCGGGGGAATGGTATAAAACCCACGCAACTCTACTGGTTCCCATGCTAACTCAACTCCTTGCAGAGTGTCTGCAAACCGGGAGGTTGCCAGATAGTATGTACCAGGCACACATTGTATTGCTACCCAAGCCAGGGAAGGATTCCCTTTGTTGTTCATCCTATAGACCCATATCATTATTGAATTATGACCTTAAGATACTTACCAAGGTGCTAGCCAATAGGATTATACAGGTGTTACCATACCTTGTCAATATAGACCAGACCAGATTCATGCCGGGAAAATCTATGGACATAAATCAAATTGTAATTGAACAATTCTTCCCCCATCTTCAGCTCCCGGCTGAGGAGAATGCCTCTCGGGTTTTGGTAGCCCTCGACATAGAGAAGGCCTTTGACACAGTCCAGTGGTCATATATAATGCAGGTTCTTGAGGGTTTCGGTTGTGGCCCAAACTTCTGTAAATGGATTTGTTTACTCTACAAATCACGTATGGCCTATATTAAATTGAATGGCAAACTTTCGCCCTCCTTCCCAATTAGAAGGGGAACGAGTTAGAGATGTCCTCTCTACCCTGCACTGTTTGCCCTGGTGATGGAGCCTTTGGCGGAAGCTCTGCAGAAGTCAAATGAGGTGCCAGGGATCCAGGTCAGCTTAATAGTTGAGAAACTAGCACTATACGCTGAGGATCTCATCCTCTTTTTGCAAGACCCTGGCCCCTCACTTGCTGCGGTGCTCCAGATCCCACAATTGGCTGGTCTCGAACAATGCCAGGGCATCAGTAGTCCTAGAAGCAACGCATTTGGGATCCTACGAGGCCCTTCGGAATGCCCTTTATAGGGGGGTGGGGGATTTTCCAACACCTTTAACACAGGCTATGAAAGCGGTCATTAAGGCTTTGCATACAGTAGTAATAAAACCCAACCTGGTAAAAGCCATATGGTCCCCTAGTACACCACTCTGGTGTAATCTCAGATTAAAGGAATTTCACTCTTTGCAAGATCCCGGACTATGGGCCGGCAGGGGCATCAAATACTTGAAGGATATCTGCCATGGTTCTGGGTTGTTCACTTTTGACAGACTCAATTCTTTCTTCTGCAGCTCCGTCTCACTTTTGACTCACAGTTTAAATTGGTCCAGCTCCAGATGGAGCATGACGACCTTGAAACCCTACTGAACGATGTCCAGCTCAGACAGAAGAGAGAGAGAAGTAGTCCCGCAGGAACAGATATCTCCTGCCATCATCCTACCATGCAGAACCTGGGTACCGATTTTGTGGTTGTTTTGTTTATTTTAGTTTTTTTGTTTAGTTAAAATGTTTAGTTTAGAGATGCATGGTGAGTTGTACACTGTTATGCACATGGCTATGTGCACCAATTGGCTGGGGTATGCCCCAAGGGCCCTGTTATGTACTTTCACAGTGAAAATTTTCAATAAAAAGTTTAACTTGAACTTAAAAAAAAAAAAAACACAGCTAAATTAGGTAACTACAGTGTTCAATTAAGTTAAATGAACCCGTCTATAGTTACTTGGTAAAGGCTTTTATCCCTTGTTAAATATAGGTATCATAGGTATGGTCCTATGCTATCCAGTGGTACTATTCCAGTCATTAACGAGTCCCTAAAATTAGAAACAATGGCTTTAAAATGACAGAGCTCATTTATTTTAGGATTCATGGGTGCATGCCATCTGGTCCAGGTCCTTCATCCACCTTTATTCTATCTAAATATTTCTGGACCACATCACTTTTCAGCAGGGCTTTTTTTTCCGGAGAATAGGTGCAGAAACTTCCCCCATCTGAGTCACCCCTTGTCTCTGCCCCCTTCCCACCTCTGACAACCGTCCCTTGATTCCACCCCCTACCCACCTACCAGTACTGCCCCTTTTAGAGAATAAAGAACCAAGTATCATTTTGTGATGCTAAATCATTTGTATGGAACATGTTAATGATAAAAAGAAAAACAGTAAAATAGATCCCATGCGGCCAGCAACAATATAATCCCAGCAATAGATCACCACACAGCAATAGACTCCCTCAGCAACAATGGATTCCACCCCAACAACAATAGATCTCTGCAGCAACAGTTAACCACCCATAACAAAATATCACACACAGTAACAAAATATCCACCCAAGCAACATTAAACCCCCCTCAGCAGCAACAACAGATCTCCCAGCAGCCAGCATCAATAGATCCTCCAGCAGGCAGTAAAAATAGACCTCTCCCTCAACAATAGAGCCCTTCCAGCAACATAAGACCCCCAGCAACAATATATTCCCCATCAGCAACAATAGACCCTCACACAAAATCATATCCCCACCCGTGACAATAGATCCCCCAGCAACCAACATCACTAGACCCTCAAACACACCCCATGCTATTACATACATTCAGTGCTGGAGGTGTTGGAACTGCGTTCCCCTGCGTTCCCCTGCGTTCCTGCTGAAAAAACCCTGCTTTTGAGCCATTGTGGATCATTTGGGGCTATGTCTATAATCCCCATTATTGACATGAGCTCCCTCATGCTCCTTTGTATACACAGACCTTAAGGCCCCTTTCACACATGCGGACAGTATGTCCGCATTTCATCCATCCGTTTGCGGAGGAAATATGGACATACATGCATCCCTATGGGATAGCGGGTGTCTGCGGATGAACACCCGCAGACACCCGCTATTGTCCGCCTCCGCTACTGTCCGATTCTGCAGACGAAGGAAAATTTTATTTTTCTATCCGTCTGCAGAGCGGATCGGATGAACACAGACAGACGGTCCGTGCTCATCCGATCCCCATAGAGGAGAGCGGAGAGCTGACAGGGCGGTCCCTGCACAGTGTGCGGAGACCACCCTGTCTGCCGCCGGCTCAGCGGGGACAACGAAGCGATCCCCGCTGAGCGAGCGGATCATCACGGGGCGGATCATTACTGATCCGCCCCGTGTGAAAGGGGCGAAAGTATTTAATAAATTTGCCTTCTTTTTGTCCCCAGTCACCAACTCTAGAATATTTTGTAAAGGGTATATATGCTCTGACCTTTTTACTATTAATATATTTAAAGAATTTTTGGGGGTATGTCTGCTATCTTTTGAAATCTGTCGTTCGTTTTGAATTTTTGCCTCCTTGATTTCCTTTTTCCATAATCTGTTATATTCTTTGTGACATTTAAAGAATGATAGTGCTTTTTCATTTTTATATTTTTTAAGAGCTCTTTTCTTATTTATAGCTTTTCTTAACTTTGGCCGTATAGCCACATTTTACTTTTAGCCTTTTAAACTTATTTCCCATTGGGAATATACTTTGCGGGGAGTTTGCATACAGTTTTTTTAACCTCCCTGGCGGTATGATTATTTCGGATTTTAGGTGCTGAAAGCGGTACCATTATTTTGAATGGAAATTTGGCGTTTTATATTGTAAGCCTGCAATTCTTAGGAATAACTCACTGAAATCTGTTTAAACCAAAGTCTAGTAGACATCCCGGGTAGGATAAAGTTTGAAACACAAAATCATAAATTATAATATAATTAATAACAAATAATAATATAATGATAATCATACTTTTTATTCAACAAATTTTAGTAAATAATATAATCAAAAACACTGAAATTTTTTTTTTTGTCAAACATGGGTGCAATATTGGTAGTCATATTGCTTCAGTAAATGTCTCTGGTATGGAAAATTTTAAAACATGGTACAGCACAAAGTCCAACATCACAGTCAGGACAGTAGAACCTTGTTTCTTTTCGAATTTTCCTTCCAGTGTTGTCACGCTTAGAGCAGCAAACGACACACATCCTTGTGGGTGCTGCCTTCTTTTCTGTTGGTGGAACGTGGTCCATAAAGTGCCGACCAGTCAGGCGTTCCGGGTTCACAACGCCAGCAGCACGACGGCCAGATCTGTTTACTGTCGTTGGTGTTTGGTGCCTAAAGGAAAATAAGTTTGGCAACTTTCCAAACAAAGTCCGCATGAACAACAGGCTTGTCACTATTTTCTTTTAGAAGAATGAAAGCATTCCACAGGCACTGCTCCAGAAGGTGCCTGAAGATTTTTTTATAATATTTTTTCTGTTGCTTCCTCATGGCTGGGTAAAAAGTCATGGCCTGGTCAGCACGGTCAACACCTCCCATAGTATGGTTGTAGTCCATCACGACTTGGGGCTTCATGATGTCTTTTCCACCTTTTGTTTGTACCATGACAGTAGAGGTGTTGTGAATGGTACTCATTAGGCACACGTCTTCTTTTTTGTCGCGCCATCTCAGTGCCATCATTTTTCCTTTTTGCCAGGCAACTATTTCTCCTGCCTTGAGCTTTTTATTGACAAAGGTTGGTGGCAAGTCACGCCGGTTAGCTCTAACGGTCCCGTATGCATCTGTTTTATGCTGCAAAAGGAACTCATAGAGTTCTGGAGAACTGTAAAAATTGTCTGTGGTTACACAGTAGCCCTGATTCAGCAGCGGTTCAATCAGAGTAAGCACGGAAGCGGTTGCCAGTCCATAGTTACCGAATCTCTCATTGAACTTGGTTCCTTTCCCGGTATAAAGTATGGGATTCCATATGTACCCAGTGCTGGATTCACAGAGCATGAATGATTTTATTCCAAAACGTGCCCTCTTGGACGCAATAAACTGTATCCAGCTGAGTCTTCCTTTGTAAGCCATCAGACTTTCGTCGATACTGATGTCTCTGTCGGGTACATAGGTCTTCTGGAAATTTTGCTGAATCATTTGGTAAAGCCCCCAAATCTTTTTTAGTTTTGGTGCTGGATGAGAAGTCTCGTCGAATTCCTCATTATTCTCAAAGTGCAGATACTTCATAATAAGGGAAAATTTGTACTCCGACATGACGGTGCCAAAAAAAGGAGTTGCTAGCAATTTGTTAGTGGTCCAGTACCACTTCTGCAGGGGTTTACCAACCACTCCCTGTAGAATTATGAGGCCCAGAAACTTCCAGATGTCCTCCTTGGTTACTGGTTCCCACTTTCTGCTCCTTGCAAACCTCTGATGTGTAGCAGCTTGTTGTTCGTGGTACTGATTTGTCTCCGTAACAATTTTTTCTATAACCTCATTGGTCAAAAAGATTTGGAGATATGCCAATGGATTGTCATCCACATCCACTTTGATACCAGGTGTTCCAGTAAATGGAAATCTTGGGGGCGCTGCATGCTCCGTACCGCAATCAATTGAGCACCAAGTCCGCACATCACTGGGCAAAGTCGCAGGATAATCGCTAAAATCATTTTCCGTGCCTGACGACGAACTTCCCCACGAATCGCTATCACTCACTTCTGCAAGGGATTCTGCATCGCTGTCGCTGTTTTCAAACAGGTCATATGCCACTTTTGAGGTAGAGGCGCGCTTTTTTGATGCCATGGTCGCTCTGCAGTTTCCAGACACAAAGTACAGTAAAACTGCAGGCAGGGGCACTGGCTAAAGCAATGGGGGCAAGCTAAGGTCAGTTTTATTTTATTTAGTAATGTAATCCAATAGGATTACAATGTATCAGTGTGTTTGTGTTTTTAACTTTTTGAATTTGGCGCTGGTTCCACCTCCTTGCGTCGCTACGCTCGCAGGGAATGGAAGCCAGGGCACACAGTGCATCAGGTGGAAGGTCCGGCCGCCGTACACAGCGGGGATACATCGCGGGATCCCGGAGATGAGGTAAGTTATCTCTTTCTGGATCCAGCAATGCAATCCCGAGTGTGGCTCGGGGTTACCGCTAATGGTACAAAAATCTCACCCCCAGCCACACTCGGGAATACCGTCAGGGGGGTTAAAGAACTCCCATTTCTGTTCTGTGTTCATCAATGGCGATATTCCCTCCCAGTCTAAGTCTTGGAGAGTAGCCCTCATCCTTGGAAAATTTGCTCTCTTAAAGTTAGGTGTTTTTATTTTTTCTGTATGTGTTTGTTGTTTACAGCTAACATTAAATGAAATCGTGTTATGGTCACTGCTAGCAAGATGTTCTTTTATTTGAATATTGGTAATAAGCTCTGCATGATGTGAGATTACCAGGTCCAACAGAGCACCATTCCTAGTCGGGGGCCTCAATAAACTAGACCATAACATTGTCTTGTAATAGGTTTATACATTTTTGCCCTTTAACAGTCCCAGCAGTACCATTACTCCCATTAATAAATTATAATCCCCATTATTATCACCCTTATACCCCTTGCAGCCCTTTCTACCTGTGCAAGGAGCTGAGTCTCTACCTCATCACACTGGAAGGTCTATAACAAACTCCAATGATAGCCTTTTTAGTACGTACACCCATGTACAGTTCCACCCATAATGCTTCAGATACATCACACTCTCCATCAACTAGGTCCTCTTACATCCTTGCTTTGATATCACTTCTCACAGAGACAGACACCACTATCCCTCCGTTTTACCCTGTCTTTCCAAAACAGAGCATAGCCAGGAATATTAATAGCTGTAATGGTGAGTTCTACCTACCTCACTTATACGCTTAAAGTGGGGTACCCCCTAAAAAAAAAAAAAATTAAAAGTCAGCAGCTACAAATACTGCCGCTGCTGACTTTTAATAATCAGACACTTACCTGTCCCAGGGTCCAGCGATGTGGGGAAACGAAGCCCCCCCCTTGTTCCCCGCTCCGCTCGCGGCGCCGTCATACTGTGGGCACCCGGCTGTGGCTTCACAGACGGGCACCCACTGCGCATGCGCATGCAACTTTTTATTTTTTGGTGCCAACACCACTTTAAGGATACATAACAGTAGTGATTAAAACCTTTTGTCTATATAAGAATCAACCAATGTGGTTGCAGCTATTATTGATAGAATTAAAACAAATGATAACCAGGTGAAAAGAATAACAATCTAATTTATTTATACAGAAAAGAAACATTAGAATAATACAATATTACCAAATATAACATAGATGATACAAATAGTGTTGCCAATGGACAAAGATAATTAATACAAAAAGGATATGTTGTTACAACGGACATACAAATGCTATCAATGTATTAAGACAAATCATAGGACAGAAAAAGTTACAGAAAAGAAAAGAGAAATAAAATAATACAGTAATGAAAATAGAATACACAAATCTTACATTACCATGCTTGCCAGGAGCCACACAGAGCTAAGAGAGAGGCCGCATCAATGGGCGCTTTGATTTTTATGTTCCCTCTCTACCCATTCCCACTAAGGATGAGCCAAACACTGGTCCGGTTCGGTTTACAGCAGAACATGCGAACAGGCAAAAAATTTGTCAGAACACACAAACACCGTTAAAGTCTATGGGACACGAACATGATTAATCAAAAGTGCTAATTTTAAAGGCTTATATCCAAGTTGCAAGTATGCAAATATGCAAGTTATTGTCATAAAAAGTGTTTGGGGACCTGGGTCCTGCCCCAGGGGACATGTATCAATGCAAAAAGTTTTTTTAAAAACTGAAGTTTTTTTCAGGAGCAGTGTTTTTTTAATGCTTAAAGTGAAACAATAAAAATGAAATATTATGCCTGGAGGGTGTCTATAGTATGCCTGTAAAGTGGCGCATTTTCCCCATGTTTAGAACAGTACCACAGCAAAATGACATTTCTAAAGGAAAAATTGATTTAAAACTGATGGCGGCTGTAATGAATTGGAATATAGATAAAACTCATTGGAAAAAAGAGCATGGGTTCATCCCCAGTCCATTACCAGGCCCTTTAGGTCTGGTATGAATATTAAGGGGAATCACGAACCAAAATAAATTTAAAAAATAGGAAAAAAGGGGAACCCTGCACCAATTAAATTTTTTTAAATGGCGTAGGGGTCCCCCAAAATCCATAACAGTCCCTTATAGATTTTGATAACCCCTCCGCCCGCATACCCCCACAACCACCAGACAAGGGTTGTGGGGATGAGGCCCTTGCCCCCATCAACATGGGGACAAGGTGCTTTGGGGTCAGATGCGAACAGGTGAACACCCGATGTTCATCGGGCTGATCCCTAATCCCCACCAATCGCACTCCTGGATTACTTTCATTGGTTCAGAAGTGGCATTGAATCCTAATTGGCAGGCTGAAATTCAATCCTAGTTGGTCATCATGCTTCTAACATAAGGATTTTAGTTTTCAGTGACTTCCTGTCTAACATGTTTATGGTTGTTAAGAAAGCAACCCTCCTTGACCTCATTATAAATTAGCATTTCAAGGACTTATGTTCAGGTGGAGACACAATGTCTGCTCCTCACTCTAAAGACAATAATGTAACCTTGTCACTATACAGACATTGGTCTTTTGAGATACAGAAAACCGCAACTAGGCCCACCTCTAATGATTAAACCCAAAAAATATATAAAGTACACACATTCCTGTAACAACATGTTTCTGTAGAGAAACGTGTTTTGAGAAGTGCTCTGAGAAGGGGAATGGAACCGACACTGACCGTTGTGGGTGGTCTGGTTAAATACCCTCCGGACTCCTCCCATAATTACAGGCCACCATACTGGCCTTCTTATTTATGGTCAGAGCCCTCCGTCCTCAAAGATATGGAAGAAAACATAAACACTCCACAAGACTAACAACATAAATAGACCTGAAGTGTGCCCTGGTCTGCTGTAAGATTAAGCCCAGGTGACCTGGGCAGTGATTCCTGTTCTGCTGGGCAGTATGCTAAGAGAAGGGCGCAAAAGACTTGGTTAGGGAGGTAATAGTTTATTAAGGCAAGACAAGACGGTACAGGGCAAGGTTGCTGAAGGCTTGAGACAGGATTTCCACCTGCCCATATTTCTGATCAAGTGTTCTGGAACTCCGTTGCGTGAGGCTGCTGATGCTGCTCTGATGCAAAAAGAATGTCCTGAAAAATGAGCGGGGTCAAGGCCTAAGTTCTGTAGGAGGATCCTGACTTGACTGATAAACTGATTGCTGCTTAGGGGTCTAACTGGAAATGGTAATAACGGGCTGTCTGGTGAAGGATCAGGTAGGTGCGCTAGTAATTGATCTAAGACAGCCACGGGGCACCAGGCATTGAGGGTTTTGAAAAGCTTGATGTCCGCCCCTGGGCCAGCTTGTTGCATTTTAGACACCTCTCGGTGTAGAATGAAGAAAACTTGATGGCGTGTGAGGTGCCGCCTGCATAACGTCTTACAGCAAGAGCCGGTGACTGAAAATTCGCTGGGGCGTAAGAAGCCATAGAAAGCCAGGTAAATGGCTGCTCGAATGACAATGCTGGGAAAGAAGCCAAACTGGGAGCGAGAGAGGATGATCAACATCTCCCGGAAAATGGCGCTGGTCACAGGAAGGCGTTTGCTACTGATTTGCGGCTGTCGTTTGAGAATACCGCGCAAGATTGTCTTGACCGCGTGAGCAGTGAATAAGGAGGGTTTGGTGGGATCTTGCAAAGAAATTTAATGCTGGATGCCAGCCAGATAGAGTCTGATAGTATTACCGTATATACTCGAGTATAAGCCGAGATTTTCAGCCTCTTTTTTGAGGCTGAAAGTGCCCCCCTCGGCTTATACTCGAGTCATCGCTGTCTGCCCGCTCGATCAGCGTGTCGAGCAGACAGACAGCGGCCATTCTATTCAAAAGCCGCGCCTCCGGCTCCGCCTTCGCCTGTGATAGGCGGAACACTGAATTTCCCAGCAGCCTGTGTTCCGCCTATCACGGACATCGTATCATCCTCGTACTACGGACGAGGATGATACGACGTCTGTGATAGGCGGAACACAGGCTGCTGGGAAATTCAGTGTTCCGCCTATCACAGGCGAAGGCGGCGGCGCAGCTTTTGAATTTTACAATGGCCGCCGACGAAGAGGGCACGGGACGGAGGCAAGGCAAGGCACGGCACGGCACGGGACGGGACGGGGGCAAGGCAAGGCACGACACGGGACGGATGCAAGGCAAGGCACGACACGGGACGGATGCAAGGCAAGGCACGGCACGGGACGGAGGCAAGGAGGCAAGGCACGGGACGGAGGCTCGGGACAAAGGTAGGCTGGACACACACACACACACACACACACACACACACACACACACACACACACACACACACACACACACACACACACGGATGGATGGAGACACACACAGGGATGGATGGATGGATGGATGGAGACACACACACACAGGGATGGATGGATGGATGGATGGAGACACACACACACAGGGATGGATGGATGGATGGATGGATGGATGGAGACACACACACACAGGGATGGATGGATGGATGGACACACACACACACACAGGGATGGATGGACGGACACACAGGGATGGACGGACACACAGGGATGGACGGACACACAGGGATGGACGGACACACAGGGATGGACGGACACACACACAGGGATGGACAGGCATGTCTCACCCTCGGCTTATACACGAGTCAATAAGTTTGCCAGTTTTTTTGGGGGTAAATTGGGGGCCTCGGCTTATATTCGGGTCGGCCTATACTCGAGTATATACGGTATGTGACAAAGCCATCTGTGTGTGGCAGTATGAAATGAAAGCCAGGATATGGTGGAAATCCCATGGCACTGCCCCGGGGAATGCCACTAGAAACCTGTCCTACATTTTCCAGGCAGCACGATAGGCCTTCAGCGTATTACGTGACAATGAAAGATTAATGAGCTTGGTAGCGTTGTGCAGGTATAGATTCAATGCAGGGTTAGTTGAGACCAGTGTGGAATAGTAGACATGGTCGGGTCGGCTCCAGGCTCCTGTGAAAATAACGATGCAAAATTAAGGCGAGACAGAGCGTCGGCTGAGGTATTACATTTCCCTGGGATGTGGATGCAGAGGACATTAAATTGGTGCTGTAGGGACAATTGTACCAGCCTGCACAGGAAGGACATTATGGCCAATGACTTGGAGCGGCCTTTGTTTATGATGCTGGCTGTGGCTTGGTTGTCTGTAGCGATGGTGACTGTTTGTCCTGCCCAGCTACTGCCCCAGACTTGCGCTGCTGCAACTATGGGGTATAGCTTGAATAATGAGGAAGATTGACTGAACCCGGGGATCAAAAGAATTTCTGGCGGCCATGGGCCTGTGAACCAGTGATGGCCAAAAATTGGCGCAAAGCCTGTGGAGGCTGCGGCATCTGTGATTATCTGGGGTGAAGAGGGAGATGCTGATGGGATTAACATCGAAATGCCATTCCAATTTGCTAGGAAATCGTCCCACATGGTGAGATCGGCTATCGCTGCTTGGTCTAATCTAAAGATCTTGTCAGGGTCTTGAACTTGGGAAAGAAATACCAAGGGGCGGGAGACGAAGGAACGACCCTGGAGAATGATCCTTACGGCAAAGTTGACTATCCCGAGCAACGACTGAAGTTGCCTCTTAGTGCACCCTTGGGTAACTGTAAATGTATGAATGACCGCCCTGATGCAGGTTAATTTGTCGAGAGGTAAGCTAGCCTGTATGGCTTGAGTATCGAGTATAATACGCAAGAAGGTGATGCATGGTGCAGGGCCTTCCACCTTCTTCTCTGCTATGGGTACATTGAGTTTGGAAAAAACCTCCCTAAAGCTCTTTAGATCTAAGGGGGTTCACTAGGTTTCTCAATAAGCAGAAAGTTGTCCAAGTAGTGGATCACTTTCTGACAGGACGCGTGGTGTGACAGGATCCAGGACAGTCACTGGGCAAACGTGTCGAAGAGCCACGGATTGCTTTTGGAATCAAAATTTAACTTTGTGGTGAAATAGTACTGACCTTTCCATTTGACTTCGTGCCATCGTCATAGGCATGGTTGGATTGGTAGCAACTTAAAAGCATCCGCGATGTCTGTCTTGGATAGCCAGGTGCCAGATCCTATGCTGAGGATGGTTTGGATAGGAATGTCTACTGAAGAATACTTAAGGGAGAATTCCTCTGAGGGTATGAGGGAATTTAAACTGGGTATATGAGAAAAATGAGGCGCGGACAATTCATAGACTAAACAAAGTTTATTAGAAAACTTGCTGTTAACGAGCCCGATAGGGCTGACTCTCCAAACTGAGAAAGGTGGGTGTGAGAAGGGGCCGATCATGTACCCCCGGTCAAGTTCATTTTGCAGCAAGGTGCTGATCGCTTCCTCATCGGTGGCTGCTGACAGCAGATTTCTACATTCATGGGTGGTGTTGGGGAGTGCAATGAACCCCGTGTGAAAGCCTATGGTAAACCCTTGCACTAGGAAGGCTGCCAGGGAGGGTGACGGATGTGAAGAAAGGTAGAAATGCAGCCATCCGATGTGTATATGGCTTAGTCATGCAGGGTTGAGTTTTTTGATCCCGTAGGCGTGTCTGGGGTGAGCTTTGTGGCAAGTGAGGCAGATATGGAGGAGACTGCATTGAGGGAAATTGCAACCCCCGAAGTTGAAGTTGTTGCAAATTTGTGCCCCACCTAGTGCTCGAATGGGTCGTCCTAACTTATCTTCCTGGGAGCGCTATGTAGTTGCTCCTGAACTCTGAGCTATATTCGGGAAGGAGGAGAAGTTCGGGGGGCGTCTGCCCTCGTTGTCCGAACACCAGTTAGCTGTGTGGGTGGCAGATTGGCAGTTTGTGCAGAGTGGGGAGGGTAGGCCAATGAAATGGCAACAGAATAGTTCTGTATCGATTGTGCTCCAGTCGGTAGTCACTTGGAACTGGGTGAGCCCAGCTTCTGCTTTGGCTGAAAAGGAGCGGTGGTAGCCGTAAAACAAACTGCCTCCATATCAATAGATCCATCACTGCATGTAAATACAGATCTAGTTCTTCCCTCCTGTTGGGGTTGAGGGAGTATATTATGTCTCTGAACATGCCGAAGGCGAGCACAAACTCAGTGACTGTGAGTTTGCGTGCTAGCCTTTGGTCTTTTGCTTTTAGGATGATGGAGACGTCTCCCCATGAGTAGGCTTTGTTTTCCGCCGCGTCATGTATTGAAATAAGGAGGGATGCTAAATTGACGTCCTGGCCATCCAGGATGTCCTTCCTTATGCCTGCTGGGACGAGAGCCCCGGTAGAATAGTCTGTGAAAGATTGAACCCGTTTGAGTCGGTGATGCGATAGGGTTCGGTTGTTAAGGTTTTGCTTAGTGAGGACTCAAATCGTAGCGCTAATGCTACGACTAGACTCGAATCCTCCGTAGATGTGAGGTGATTGCGGGGCTCGTATGTTGGTTCCAAACCGAATCACCGATGACATGGTTGGGTTTGGATTGACTAAATGTTGATGGTGATTTGAAGGGGCTTGTGATTGCCGAGGATCCAAACCGTAGAAGCGAGGTTTGCGACTGGCTCGAATGACTCGCGTCAGGTAGAAAGAACGATATACAGGTGACGAAAGATGACATAGAAAGGGCTTTGGAGCCGTAAGTGCGACATATTTAGTGAAAGAAAACATGATAACGAAGCAATTTGATACTTTGAGTAGAAAGGTAACAACATAGTCCTACCTGCAACGGTGATGCGTGGCGGTCGACGAAAGCTTGCGAACGGGAACGGGATAGCGATCGTGAAATACGCACTCATGAATACGTAGTGAGTTGTGAAAGTCGGCCTGGTAATGAAATACCGCGCATCTGGAACCGACACTGACCATTGTGGGTGGTCTGGTTAAATACCCTCCGAACTCCTCCCATAATTACAGGCCACCATACTGGCCCCCTATATATATATATATATATATATATAAACGGGGCATGGTAATTTAATGAGGAAGTCCTTACAATGGCTCCCTTGAAGCTCCTTGATATAAATCTGAATTAAAATATTTCCACATCATAGCCCAGTCATGTGAAGAATGAAGCTAGGATTCGGCAATACCAATAAAATCATAGTTCTCATAGTTCCAGAGCTTCCACTTCACCTATTTTGCTTGGCAGACTTCATTGTCACATTTTGCACACTTATGTTCCATATTTTTTATTTTAGTACAAATAGTACAGTTTCCAATGATTGTTTGTAAAATGGAAACCTTCATATCACCTGCCATTGCCCTCCCCACATCTTTCCCAATTCCACCCACCAATAGGGGCTGACCCCTGTCTGACCTGTCTGCCAAATTATAATCAAAATTCACCCTCCCCAATCCTAGTTTAAATACTACTCCAGCCTTCCCCTAAACTGTTCCCCAACACCCCTTCCATTTAGGTGCAAACAGGGCTTGAGTCCTGCGGGAACGTGTGGGAATGGCGTCCCTGCACTTTTTTCACAACAGGAACGCCATTCCCTTTGCAGGACTAGAGCCCCTCGAATGAGATGTATGCAGAGTAGCGCAGAAAGCGTTTGTCTGTAGTAAGTTCTCCCTCACGTCATGCAGCCCTTCCTCTCTTCTCATCTATTCCAGATGATGTCACAAGCCAATGGGGATAGACGAGAAGAGAGGAGAGGCCGCCAGGGAGCGAGCAGCACTGCGTGACGTGAGGGAGAACTTACTACAGACTAACTCTTCCTGCGCTACTCTGCATACTGGCTAGTAAGTTGTGCCCTACAATGTGCCCCCTGATGTGCTATGTGCCCCAGGCCCTAATGTGACCCATGCCCTGATGTGCTATGTTCCCCATAATGTGCCCTGATGTGCTATGTGTCCCAATGTGCCCCATAATGTGCCATAATGTGCCCCGATGTGCCTTGACGTGCCCCATGCCCTGATGTGCTATGTGCCCTGTGCCTGATGTGCCCTGTGCCCTGATGTGCTATGTGCCCCGTGCCCTGATGTGCCCCATGCCCTGATGTGCCCCATGCCCTGATGTGCCCCATGCCCTGATGTGCCCCATGCCCTGATATGCCCCGTGCCCTGATGTGCTATGTGCCCTGATATGCTATGTGCCCCATAATGTGCCCTGATGTGCCCCATAATGTGCCATAATGTGCCCCGATGTGCCCTGATGTGCCATGTGGCCTGATGTGCCCCATGCCCTGAGGTGCCCCGTGCCCAGATGTGCCACGTGCCTTGATGTGCTCCGATGTCCTATTTTTTTTTTTTTTTGGTGGGGGAGTGGATCTTGGGTGGGAGTTCCCACACTTTTTTTGCCAGGACTTGACCCCTGGGTGCAAACCATCTTTAGCATATAGGTTGCACCCCAATGAAATGTCAGCCCAGGGCTTTAAAAGCCCAAATCCCTCCTTACACCAGGTCTTTAGCCATGCATTCAGTTTTCTAATCTCCCTCTATCTTTCCTGTGTTGTGCGTGGCACAGGCAATATTTCAGAGAATATCACCTTGGAGGTTCTACCCTTCAATTTACAGCCCAGTTCTTTAACCACTACAATACTGGGCATTTTCAGCCCCTTCCTTCCCAGTCCAATTTTCAGCTTTCATCGCTCTTGCATTTTCAATAAGAATTGCGCCGCCATGCAACACTGTACCCAAATAAAATTTTTATCATTTTGTTCACACAAATAGAGCTTTCTTTTGGTGGTATTTATTCACAGATCAATTTTTTATCGTTTGCGATATAAGCCAAAAAAGAGCTGAAATTTTGAAAAAAATATATTTTCTACTTTCTGTTTTAAAATAAATCCAATCAAATCAAATTTTGTCATAAATTTAAGCCAAAATGTATTCTGCTACATGTCTTTGGTAAAAAAAAAAACCTGTTAAGTGTATAATAATTGGTTTGTGTGATCTCGGACATATTTACGCAATGATCACGGACATATGTGCGCAGATGATCACGGACATATGTGTGCAGATGATCATTGGGACATATGATTTTAGTGTTACATACACATGTGTTTTTAGTGTGTGGGAACATGTGTGGGGACAGTGTTTTAGGGACACTATTTAGGGGACACTGTGTGTGTTTACATTGTGTTGGGGACACTGCGCCGGTGATCAGTGTGTAAAAAGCTGTAAAAACAGCTCATACTGATCACCGGCTGGCTGCAGTGATCTGCTCTCCTCTCCTCACTGACAACTTCCATGTGAGGAGAGGAGAGCCGATCACCTACCAACCAGCTCTCTGTTTACATCACATGACAGCTCTGATTGGACACAGCCATCATGTGATCAGGAGGGCCAATCACAGTCACTGGTCAGGGTGACACAAGCTCATGGGGATAGCGTCACTGCGAGGGCACGCGCGCACTTGCGAACCCCCTCCTTCTGAGAGACGTTCCTGAACGTTCATTCAGAAAGAGGAAGTGCCCACCCGGCCGTATATGTGCAGTGGCTGGGTGGGAAGTGGTTAAATTGGTTCTTAGCCACCTGCCAACCGCCCTGCATACATATACTGCAGGGTGGCGGCTCCTCTTTTTTTTATTGGGTAAGTTTTATAGCAGAAAGTAAAAAAAGATATATATTTTATTTCAAAATTGTCAGTCTTTTTTTGTTTATAGAAAAAAAAAAACGCAAAGGTGCTCAAATAGCACAAAAACAAAGCTCTATATGTGGGGGGAAAAAAGGACATTGATTTTATTTGGGTACAGTGTCGTGCAATTGTCAGTTAAAGTAGCACAGTGCTGTATCGCAAAAAATGGCCTGGTCATAAAGGGGGTTAAACCTTCCAGAGCTGAAGTGGTTAAGGAGCCTCCACCTTCCATATATTCTGCCATTGGTTCCAACGTGGACCAAGACAGCTGCCATTGGCTGAGGACATTGAATGGGAGTCAGTCGGTTGGCTGCTGGTTTTCCGTACAACGGGATTATGTCAGCAGACAGACATACACACGGGCAGAATGTGGCTGGTATTTTTTGTACCGACAAATGTCTCCTGACATTTTGCCCACATGTACGGAGCTTAAAATTTATGTAAAACCCATTCATGAAATTTGAGCTAGGCACATATATCTGAAGTGTTTTCTTATCTCTTTTCAAAGTCCTGAGTCCCGTGGCCTTCTCCTGCTCCGTTCTTCTGTTATCAGCATGATAACATCTGACAAGTTTTCAATCAACTGTGATAAAACCAGGCTGTATTTTGTGTCAGGGTGGGTGCTGTAAATAGATTAGCAGAGAGCTGGTCTATTCATAGCACAGCTCTGCATTGTTTCTTCCTTTTTATGTGGAAAATGTGTGTGTGCCCTTCAGCCAAACAGCTGTCTCGCAGTTTATGGAAACAATCCACACCCACAGGTGAATCAGGAAGAGAAAATTCTAACGGGAGATGCTCTTTCTAAACTGTATATAAAGCTGAAGACAGCAGATATACACGTAAAACTTATGTAGGGAGATTTGTTCATCTCTGTGTATCATCTGAGGCTGTTCACTTCACTGGGTATAGGAGAGGTTAAAGCCGGTTCTTTCACATGGTATTCCATGTTTATCTTTTTAACAATGACAGGGTCTTTCAGGTCCGGTTCACACAAGTGCGATGCCAGACATCCCATGTGATTTGCACCGCATTGCTGTTCAGATCACATGCGATGTCTGTGAAATGCGATTTCAGGCATACAAACTCTATAGCTAAAATCACATCATATTGTAGGACCCTTTTTTTTGGTCAGCACTGGAATCGGATCGCATGGCTGTTCACACTTACGATCTGTTTCCTGCACCATTTCTCAGTTTGCACTGCAATCTGCTGACCAATCTAGGGGTGTCATTAACTTTACATTGACACCCACAGCGGTTCGCAGATCTCAGTGTCAACCACTGTGCGATTCAGATGCGATGCGGGAACCCACACTGGATTCGCAGGGTTCTTGCATCGCACTACTGTGGACCGGAACTTAATGTAAAAATTGTTACTGCCTATGTAATTGTCAACTTTCTCAGTTTCAGATGTTCGTACATTTACCTATTCTAGGCAGGGATTAACTCAAGCACCTAGTGATTTTTCTGAGCATATATGTGCACTTTTACATGCATACTTCTGAATGTTATTTTGCATAGTGTACATATTTTTTTTAAGTTTACTAAGCCTTTAAAAATGTTTTTCCAACTTAGATCACAGCTTTGCCCTACTAGTAAAACGGGAGGAAAACATGTGACTTGGAAAGCTGGAATTACTGCTTGGTAATCCAGCAGAGTATAATAAAATGAGGGTACCAGATCTGGCATATAATATGTAGAGAGCCAGAGTGAATGGCTAGTTTACCATTTAAAAAAAACATACTTGCCATTATTGCTTTCTTATTTTAAACGAGGGCAAAAAAGTCCTAAACTGACAGCCAACCCCTTCAGCTGTGGGAACAATGACCTCTTGAAAATTACAAGTAGGACTTGATGAGGCATGGCTAGATTCCATGATGAAGCAGATTGTGTCTGAGTCACAGTGGGTCTGTGTCTACAGAAGCAAGCAACTTGACTGATTTTATTATAAGAAGATTAGGATTTTTCTTATTTACATTTTTCTGCTATTCAGAAATTCCTACTTACACACTGTATTTCTGAATGTGTGCATTATAGGTGTCAGTTGCATCCATTACGGCGTTCTTGCTTTTTGTGTGTTGACTAGCTCACTAGGGTGGCATTTTTGTGTCTTAAGTTAACATGGTTAGTTTATCATAAAAGTAATAGCACGTAAAAAAACAAAAACAAAAAAAAAACCTTGGTTAGTGCACATACTGTACAAAAATAAACCAATTTCTTTGTTGGATTAATTAGTGTGGAATTTAGGAGATCCAAGCATATACAGAGGTCCTTTTTTATTTCTCAGTATCAAAATTTCCTGTGCACTTAAAGTAGGACCCCACTTCTAAAACAAAAACATGAATGACCTATTAAAAGATAAATTTAAAAGTATTTTTTCTGCAATACCCACCTTACAGATGCGTTTTCTGCATGCTTTTACCAAGTTTTTGATGCATTCTGGTGAGTTTTTGGTGTGTTTTTGATGTGTTTCCGAATGCATCCCAGCTTTGTTCCTGTTTTTTTCCCACTATACTAGGATCCAGTGCATTTCTGATGCATTTTTGATGCGTTTTACTGCATTCCAGTGCAGAAAAAATGCAGCATGTTCTACTTTCTTTTCTGGAACTGAAAAGCCCTGGAACTGACTGCACTGGTGTGAACTATGCCTTTGGAAGCCATATAACCTACTTTCCATGCGTTTTTGATGCAGAACAAAAACGTACTGAACTACATGTGGTGTGAACTGGCCCTCACTCAGTCTGTGACTTGTGGTGGAAAAGATGATGAGCTCTCTGTCACACTACTTTTCACTGGCTTCAGGCCATTGAGGAGATTTCTGTTCTGAAAACACAAGAGGAAGCGAGAGAGAATCTTCAAAAACGAGGTAAAACACCTTTTTATACAATTGCCACTGGAACTAGCAACCCAATGAAAGATCTCCTCTCACCTGCTGTTCTAATTACAGCTATAACATTTTAGGTTTCCCATTACTATCTATCCCGATGGAAATGTTCATCAGACAAACAGAGAGGGTGACCCTCTCCAGCCAGCCTGAAAGGAAATAGCATCTTCTGAGATTTCTCACTAAAAACATAATTCTTGATGGCTGCAGTATCATGGATGGATGGATACTTAAGACCCCTTTCACACCACGCCGCCCATAGCATCGGCGGTAAAACGCCGCTAAAAATAGACCCCTTTCACACCAGGGCGTTTTGCCGGCACTATAGCGTTAGAAATAGCGCCTGCAATCCGCCCTAAAAAAGCTGCACCATTGTCTGTAGTGTGAAAGCCCGAGGGCTTTCACACTACAGCGGTGTGCTGGCAGGACGTCAGGGAAAAGTCCTGCCAGCAGCTTCTTTGGAGCGGTGAAGGAGCGGTGTGTTTACCGCTCCTCCACCGCTGCTCCCCATTGAAATCTATGGGGCAGCACTGTAATACCGCCGGCAAAACGCCGCTATTGCGGTGTATTGCCAGTGGTTTTAACCCTTTCTCGGCCGCTAGCGGGGGGTAAAAGCGCCCCGCTAGCAGCCGAATTGCGCTGCAAATCTGGCGGTAAAACGCTGCTAAAAATAGCGGCGTTATAACCGCCCACGCTATGGGCGGTGTGGTGTGAAAGGGGTCTTACCGTCGGATTTGCGGCACATTTCAACTGCTAGCGGGGCGCTTTTACCCCCTGCTAGCGGCCAAGAAAGGGTTAAAACTGCCAGCAATACGCCACAATAGCGGCATTTTGCCGGCGGTATTACAGCGCTGCCCCATTGATTTCAATGGGGAGCAGCGGTGGAGGAGCGGTAAGGCTGATTTTAAAAAACATATTCATGAATTGAGCTGCCATATAGATATTTATCTTGGATTTGGGATCCGGTTGACTGCCCAACATGTTTCGTGGGACAACCCGCTTCATCTGGGCCCCAGATCCTTTAAAAAGTACTTTAATAATATATAAAACAAATATACATAAGACATTTACTCATTAACCACTTGTAGCCAGCCCACCGTCAAATGGCTGAGGGGCGGTGCGGCTGTCATTCTCGGTGGACGGCATATGACAGCGCACCCGAACGGCCGTTCCTGCATACCCGCGGGGGTGCACTGTGGCAATCATGGTAGAGCCGTGTTGCTAGGACATGGCGCGACTTCAATCTCTGTTAAGAGAAGCGGCTCTTTAATCATGTGATCGGCTGTGTCCAGTCATAGCCGGTCACATGTAAACAAGGAAGTGCCGGTAATCCCACTAACAATGTGTGTGGCGAGGAGAGCCGATCAGCAGCATCTCCTCGCAGGGGACAGTGAGAGATTTAATCCAGGCACTGATGATCAGTGCTCTGATTACATTAGAGTGCCACCAGTGCCAGCAACTAGTGCCCACCACTGCCAGCAATCAGTGCCCACCAGGGTTAACAATCACTGCCCACCAGAGCCAGCAATCAGTGCCCATTAGTGATGTCAGTCAGTGCTGGCTGTCAGTGCCCATCAGTGCCACATATCAGTGCCCCCTATCAGTGCCCATAAGTGCAGAATATTAGTGCCTCCTCATCAGTGTCCATAAGTGCCATCTCATCAGTGCCCATCAGTGTTGCCTCATCAGCGCACATCAGTGAAGGAGAAAAATTACTTATTTACAACATTTACTGACAGAAACGAAGAAAACTTTTTTTTTTTCAAAATTTCTTTTTTTGTAAAAAAAAAAAATTCAACAATAATTTAATATCACCAAAAGAAAGATCCATTTGTGTGAAGAAAATGATAAAAAATTTCACAGGGTTACAGTGTAGCATGACCGCGCAAATTGTCATATAACGTGCGAAAGTGCAAGCTGAAAAATGGCCTGGGTAGGAAGGGTGTGAAAGTGCCCTGTAGGTAAGTGGTTAAATAACATAATATCATAGGATATTTCATATATATATAATTTTTCACTTCGATAATCAGAAAGTATTATGTAGCAGAATCTCCGACCTCTTCCAGTCTAATTGGAACCTTCAAGGCCAAAGATAGCTGACATCCTTCAATATGTGGTGGGTTGTGAGGCATAGTGGGCGCAAAGGTGGTAAAAGTCATTAGGCGCCAAACACTTCTTGGATGTAAAAGAGGTTTTATTTCTTTGACAGTCCTTTTTTATATTTTGCAAGGGAAAGAGGGTTAGGACCAGGACACCCTTAAGTAGTTGCAATTTAAGTGGCAGACTCTGAGACTACAACAGGAGGACAGCTGTGCAGGGAAAGGCCTCAGCAAGGTGCCACTTCTGCACATGCAGGATTGTTGTCTCCTTTGGCAGCAGTACTTAAACAGTTCCTAACTCAAAGTAACAGTTCTCTCAGCTCTACTACAACTTCTCCTTGTAGTTCTTCAGCCGATTCTCGATTCTCCACTGTGCCCGTTCCTTGAGAATACTGCTCCAGTACTTGCTACAGTTACTCACTGTGGTCCCTGGTAAAGGCGACTGGTCCCTTAGTGGCGACAGCTTCCTTTCTACCACCGAACATGACAGGTTCTCTGGCTGTCACTTTTGGTTGGACTTCAAGCCGCAGTCCAACCCTGTGCTGCCCTCTTACTTCTGGATAGGCCCTCACACAGCCTGGCAGCCTGATGCCCCCCAGAATAGGCCCAATCTCCGGCTAAGCAGCTTGGGGTAGACGATACATGTCCACCCAGATGGCGGTCTGGGTGGCACACAAGAACCTGGATCACCTGACCTCACCCGGATATATAGGCTCTCCCAGCAGGCAAAGGGATTCAACAAAATTTCCATTTCCTGAGATCCCCCATATACCCATAACCTGACCTTGAGTTGTCCTTCTCAACCTAATACTGCCAAGTGCCCAGCCACCTGGTGGTAGAAGAGGAAAGTACAACCAGGCCAAACTTAGGGAGAAGTCAATGGATCCCTAGTAATTAACTACAGTAGCTACTTCTGACAAGGAATTTGGTGAGGAGCTCCCTGACTAAACCCCAGGGTGCTACAATTACATCCACCATGAGAAAATGGCTATTTTTAAGTCTCTTTGTCCTGATGGGGAGATTCCCTTTCATTTCCTTCCCTGGAGACGCAAGGGGAAATTGAAGGAAATCTCACTAAAGTAAGAGGAATTCCATCTTAGCCCCTGTACACACGGTCAGACATTCTGCCAACCAAATCCGTTGGATTTTGTCCATCGGATTGTGTCCGACGGATTGTGTCCGAAACTGTTGCATACACACGGTCGGGCCAAGTTGTCTGATTTAGCAGTTGCCAAGAACGTGGTGACGTAAGCCGTGTATGGCGGGACTAGAAAAGGGAAGTTCAGCTCCACATCTGGCACCCTTTGGGCTCCTTCTGCTGATCTCGTGTCTTTCGCGTGTTTTAGTAGAGGTTTGGTGAGAGACGATTCACGCTTTTCAGATAAGTGATTCAGATCGCTACCGCTCTTCAGTTTGTGCTTGTCTTTGCGTATCTGATAATCAGTGCGTGCAGTCATTAAGTATTTGCTTCTCATTGAGGACTATATCTTTGGTATAGTACGCTTTGAAAGGAATTTTTTATTGTCTGCTTTCTTCTGCTATTCAGGTCGTTCTTTCAGGCATTGCTGTTTATCGGTGCTTTCTGGTGTCCGTTCTGACCAGCCGACCGTTTTCAAACCATGTTTCCTCTACGTACTCGTCGTGCAGTTTGTGCTGTGCAGGGGCTTCGTGTTGGGGATCTTACTTTAAAACAAGCCCGGTCCATGAACAGGGAGGGGAGACGTTTGTGGACCAAGAATTGGTTGCGCCAGCGTCACCAGATCTCGCACATGCCTTTGCTCCGTGAGATCCGCGAGAATAATCCTGATAATTTCTGGATTTTTCTCAGGATGACGGACCCCGTTTTTCACCGTCTGCTGGCTTTGCTGACCCCTTATATCAGTAGGCAGGATACCTGCATGTGGCAAGCCATCACTCCGGAGCAGAGGCTTATTGCCACGTTGCGCTACTTGGCGACAGGGAGAAGTCTTCAGGACCTCAAGTTCTCTACAGGCATCTCCCCCCAGGCACTGGGGATCATTATTCCAGAGACCTGTTCTGCCATCATTCAGCTCCTGCAGAAGGACTATATTATGCTAAGTTTTATCCTTAAACATCACATTCTATGTATTTCATGATTGCTAATGTCTTGCATTTCTTTCCTCATTCCCTAATTACCATCATTGCAATATGCTCTAATTCATATACTCTGCCCCTTTGTCCTCATGCATATTTGCCTCACTAACTTCCCCACCATGCTCTTCTTGGCCCATAAAACTATAGTCTAGTCACTTGACAATGTCTTTTGTCAGCTCCATAGTATTGCTTTCCCCTAAACACCCCCTAAAATGTCTACAAATGTGATGTGTGTGCTTCAATTCATGCAAAGTGAACTTTTTTTTTTTTTTTTGGAGTTGTGCCAAACTCATTAGTAACCCCCCTCTCCCCAACTGCTACCTCAGCTGATAGCAATCTTCTATCTGATGACTTGACCCAACCCAATACACACTATACCTACCTTTTTCATGATCACATTTATGGACGAATTTACCAAAGCATGTAGTGTAAGGGCCTGCCTCAATACTTTCAAATGCTATTTTTATATTTTTAACACATTCATTTTCTTGCTATGTACTAGCAGAATGTCAAAATGTGCTTCCATTTAGTTATTATGACACTTCTTACCTATCCTGTGGGCTGCCAATAGTGCAAGTAAGGAGGGGCTTCCCAAAGTATCACACATTATTTAGGCATTCAGCTCTCAATCAAGTGGAGAGGGTTACCTGTTCTAAACATCCCCCCCTCATTTTTTAGCAAGGGCTCATCAGATGGGGGGGGGGGGGGGGGGGGTTATACTTTAGGCTTTAAATACTCAGTTCACAAAATGTTAGAAGAATTTTGACCAAAAATATGGGTGTCTAATCTGCTTGCAATGCTGATTTGTCAAATTACTAGTTTTTGTTCTTGTTTCACTACAGTGTCCTTCAACGCCTCAGGAATGGCAGACTGTGGCCTCCCACTTTGCCAGTTTTTTTCAAGTTGTGCCTTTTTCACCAATAGTGCAAACCCAGGTTCAGAGCTAGATGAGGGGACAGTCTCTTCTTCAGATAATCTTATTATGTTATGGGTCTGCTACACACACACCTTCTTTTTGTTAACGAATGTATGTAGTGCATGTATGTAGTGCATTACTGACCCAAATCGTGCTCATTTTCAGCACCATGGCCAGAAAATGGCATGATTGTCCAAATTTACACCTCACTCTGGGTGTTTTTTTACTAAAGGCACATCCACTATGCACTACAAGTGCACTGCAAAAGTACACCTGAAACTGCACTTGGAGTGCAAAGTGGAGTTGCCTTTAGTAAAGTACACTCCTTCTTAGCACAAACTCAAATTTTACTACAAATACATTTTATGCGCAATGAAAAAGGAAGCCACACATTGTTGAGAATTCAACTTTTTAATACAAGCACATTCACATGTGCGTTTAGAAAAGGTTTTTACAACAAACCAACTTACAAAGTTCAACTTGGAAAAGTGAAGACAATATCAGACATGAGTATGTACAAACTGGGCTGATATTGCCTTCAGCACATGGGGTGTCACCCCTGAAAAAAACGAATTTGGCAGATGCACACAGTGTGTCAACATGTGCTATCTCCCATCATGGGGGATCAATGTACATGCTTTGGGGCTGCAACCCCTTCATCTCAGACACTTTACACAAAACATGTACATTGATCCCCCATGATGGGAGATAGCGCATGTTTACACACTCTGTGCATCTTCAAAATTTTTAATTTCGCAAAATACAAAATTTTTTATTTAAAAAATAAAAAATAAAACCCTATCTAGTTTTTTTGGTTTCACACTCTCCCCAAAACATCAATGATGTTATTCATTTTATTTTTAACATCATTGATGTTTTGTTGGACAATTTCCAAATCCCGATTGCACCCCATTATCTCCCTGATCAAGATCTGGGCACTTTCACTGGTAAAACGGGAATCTTCTTCCACATCACCTACAAAACAAAGCAAACAAACACACCATGTAATCCAAATATGGTGATATACATTGATGAGCTTACCGGAAGCTGTGTTCTCCGACACTCACCTGTTGTGGTGACAATTTGTCCAACCTCCACAATCTCTCCTTCCTCCTCCTCCTCCTGCTCCTGCTCCTGCTCCTCTGTTTCTGCTTTTGGAAGTTGCCCTTCTTTGGGAGGGGTGTGGTCCCTGGTGTCCTCATACTTGCAGAGTCTTCTCTCCCCTATGAGAATGTAAACAAAGATTAATTAGCACACAGAGGGCAGAAATAGGAATATGAAACATTGCTTGGAAGTGTTGTACAATTGTGTTTTTGGGCCGAGTTACAAGGTGAGAACATTATTGGGGCCACTTTGTTAAGCTGGAATACTTCCCTGCAGAACGATGTTTCATACAAACGAACAAAACCATGACCTTGAAAGTGGCCATTTGAAAATGCACAACATGAAATCAAAGCATATGGAGCAGTATGCAAGCAAGAATAATCATATGAACACACAACTACTTACTTTTTTTAAGAACACGCTTGATCCTTAGGTACTGCTCGTGCTCCCTCAGTTTCAGGTCTGACCAGCGTTTTCTCAGTTGATCCTTGGATCGGTGTACCCCAAAACTCTTCAGAAGACTCTTTACAACTTTATTCATGATCTTGACCTTTCTGATATTTGGGTTTGGGTAAGGTCCATACTTCCCATCATAGTCGGTCCTGTTCAATATGTCGACCATCTCCAACATCTCTCCAAAAGACATATTTGAGGCCTTAAATCTTGTCTTCCTGGATTGGGACGTTTCAGGCTCCGGGCTTTCCTCACCCTCCTCCTCGTTAGTGGAACTATTATTAGTGCGCACCTGCGTTCTCTCCGCCATGTGCTCTCCCCACTGCGCGGGAAGCGAAGGGGCGGGGAATAGTTTGGAAAGAACGTCAGGGGCGGGCGGAGTTTCACACATATATAAAACGCAACACGCGTGTATCGTCCCTACGATCTGGGAGGAGAGTGTGAGGCGTGGACGCGACGAACGTGGAAACAAAGGTAACATTTTTTACTTGGTGCTTCACTAGACTAGACTGCTTCTATCTAGGCCGATGTTGGGACAAGATTAGGAGGGTTTTTAATTGCATTATTAGTATTTGAGGGTTTGTCTTGTGTTGTGTCTTGCAGACAATATGGATCCTTTCACAAATGCAAACTTTATGGGGCTATTCATAGAACTGTACATGGAGATGCCCTGCCTGTGGCAGTTCCACAACAAGTTTTATAATGACAGAACAAAGAGGAACGCAGCACTGGAGAAACTGCTTGCTTTGTTGTGGATCATGGTCCCCACGGCAGACATGGCCTATCGGAATGGGAAAATTGGGGACATGAAGCTAACATATCTCAGGGAGAGAAAGAAGCACCTGGAGTCCTTGAGAGCAGGAGATCCAGATGCTGTTTATTACCCCAGGATGGTTCACTTTGACAGGCTGCATTTTCTGGTAGGCCAAGGGGTACCCAGGCCACCACTCAGGCCACCACTCTCCAGGCTTCCTTCAAGGCATCCTTCACCCCCAGCTGAGGCTTCTGATGTCCAACCTGGGCCTTCCAGGCAGCAACATGTGGTGGGGCCCAGCTTGAGACAGGTATTGCATTGTTGAACATATTTCTTGTGTTACATTTAATGATGTTAACTAGATGTTCTTATTGATCAGTAAGCTGTGATTTATCAAAGTGGTTTACATCTCAATAGACAGTAGTGACCAAAAATGATTGGGACAGGAAAGAAAAATGCTGGTCTCAGAATGATAGTCTGTTCTATTTGGTAACATTTAATTTGCAAAAGCCAGGAGCACAAAATGGTGTGATTGATGATCAAAAAAACTAAAACTATGTCCCCTTTTCATACACAGGATGACCTCAGTCGGGGGGAGGCTGTGGCAAGTGGCAGCCAGGAGGTTGACCAACGCCCTCCTCCTCCTGCCCCAGCTACAGTAGTAGAAGATGCAGCCTCTTGAAGATCCACATCCTGGGGACAGAAATGGCATCTGAATTTCCTGCTCTCTAGGACTTCGGGACCAGACTTCTCTCCCTGAGATATCTACTCCTCAGGCCACCAATTTTTTCAATTAGAATTTGTTCATGTCTGCCCTGGGGGCCAAAGGCTGCACCAAAGTTAAGAAGTTTCTCCAGTGCTGCGTTCCTATTTTTAGTTTCTAGAGACCAAAATAAAGGTTTTTTTTGTTTGATGAAATACTTGTGTAATGTGTTTTCCTTCCAAAAGTACAGTTTATTTGTGAGCAGGCAGGTACATTTCAAAAATACAAAGTGAAATAAATAACAAGGGGTACCAACACTAAACAACCTCCTGTTGATTAAAAAAGAAAAACAAAATATCAAAAATAGAATAATGTTGTTGTTGTAAGTTTACACACAAAAAAAAAAACACAAAAAAAGGAGAAATGAGCAAAGTCTCTTTAAAGGAGATTTTTAGGGAATCCCCAAAAAAAACATCCAAAAAAGAAAAAAAGAAATCAAAAATTGTGTAGATGTGACGCAAACTAAAATTGTATTGCTGAAATGATTAAAAAAGAGTAATGAAATCCGTTTGGGAGCAGTGTGTGTGACTATGAGCATCAAAAGAAGTTCGTTCTTGCAGCATTGTAAAGAGCAAGAGAATGCGCTTGATGAATGCATTTTTAACATTGCAGCGTGACTAATGTGCTATATCGCTTACAAGCAGTAGTTTTACCTGAACGAGCACTTCCGTGTCAGAATTTGAATGTGAGCATGCGTGGCACTTGGTCCGATCAAAATTCTCTACACATGATCGGAGTATGTCCGACCGGCCCAGTTGGTCGGGAAATATTTCCAACATGTTGGAAAATTGGGTCCGACGGATATTCGGACGGAATCAGTCCGATGCATACCACACACAGTCGGATTATCCGACGACATGGTCCGATAGGACACATTCCGACGGATTCTCAGACCGTGTGTACAAGGGCTAAGACAGGTGTCATCAAAATATTTGTCACCATCAGATGATTTACACTCACATCTGTCTAGGGACAGCTCTAAAATTTTGAATTTCCCCTCCCTTTCTGTCTTGTAGACATTGGTCACTAGGACAGCTAGAGGTGTGAATCCCTGCACAGGCATAGTCAGCGGTAAGACATTGACCGAAGGTCTAATTCCCCACTCTACTCAAAACCAAGAAAAAAACATTTGCCTTTTTCATACACTTTAAGCATAGTTAAAATAAATAGATATATTACAAAAATTACTTAAAAGATCAGTTTAAACATTCATAATCTTTAAGAATAATTTTTATACAGTTGATAAAAAACCTTTATATTTCTTACCGCTTCTGAGCCCTTAGAGAGCCTTTTCTCCAGGTTCTATTATTTACAAGAAATCAAATGGAGAGCAGCTATTGATATTTTTAATCTGAAAGTGATTCCCAATAACAGGTAGATTAAAGTATTTTTCCTAGCACAGGCTGATTTGATTTTTTTTCAAAGGTTACTGCAACACTTTATCATTGATATTTTCTATGTCTTCCCGAATAAGCTTTTGTAAGTAATAAAAATCCAATAAAGTCTAGTGGGGTCACAGATATCATCTCTTATTTTTGGAGATACTGGAATATGTAATTAGCGGTGATGAGAAGATCAATTTACTCAAACTAAACTGATATGCAGCTCACATGTGCTGTAGAATAGCATTCCAGCTAATCCACACAGAGAATTGGTAAAAGGATCATTTATATCTGTTATTGCATCCCATGTTGTTTTCCAGACAGCATCAACTAATATACTGTAAATATGTCAAAAAGCATTCAACTATTATACAAGGATAATACAGAGCAAAGTCAATATAAGAATGAACTGAAGTGGATCAAAGGCATCCTCTACCAGTTCTAAATTGCAGTTCTAGATTTGGTAGATAGTTTTTAAAATGAATGATTGTAGAAAAAGCAAAACGTGCAAAGTGTAGTTATTTATAGCAAGCCTATTTTATTCCTCATTTGGTTAAATTCACTACCAAATGTCTGCACTGCCACTTTTCAGCATGACAAAACATAGTGCCAAAGAACATTTAAAAAGTCAAGAATAAGTAGGTCTCCACCTTCACAACAATCATATTGCTTAAAGTAAATCTGCCACGTTGCCAAGTAATGCCGCGTACACACGATCGGACTTTCCGGCAGACTTGGTCCGGTGGACCGGAATCCGTCGGACAATTCGATTGTGCATGGGCTCCAGTGAACTTTTTTTTCTCAAAATTCTGATGGACCTAGAAATAAAACATGTTTCAAATCTATCCGACAGACTCAAGTCTGGCGGACTGAAAATTGGGAAAAACCATTCGTCTGTGTGCTAGTCCGACGGACCAAATACGACGCAAGGGCAGTTATTGACTAATGAACTTCCTTGTTTAGTCCCGTTTACGCCATCACGTTCAAAACAAACGGATTTTCGAATGGACTTAGTCCGGTCGTGTGTGGCCAAGTCCGTTTCGTTCAGAAAGTCCTTCGGACCTCCGCCGAAAGTCCGTCGGGAAGACCGTCGGACCTAGTCCATCGAAAAGTCCGGTCATGTGTACGCGACATAACAGGTTGTCTTATACAGCTCATCTTTTTCAGCTGCTAAAACCATACCTCCCAACATTTTGAGATGGAAATGAGGAACACCTACTAGCAAACGTATGTAGGCATAGGACACGCCCCCTGCCACACCCCCTTATGGAGATTTAACCAAAAAAAAGTTTAATTAAATCCACAAAGGCTTTTTTTTACCACTACTATATTGTATTTTTAAATTTACAAATGCAGCAATTTAGAATTTGGATGAAAGGTTTAGCACTGGGAAACCATTTTTGAAAGAAAAAAAGTGCATTTTATGTACAACTATATAGATTAGACCAAAATGAGGGACACATGAGGAGGAAAGAGGGACTGAGGCACATTGCTCCAAATCAGGGACAGTCCCTTGAAATCAGGGACAGTTGGGAGCTATGCTAAAACCTAGCCTGCCACTTATCCCACTGCCCTGTTTGCCAACTGGAGCTCTTGGAAATACCTAGTACATCTAGGTATGGTGGAGAATGTAGCATTCTCCCCTCCCTCCCATGTATGGTCCCCTCGCTCCCTTGTGTGCTCCATTTCAGACTAAGCTTCAACAGGGCTTTCTACTTGGTGAACTGAGGGAGGAGAATGGAGTAAAACGTAAATTTGTTACTATATTTTTTTTTTACTTTACTCTCAATATGCCTTTGACAAGTTCACAAAGTCACTAGATCTGGTTCACTTTCCAAACCTAGCAAGCTTGTGCTTGAATTCTCCTAGGGTCAGTTCCATAGACGTCTCTATAGAATATTTCTGAAATCCATTTAGAAGGCAGATGGTTATGGGACCATGAACTGGCTGAGAACAATACTCTGGGCTGACTGACTAACAGACGTCTTTGATTGGAGTAAATGCTCAGTTATAGAAAGAGCACTGGTTATATTTAGTACTATGCATTCATTAGCATTAGATAGAGATAGCAAAATCTACCCAGGAACAATTCACCAAGGGTTCTATTAATTCTGTTTAAAATTCATAAAACCTTAGCTGTGAATCCCATTTAAGTCTATGGGGGGAGAAAATCCTGGTATTAAATTCTGGACATTTTTAGGGCTTGTAGGCAAACTGTAAAAAAAAGGTTTGTGAAACTAGGCACTGCCATTGTAGTCGTGTATCAATGCAAAAAAATAATACCATGCAGCGGGGTGCGGTTCTTCCCATGCAACTTTTGGCATCATTGAAAATCAAATAACATTTTGGGGATGTCCTAAAGGGTAAGAAACTTTGGCAGTATTTTAGAACAGTATGATTTTCACAGACGATGACACTGGCAGTGCAAATTGGAATGTATTTTTATTTCATTTTGTCCATAAAGTATTTTTATTGATGAAAAACAGGTTATACAACATAGCAACGTACAATAATATGATATACTGTGAAATGTAAAAAAAGAAAAAAAATATTATGGAATGTATTTTTTTTTCTTTTACAATTTGCTTGGCTTACATACATCTGCAGTGTCCCAATATCATTCATCACAGTTTTAAAAGGCTTTTCTTCTGGTCAGGGACGTACTTAGAGCATTTGGCACCCGGGGCGGATCCTATATCTGGCCTCCCCTCAGTTAAAATATAAAAACACCCCACTGTGCCCCCTGCATACCCCAATATTTCTTTGTCACTACTGTGCACCCCCTCTCCACAACTGTACCTCTGGACCCCTTTACATTACACAGCGCCCTGTATCTCTGGACCCCTTTACATTACACAGCCCCGTGCACCTCTGGACCCCTTCACATTGCACAGCCCCCTGCACCCCTTTTCATTACACAGCCCCCTGCACCTCTGGACCTCTTTACATTGCACAGCCCCCTGCACCTCTGGACCCCTTTACATTGCACATCCCCCTGCATCTCTGGAACCCTTTACATTACACAGCAACCTGCACCCCTTTACATTACACAGCATCTTGCACCTCTAGACCCCTTTACATTACACAGCGCCCTGCACCTCTGGACCCCTTTACATTACACAGCGACCTGCACCTCTGGACCCCTTTACATTACACAGCGACCTGCACCTCTGGACCCCTTTACATTACACAGCACCCTGCACTTCTAAACTTCTTTACATTACACAACACCTTGAACCTCTGGACCCCTTTACATTACACAGCACCCTGCACCTCTGGACCCCTTTACATTACACAGCTCCCTGCACCCCTTTACATTACACAGCACCCTACACCTCTGGACCCCTATACATTATACAGCCCCCACAGCTCTGGACCCCCTGCATGTTACACAGACCCCTCTCTTCAGTGCAGACACACTCTCTTCAGTGCAGACCCCCCCCTCATTACACATCCCCCTGCACCTCTGGACCTCTTTACATTGCACAGCCCCCTGCACCTCTGGACCCCTTTACATTGCACATCCCCCTGCATCTCTGGAACCCTTTACATTACAGAGCAACCTGCACCCCTTTACATTACACAGCATCTTGCACCTCTAGACCCCTTTACATTACACAGCGCCCTGCACCTCTGGACCCCTTTACATTACACAGCGACCTGCACCTCTGGACCCCTTTAAATTACACAGCACCCTGCACCTCTGGACCCCTTTACATTACACAGCACCCTGCACCTCTGGACCCCTTTACATTACACAGCACCCTGCACCTCTGGACCCCTTTACATTACACAGCTCCCTGCACCCCTTTACATTACACAGCACCCTACACCTCTGGACCCTTATACATTATACAGCCCCCACAGCTCTGGACCCCCTGCATGTTACACAGACCCCTCTCTTCAGTGCAGACCCCTCTCTTCAGTGCAGACCCACTCTCTTCAGTGCAGACCCCACCCTTCAGTGCAGACCACCTGTCAAAAAAGGGTACTCACCGAGGCCTAGATGCAGAGAGCGGTTTACTCTTGCAACTAAGTGCACTCCATCCCCAGGAGATGGTACAGAGGGTGAATCACACAAAGAGGCACAAGCTACCAGCAGGTTTGGCAGGTCTTGTGTGGAGGTCAGCGAAGGACTTGATAGCTGTGCAGGAGCTGACAGGTACTGGACCCAAGAGCAGGAAGACTGAGTCCAAAACAGGCCAAGGGTCAAACACCAGAGACAAGTCCGTAAGCAGTCTGGGAGCCAAAATACAGGAGACTAGAGGCAAATTCGGGAACAGGCTGAGGGTCAGGCACAGGAGACTGGAAAGAAATCCGGAAGCAGGCTGAGGGTCAAACACCAGAGAAGATAAGCAGAGTCCATAAAACAAGCCAAAGGTCAGGTCCAGGAGAAGATCAGACTAGGTCGAGGAAATCCGGGTCACAACAGGCAATCAGTAGACAGGAAACAGGAACAAATTCACAAGAAGCTGACAGATTAACCAGCGATTTGTTTGAGAAATACATCAGCTTTTATAGGCAGCAAGGGGCTACGTTATGCATGCACTAGTGCGCATGCGCACGCGCTGTTCCAGTGGGCAGCGCATGTGCATGTGCCGTTTCGACGCGCATGCGCGCCGGAAAACATCGATACTGACTGGGATGATTCTGATCTCTTCCCACTGTTTTGGGTAGTTTTAGCAGGGATACATGCTTTTTAATCAAATGGTAATAGGCCTACTATCATCTGCAGATAGAAATTGGCCAGCAGCTTGCTGAGGCTACCCCTGTTTTCATTGATGCAGAACTGTCCTGCCAAACAGCTATGAAAATCTCATTAAAGCGGAGGTCCACCCTAAAGTGGACCTTCCACTCATTGGAATCCTCCCCCCCTCCGGCGCCACAATTGGCACCTTTCAGGGGGAGGGGGGTGCAGGTACCTGTACAGTACAGGTATCTGCACCCACTTCCGGGATATCTCTCTGTGGAAAGGGGCGTAGATTATGCCCCTTTCGGAAAGTCCCCCGCTGCCTGCTGGGAAACACACAGATCCCAGAGGCAGCGGGTCCATCCTTATTGCGCAGTGAGACTCGCGCATGCGCAGTAGGGAACCGGGAAATGAAGCCGAAAGGCTACACTTCCTGATTCCCAAAACCAAGATGGCGGCGGCAGCACCCGAGAGACGATCGAGAGATCGGTTTCGGGTGCCGACATTGCGGGCGCGCTGGACAGGTAAGTGTCACTATTTTAAAAGTCAGCAGCTGCAGTATTTGTAGCTGCTGGCTTTTAAAAAAAAAAAAAACGCGGACTCCCGGCGGACTCCCGCTTTAAGAATTTAGAGACTGCAGATAATAAAGCAGTGCAAAATACTTCAAGGGTAGGAAATTTATCAAGTTGTAAGGGGCAAATGTGTGAAAAATGAATAAATAAATATCAATTGTAACTGTAAAATATGTAAACATATACTCTAATCCTCATGTATACGATGGTGCAAAGCCACAAGGTGAAACATGAAAATCAAACCCTATATAAATATATGTACGTGAGATATATGTCAAAATTTCTATATATCATAAACTGAAAATATATAAAAAATCACTCAATCAAAAAGTCACAAACATATCTCAAAAAAATATGGAATATAAAAATAAAAATGTAAAAATAAAAATAAGAAGTTAAAGCAAAATAATTAATTAAAGGAAAAAAGAGTCTTTAGTGTCCACAAGTGAAAAAGAGTCCTCAGTTGTGCAAATCCAGCAAAAAAGATGTATTCATAAGGTGACTTTAGTGCTTAGTATATATCCTTCAGGTGACTTGCATGTTCCCCCACAAGGTTCCCCACTCACCAGAAAGATACACCCCTACAGGGGTACTGCGCCTTTAAATCAGCCTCATGCAGTTCCAGCTCTCAGGCCCATATAGGATATGGTTCTTCGTATCCAGAAAAAATCCAGATTATTCCTCGTAGGAAAAAAAATATAGCCTCCATAGTGTAGTATATACGTAATTAGATGGAAGCACTAGTTGTTTTATTTTCACAAAAAATATGTATAACAAAAAATGTATATAGCAAAAATATATATATGATATATATATAAGGCTATCCAATGCTCCCACTATTTAAGATCTGTGGAGTAGCAGAGAATTTCCATGCATAAAAACTAAAAAATTCCCATAAAAAATAAAGAATAAAAAAACAACAAAGCGAACTTTAAAAAACGTAAAACACAAATGGCTCTTGAACCCAGGGAAGCCAGAACCAGTCCTATGTTATTCAGCAAGGTCCATCCGCTTCAAGTTGATGCTTAATTATTTTGAATCAATCAATCATTGTAAGTATAAAGTGGGGATCTGAATAATAGTTCCCAGGGTAAGGCACAGATGTATCACCTCCAAGGGTTCAAAAAAAGCTGTTCGGGGCCCAGTCGGTGGATACACAGCGTGAGCTCCAGCTGCATTCCAAACACTCGAGACGACCCGGAAGTGACGTCGTGTGCGTGGCTCCGTCGTACGCGTTTTGTCTTTGACGCCTTCAGCGGTGGTCAATGAAAAAAGTGTACTTGTACTCGGTCTTAAAAAATTTTTATTGGTGCAACCCTAGTATTTTATTGGGATTTTATATGATAGGCCAACACAAAGTGGCACATAATTGTGAAGTGGAAGCAAAATGATAAATGGTTCAACATTTTTTACAAATAAATATGTGAAAAGTGTGGCATGCATTTGTATTTAGCCCCCTTTACTCTGATACACCTAACTGAAATATAGTGGAACCAATTGCCTTCAGAAGTCACCTAATTAGTAAATAGAGTCCACCTGTGTGTAATTTAATCTCAGTACAAATACAGCTGTTCTGTAAAGCCCTCAGGGGTCTGTTAGTGAACCTTCATGAACAAACAGCATCATGAACATCTCACGGAGCACTGTTCAACCCATCATCTGAAAATGGAAAGAGTATGACACATCTGCGAACCTACCAAGACATGGCTGTCCACTTAAATTGACAGGCCAAGCAAGGAGAGCATTAATCAGAGAAGCAGCTAAGAGGCCCATGGTAAATCTGGAGGAGCTGCAGAGATCCACAGCTCAAGTGGGAGAATCTGTCCACAGGAAAAATATTAGTCGTGCACTCCACAAATCTCACCTTTATGGAATAGTGGCAAGAAGAAAGCCATTGTTGAAAGAAGGCCATAAGAAGTCTTGTTTAGAGTTTGGGAGAAACAATGTGGGGGACACCACAGCAAACATGTGGAACAAGGTGCTCTGGTCAGATGAGACCAAAATTTAACTTTTTGGCTTAAAAGCAAAACCCTATGTTTGACAGAAAACTAACACTGCATATCACCCTGAACACACCATCCCCGTTGTATAACAAGGTGGTGGCAGAAACATGTTGTGGGGATGCTTTTCTTCAGCAAGGACAAGAAAGCTGGTCAGAGCTGATGGGAAGATGGATGGAGTCAAATACAGGGAAATCTTAGAAGAAAACCTGTTATGCCACGTACATACAAGACAATCCGCCGGACTTTGCAGTGGAGGTCCGCCGGACTTTCCAAATGAGCGGACTTGTACACACACGACCACACGAACGGACTTTCCGACGGACAATCCGCCGTGGGGTTCCTCCAAAGTCCATACCAGACCCTTATCTGAGCACGCAGCCCGGCCGGTCAGGAAAGGGGGTGGGGAGGAGCGAGCGCCCCCCCACCCCAAAGCACCGTGTCCCCATGTTGATGAGGACAAGGGCCTCTTCCCGACAACCCTGACCATTGGTTGTCGGGGTCTGCGGGCGGGGGGCTTATCAGAATCCGGGAGCCCCTTTAACAAGAGGGCCCCCAGATCCCGGCCCCCCCCCACCCTATGTGAATGAGTATGGGGTACATCGTACCCCTACTCATTCACCTGAGGGAAAAAGTGTCAATAAAAAAAACATACTATAAAGGTTTTTAAAGTAGTTTATTAGGCAGCTCCGGGGGTCTTCTTCCAACTTTGGGGGTCTTCTCGCCGGGCTCCTCCGCTATCTTCTGCTCTTTCGCCGATCTTATTCTAGCGGAGTAGCCCAGCTTTCTCCTTCGTCGTCACCGTTGTCTTCTTTTTCTTCTTTCTTCTGTTCTTCCGGCTGTAATGCCATGGGATGCTAAGACTATGACTTCATAAGGGGCGGGGTCACCACATGACATCACCCTTATGCCTATATAAGTGGCCGCGTACCGTGTCCACGGCATTACAGTGTGAGAGAGCGTTGTGTCAACATCGGAAGAACAGAAGAAGAAGACAACGGCAACAACGGCACGACAATGAAGGAGAAAGCTGGGTTCCTCCTCTAGCAAAAGAGCGTCAAAAGAGCAGAAGAATAGCGGAGGAGTCCGGCAAGAAGACCCCCGAAGTCGGAAGAAGACTTGTGTTTTTTTTATTTATACTTTTTCCCTCAGGTGAATTGGTAGGGGTACGATGTACCCCATACTCATTCACATAGGGTGGGGGCGGGGATCTGGGAGCCCTCTTGTTAAAGGGGGCTCCCGGATTCCGATAAGCCCCCCGCTCGCAGACCCCGACAACCAACGGCCAGGTTGGTCAGAGAGAGGCCTTTGTCCTCATCAACATGGGGACAAGGTGCTTTGGGGTAGGGAGGCCACAGGGCGCCCCCCTTCCCCATAGCACCTCCCCATGTTGAGGGCATGTGGCCTGGTATGGTTCAGAGGGGGGTGCTCGCTCGTCCCCACCCCCTTTCCTGACCAGCCAGGCTGCGTGCTCGGATAATGGTCTGGTACGGATTTTGGAGGAACCCCCAAACCGTTTTTCGCCATAGAGGTTACCCTTAAAACCCATACCAGGCAACGGGGCTCGCAAGGTGTCAATCTCGCTGTTGGAGGTGGCAAGATTGACTTCCTTCTCTAGTCTCGTCGTACCTGAAGTCACGTTAAAAATGAATGGACTTAAAAAAGTGTGGGTAAGTACATCCATTTGGAATGTCCGGCGGACTAGCACACAGATGAGCGGATTGTCAGCTCGAAAGCATCCAACTATCCGCTGGACAATTTGATTGTGTGTGGGCTCCAGCGGACTTTTTCTTCCCAAAAGTCTGGCAGACTTTGAAAGAAGACTTGACTCAAAATTGTCCGCCGGACTCAGCTTTCAAGCGGACAATTTTGAGTCAAGTGTTCTTTCAAACTCCGCAAGAAAAATTCCGCTGGAGCGCACACACGATCAAATTGTCTGCCGGACTAAGTCTGCCGGATAGTCGGACCGTGTGTGCGGGGCATTAAAGTCTGCAAAAGATTTGAGACTGGGGCAAGGGTTCACCTTCCAGGAGGACAATGAGCCTAAACATACAGCCAGAGCTACAATGGAATGGTTTAGATCAAAGCATATTCGTGTATTAGAATGGCCCAGTCAAAGTCCAGACCTAAATCCAATTGACAATCTGTGCAAGACTTGAAAATTGCTGTTCACAGATGCTCTCAATCCAATCTGACAGAGCTTAAGCTATTTTGCAAAGAATGGGCACAAATGTCACTCTTTATCTTTAGATGTGCACAGCTGGTAGAGACATACCCAAAAAGACGTGCAGCTGTAATTGCAGTAAAAGGTGGTTCTACAAAGTATTGACTAAGGGGGGCTGAATACAAATGCACGCCACACACATATTTCACATATTTATTTGTAAAAAATTTGGAAAACCATTTATCATTTTCCTTCCACTTCACAATTATGTTCCACTTTGTGTTGGTCTATCACATAAAATCCCAATAAAATACATTTAGGTTTTTGGTTGTAACATGACAAAATTTGGAAAATGTCAAGGGGTGTGAATACTTTTTCAAGACACCCGTATGTGATTGCTGAAAATTGTTAATGTGCAGTTTATTTTTTACTGAACAAGTATTTAAAAAATAGATCTGTGTATATATACATATAGATTTAAACATGATTTGCTAGCAGCTGACTTTATATCCTGTACTCTAAACACAAATATACTTGTTCATCCTCCAGGAAATCATTGTACCTCAGGCTGATCATTGTTTAGTTCCTGTTTTCCTTTCATTCCCACATCCTCCTTCTGGCAACATTTAATATTGTCCTTGCTAATTCATTCTCTGCAACACATAAACTAGCTTATCCCTCCAAGTCTAGTTTCAACTGTGTATTAGGAAGTGTATGAGATAACAACTGTCAAGCCCTGTAACTTCTCACTTGTCTCATTGAGCATGTGATAGGAAAGAGCCATTATAAAGTTGTATAAATGTTGTACCACTGTTCATCTAGCCCTGCTCTATACAATATGGTGGGAACTAGATTACTGTGGGAAGAGCATTATTAGAAACTGCACTTTGCTTAAAGTGTTATTAAAACCCAGGACTCTGCAGTCACTATATCTGGTCTCCCACAGTACACAGAGTATGGAAATGCAATTATTTTAGTAAATATAAACTGCTAAACACACTTTCTCATCAATGGTATATAGCAGTCTTGTGACTTCTATCAGTTTCTGGCTGAGCACTGATTACAGCTTGTAGGAGGAGTTTTCATTCTCCCCTGATTTTCCTATGAGGCTGCATGACCCCTTACCCTCTGTCTGCATAGTGCTGATTGGCTCTGTGCTGAATACACATGCACCCTCCCAAGAAAAAAAATATCTAGCAGTACACACCAAACTGAGCATGTGCAGGGTGTCCCCAAGGCTCTGTTCTATCAGGAGATGGACTGGGGACAGTAAAAAAAGGAGAGAATCAGAGAGGACAGGATCAAACAGTCTTTTTACACAATACGTAGGATTAACCCCTTAGGTTCTACAGTGAGTATAACAAGCATGCTTTTTTGGCTGCGTATACAGACTTATTTTACTGTTGTGGGTTTAGTAACAATTTAAATGTAAATATACCTAATATTAAAAAAAAACAGGTCTTGAAAGGTGAACGCACAGTGAAAATTTTATTATGACGTTTCGATGAGGCACAAGTTTGTCTTCCTCAGGACAAAGTAAAACAATACAACATAGATGTCTGAACACCCCTCTCATCATTATTATATGCACATGTGATGATATCAACAA
This sequence comes from Lithobates pipiens, assembly GCF_037356315.1. Lineage (NCBI taxonomy): Eukaryota > Metazoa > Chordata > Amphibia > Anura > Ranidae > Lithobates > Lithobates pipiens. Next base: position 212,272,086 of record NW_027507718.1, on the reverse strand, counting down.
GTACAAATGTCAACATTCCAGATAAAAACAATAATGGGCAAATGTTTAAATTTGGGAGAACAGAAAAACAACAACAAAAATACATAAATAAAGGAAATGCCAAATGCAGGTACTAAGAAAAAAAACCTGCATAACAGAGTATCTTTATGCCTAGGCATTATGGCCACCCAAGCTGAGTCAGGGCTGGAATAGGAAACTATGATTAACATGTGTGCATAGGAAAAAGTACAAGGGGGTGTGCTGTAGAGCAGCCTACAGCACCAGGAATAGTGATGGACGAACTTCCGAGGGACGTTTCGCGGACGCGGACCGCGAACGCGGCCGATAGTTCGCGAACCATAACATTCGCGGCGGGCCCTATTGACTTCAATGGGAGGTGAACTTTGCAAACCTACAGGTCAAATTTGCAACCACAAAATAATTACTAGCTGTGCAAACATCGTCCCACCACATGGCCAATGACATAACACATGTATGAGGTGAATCTGGGATCGACAACTACAAGCATTCTTTTTTTATATGTGAAATTGTGACAATTCAGGACTGTGGAGCGCATGAAGGCAATGGAGGAGAGGGAAGGTCAGGGTAGGCAAAGAAGAGGGTGCAGGAGATGATCACCAGCAGCGTGACATACAGCAATGACACCTGCACCGTGATAGAGTGATCTGACACCAGCACCGTGATAGAGAGCACTGACATCAGCAGCATGACATAAAGCACTGACACCAGCACCATGATATACAGCACTGACACCAGCACCGTGATGAAGAGCACTGACATCAGCAGCGTGACATACAGCAATGACACCTGCAACGTGATAGAGTGATCTGACACCAGCACCGTGATAAAGAGCACTGACATCAGCAGCGTGACATACAGCAATGACACCTGCACCGTGATAGAGTGATCTGACACCAGCACCGTGATAGAGAGCACTAACATCAGCAGTGTGACATACAGCAATGACACCTGCACCGTGATAGAGTGATCTGACACCAGCACCGTGATAGAGAGCACTGACATCAGCAGCGTGACATAAAGAACTGACACCAGCACCGTGATATACAGCACTGACACCAGCACCGTGATATACAGCACTGACATCAGCAGCGTGACATACAGCAATGACACCTGCACCGTGATAGAGTGATCTGACACCAGCACCGTGATAGAGAGCACTGACATCAGCAGCGTGACATACAGAAATGACACCTGCACCGTGATAGAGTGATCTGACACCAGCACCGTGATAGAGAGCACTGACATCAACAGCATGACATAAAGCACTGACACCAGCACTATGATATACAGCACTGACACCAGCACCGTGATATACAGCACTGACATCAGCAGCGTGACATACAGCAATGACACCTGCACCGTGATAGAGTGATCTGACACCAGCACCGTGATAGAGAGCACTGACATCAGCAGCGTGACATAAAGCACTGACACCAGCACCGTGATATACAGCACTGACACCAGCACCATAATATACAGCACTGACACCTGCATCGTAAGCAGCCCTAGGAGGAAGTCAGCATAGCACAGGGATGGTGGGAGCCCCTCATAATGAGCATAGCACAGGGATGGTGGGAGCCCCTCATAATAAGCAGCCCCAGGAGGATGTCAGCATAGCACAGGGATGGTGGGAGCCCCTCACAATAAGCAGCCCCAGGAGGATGTCAGCATAGCACAGGGATGGTGGGAGCCCCTCATAATAAGCAGCCCCAGGAGGAAGTCAGCACAGCACAGCACAGGGATGGTGGGAGCCCCTCATAATAAGCAGCCCCAGGAGGATGTCAGCATAGCACAGGGATGGTGGGAGCCCCTCATAATAAGCAGCCCCAGGAGGAAGTCAGCACAGCACAGGGATGGTGGGAGCCCCTCATAATAAGCAGCCCCAGGAAGATGTCAGCATAGCACAGGGATGGTGGGAGCCCCTCATAATAAGCAGCCCCAGGAGGAAGTCAGCACAGGGATGGTGGGAGCCCCTCATAATGAGCATAGCACAGGGATGGTGGGAGCCCCTCATAATATGCACAGCAGAGGTACAGCCCCAGGAGGAAGTCAGCACAGCACAGGGATGGTGGGAGCCCCTCATAATAAGCAGCCCCAGGAGGAAGTCAGCACAGGGATGGTGGGAGCCCCTCATAATAAGCAGCCCCAGTAGAAATATGACATCGCTCAACCTCTTCAAACAGGAGGGTACGGGCATATAGTACGGTGTGCTTTTTTTGGAAAAGGAAGTGAGCCAAATGAAGAAAGAAGGTCTGTGTGCTTGATTAAAAAAATTGTTTATAGACATATACATGGTCTACTGGTCACATGTGTTGAATTCCTCCGAGATCCATGCCTCATTCATTTTTAGAAATGTTAGGTAGTTAACACTGTCGTGAGCTAGGCGAGTACGATTATCGGTCACGATCCCCCCTGCTGCGCTGAACATCCTTTCGGACAGGACACTGGACGAGGGGCAAGCCAACAGTTCGATTGCAAATTGGGCAAGCTCTGGCCAGAGGTCAAGCCTGCCCACCCAGTAGTCCAGGGGTTCATCACTCCTCAGAGCGTCCACATCGGCCGTTAACCCGATGTAGTAGGACACCTGACGGTCTAGGCATTCCCTGATGCTGGATCCGGATGACACCTGTCGATGGGTCGGCTGAAAGAATGACCTCATATCAGAAGTCACCAACACATCTTCAAACCGGCCTCTTCTTGCAGGCTCTGTTGGATTGGTACCCGCAACTCCTTCTCTGGGAGTGGGAATTGCTCCTCTGCCAGCGCACGCAAAAGCAGAATTCAGAATTTCTCGAAGCAAGGACTGGAAGTGCTCCATTCTGACAGCCCTCTGTGACGGCGGTAACATTTCCACCATTTTGTGTTTGTACCGGGGGTCTAAGTACGTTGCCACCCAATACTGGTCCTTGACCCTTATGCTTTTTATACGGGGGTCCCTATTAAAACACTGGAGCATGAAGGCCCCCATTTGCACTAAACTGGAAGCGGTGTGGTGGCCTGGCTCCTCCTCATCACCCAGGATAATGTCGTCCTCTTCATTCTCCTCTCCCCATCCACGCACAACAACAGGGATCCCAGAAAGGTTTAAAGCATGCTCTTCTTGCTCCTCCTCATCCGCCTCGGACCATCCTCCTCTGACTCCTCTTCAGACTCCTGTTGTTCACTTGTCTCAGATAGAGTAGCCCCCCCTGGGAATTCATCCAGCATTGCGACTTCCTCATCTTCCCGCTCCTGCTCCTCCACAGCTTGATCAATGACACGCCGCAATGCACGCTCCATAAAGAAGGCATAAGGTACCGTATTTTTCCGTGTATAAGACGCCCCCATGTATAAGACGCCCCCCACTTTTGCAACCCAGAATTAAGAAATCCATATTTTAAACAGGTAAAACAGAACACAGTTTTATTTAGTAATTAAAGTTTACATACCAGTATATTATGCATCATATCACTTTATTCAACCTCTGTTGCATCAATGTTCTCTTCTTCATCACTAGTTCCAGACAGAATTTCTTCAACTTCTTTTGCATCACTGCTGTCTTCTGAGCCACTGTCTAAATATGTGAGATCCTCCTCAGTTCCGTCCATTTCGTTGCTGATTCCACATTTCTTGAAGGACTTCACAATCACCTCTTGTTTGACGCCATGCCATGAGTTTAGGACCCAATTGCAGACCTCGGTAATGGTTGGTTTTTTCACTCTTCCTGCCGGGGTCAAGTTATCACCTGCTTTTTGCATCCATCTGCTCCATTCTTCTCTCATCAGGACTTTAAATGGCTTGTTGATTGAAACATCTAGTGGCTGTAGCTGACCTGTAAGTCCACCAGGAATAACTGCTAGGTGTGTTCGCAAATCTGATGCAACCCTTTTAGTCTTTTCTGTTAAATGTGCTCGGAATTGATCAAAGACAAGCAGAGCTGGCTTCTTTAAGAGCCCTCCAGGTCTTCTGGACCAAACCTTTGCAAACCAAATGGCCATAATGTCTTCATTCATCCATCCCTTCTCTTGAACTTGCACAATAATGCCAGGTGGTATGGTCTCTTTAGGATAGGTTTTCCTCTTGAAAATAAGCATAGGAGGCAGTTTAGTACCATCTGCACTGCATGAAAGCACAGCAGTATAGTGTGTCTTTTCATGGCCACTTGTTTTTATTGGCACTGTTTTGATTCCTTTCACATCAACAGTTCTGTTGGAAGGCACATCAAAATTGAGAGGGACCTCATCCATGTTTGCAATCTGACTTGGTTCAAAATCATATTTTTTCCGAAGTTTTATGACATAGGAGTGAAACTGTTGGATTTTATCCTCGTAAACTGGTGGCATTTTCTGAGCTAACTTTGTTCGTGTTCTCATGGCCAGCCCTTCTCTCCTCATGAAATTGAAGCACCACTTTGCCTTTCCTGTAAAATCAACAATGTTCATTTCGCCTGCAAACATTCTTGCCTGACATTGAATAAGTTTGGTTGACACACATAAGCCACTCTGGCGCTGCTCCAAAATCCAAGTTTTAAGCCTCTGCTCCAAATTTGGCCATTTTGCTGGTTTTCCCCTTAAGGCCTTCTTCTTTTTTCGCATCTTAAGGAGTTGCTCTTCCTGTTTTCTCCACTGTCTGATCATACTCTCAGTGGGGGGAGGTCCAAACTATCTCTCTGCAGCTCTATTCCCATGCTCTTTTGCATAGCTAACTACACTGAGTTTGAATTTTGCAGAATAAGACAGTCTCTTACTTTTATTATTCTGTGACATCTTGGGCTCAAAACGCTCCGCTCTCTGCATCTGCGCAGTCTTCACGTCGAACGGGATCGCATCTGCGCACTCTCCACCTCCGTATCTAACTCCAGCTGACGTCACTAACATACGGCTCGTGATTGGAGGAAGCCGTTCGTAAGCTATGACCATCTACGCACCCGCGCGGCTCTCTCCCAGGCTGACTGACCGTGTATAAGACGCTGCTCGAATTTCAGTCTAACAATTTAAGGATAAAGTAGCGTCTTATACACGGAAAAATACGGTACCATGTCACTGATGGCGCCATGGCTGCGACTGACCAGTTTGGTGATTTCCTCAAATGGCCGCAGAAGTCTGCATGCATCGCGCATGAGCAGCCACTGGCGCAGTGAAAAAAAACCCAGCTCCCCAGAACATGTTCTGCAGCAGAGTTCATACAGGTAGACATTAACTGCACGTTTCTGCTGGAGCAGCCTATCAAGCATATAGAAGGTTGAGTTCCATCGCGTCGGGCAATCGCAAATAAGACGTCTGACCGGCAGATTGTGTCGCCGCTGAATGTCAGCAAGGCTAGCCATGGTTGTGTAAGATCTTCTGAAATGGGCCGAGATTTTCCTTGCCTGCCGCAAGATGTCCTGGACCCCAGGGTATTTGACAACAAATCGCTGCACGACCAAGTTTAAGACGTGTGCCATGCATGGCACGTGCGTAATTTTGCCCTGTTTCAATGCGCTAAGCAGATTGGCACCATTGTCACACACCACTTTACCAACTGTCAAATTGAGCAGTGTTAGCCATTGATCTGCCTGTGAACGCAAAGCTGAAAGGAGTTCCGGGCCAGTGTGGCTCTTGGCTTCCAGGCACAACAGACGCAGCACGGCATGGCAACGTCTCACCTGGCATGTCGAATAGGTTCTGGGGAGCTTGGGCGGCGCAGCCGAAGAGACGCTAGCAGCGGAAAAGGAGGAGTCAGCCGAGGAGGAGAGGGAGGAGGATGGAGTAGGAGGAGGAGGAGAAGAAGAGCCAGGCCTGCATGCAATCCGTGGCGGTAAAACCAAATCTACACGGGTGCCACGGGTTACATGCTTGACGGCCATCAGAAGGTTCACCCAGTGGGCAGTAAAAGTGATATACCTTCCCTGCCCGTGTTTGCTAGACCACGTGTCTGTGGTCAGATGTATCTTGGCACCGACACTGTGTGCCAGAGATACATTCACTTGCCGCTGAACATGGCCATATAGCTCTGGGATGCCCTTCTCTGAGAAATACTTCCTTCCTGGGACCTTCCATTGTGGTGTTCCAATGGCCACAAATTTGCGAAAGGCCTCCGAGTCCACCAGTTTATATGGCAGTAGTTGGCGGGCTATCAGTTCTGACAAGCCAGCCGTCAACCGTTGGGCCGGAGGCTGCCCCTTGGGGGGGGCAATGTCACGATCGATTGTCCCGATCGTACATAGGAAACTCACCCGCAGGTTTCCTGTACAAGAAGCTCGTCGGTGTCCTCGGACGCGGGCTGGCGCGAACGAACGCACGCGAGTGCACGTAGTCCCTAACAGGCGCACGCGGGTGTGCGTTGACACAAACGAGCGCACGCGGGTGCGCGCTGAACCGAACGGGCGTACGCGGGTACGCGGGGTCACGAGCGGGAGCGCGGTTACCGGCGGGGGCACGCAAACTCGCCGTGCGACCGTTCTTGGCGCCCAACAGGCTATTTAGGGAATCAGCTCCTGTTCTCCCGTGCTGTCCTGTCTACAGCGTTCCTGTGACTTCTGCTACCAGTTCCTGCTTGTTCCTGATACTGTACCCGGCCTGTTCTTGACCTTGTTTGATTGCTGCCTGCCTCCGACCCTCTGCCTGACTGACCACGTTTCTGCCTTCTGCTGTGTACCTCTGCTGCCCGCTAGTTGCCGACCCGGCTCGCCTCTGACCACGCCTGCTGCACCCACCTGAACATCAGCACCTGCTATTCCTGCTGTTCCTGCCTGACTGCCAGTGCCAGCTGTTTCTGCCGTCCCTGCCCGGTTGCCAGTGCCAGCCGCTCCTGCTGTTCCTGCCCGGCTTCCAGCGCCGGCTGCACCTGCCGTTCCAGTCAGTTACCTGTTCCTGCTGTGCCCGTTGTCTACTGCCTTCCGTCCTCTGCCTGACCGCCTGCACCAGCTGGTGGTGGATCTCCGTTGCTGCAACCCGGCTTGGCACTTGTGCCCTCCGAACTCTTGAATCCCTGTCTCCACCTCCAGGGGCTCTCGAGCCGGAGGCTTACGAGGCGCCGCTCCCTGCACTGTTGGGCTCTCCAACCAGGTACGTGACAGTACAGGACAGCCATGTCCGAGCCCACGCAGGGAGCCTCCCCAATGGACGAGCTTTGCCGCCATCTAGCCGGCCTTACCCAGGCCGTGAAGAACTTGCAGGAAGGCTACGGCCGTCTGGAAGAACAGGTCCAGGCCCTGTCTGCCTCAACTCCAGCTGCCCCCGGACCCTCAGCTCCACCTTCAGTGGTAATGATGCCGCCTGAACCAAGGGTCCCTACTCCAGATCGTTTCTCTGGCAACCGGAACAAGTTCAGGGCCTTTCGAAACTCCTGCGAGCTCTTCTTCGCTCTACAACCCTGGACTTTTTCTCTTGAGGCAACAAAAGTGGGGTTCGTCATTTCTCTACTGACCGACGAACCTCAGGCCTGGGCATATCGTCTTCTGGAACGGAAGGATCCCTCTCTGGACTCTCTAAATGCCTTTTTCCAAGTGATGTCTCGGTTGTACGAGGACCCCCAGCTTGCTGCCACCGCAGAAGCAGCCCTGCATGCGCTCCAACAGGGTCGCAGGCCGGTGGAGGATTACGTGTCTGAGTTTAGACGCTGGAGCTCCGACACTGATTGGAATAACTCGGCCCTCCGTTACCAGTTTCGCATGGGCCTCTCGGAATCACTAAAAGATGAACTGGCTCGCGTGGGTATCCCTGAAACCCTCGAAGTGCTCATTGACCTCTCAGTCCAGATCGATAGGCGCCTAAGAGAACGTCGCCTAGAGCGTTCTTCTTCTACCTTTTGCCCTGTCTGGATGTTACCACGGGTTCCTAGTTCCAACCCTCCGGTCCCTTCTGCTCCTGTTCCACCCTCTCCGGATTCTTCAGAACCCATGCAACTGGGACTACTTCGCCCATCTTTGACGCCTGAGGAGCGCCAACGCCGAAGAGCCGGCAATCTTTGTCTCTACTGTGGAGAACCGGGACATTATGTTCGCACTTGCCCTGCCAAATCGCGTAAGTGCCTTCTCATACCTCCTGCTTCCCCTTCTACCTTGTCTAGTAACTCCTCTCATCTGGCTGTGCCTCTTCTTTTGCAGCTCTCAGGAAGGACTATCAGCATCAACGCAATTATTGATTCTGGGGCCTGCAGCGGCTTTATGGACTTGTCCTTTGCCTTAAAGAACAACATTCCTCTCCGGCCTAGGGTAAAAGGACTTTCAATTTACTTGGCCGATGGTTCCACCCTTAAGTCCGGACCAGTGACCCAGGAGACGTCCCCTCTTTTTGCCATCATTGCCGGAACCCACCAGGAGCTTCTGTGTCTGGACATTATTAAGTCTCCACTTTTTCCCGTTATCCTTGGCATGCCCTGGTTGAGGGCCCACAACCCTCTCATTAATTGGTCCACTGGAGGAATTGAGTTCCCATCTGCCTACTGCCGTCAGCACTGTCTCCCAGTCGCCAACACGGACTCTTCCGCGCTGCTTTGCTTAGAAACGGACACCGAGATCCGACAGGCTGTGCCCAAGGTTTATCACAACTTTTTGGATGTGTTTAGCAAAAAGGGCGCTGAGACTTTACCCCCTCACAGACCATATGACTGCCCTATCGAATTGCTCCCGGGGGCAGAGATTCCCTTCGGAAGGATTTTCCCCTTATCTGAGACCGACCTGGGAACCCTGAAAACCTACCTGGACGATAATTTGAAGAAGGGTTTTATCCGGCCATCCACCTCCCCGGCAGGTGCAGGGATCTTCTTCGTCCAGAAGAAGGACCATTCCCTGCGCCCATGTGTGGATTACCGGGCACTTAACAAGGTCACGATAAAGAATCGTTATCCCCTACCGTTAGTGCCCGAACTATTTCAGAGACTGGGGTCGGCCGAGGTATTCTCCAAACTAGACCTTCGGGGTGCCTACAACCTCGTCCGCATTCGTAAGGGCGATGAATGGAAGACCGCCTTTCGTACTCGTTTCAGGCCCTACGAATATTTAGTTATGCCCTTTGGACTATGTAATGCTCCTGCTACATTCCAACATTTTGTAAATGATGTCTTCAGAGATTACCTTGACCTGTTTGTGATAGTATATCTAGATGATATCTTAATCTTTTCTTCCTCCCTAGCCGAGCATCGGGAACATGTGAAAAGTGTCCTAGCCCGACTCCGTCTTCATGGTCTGTACGCCAAACCGGAGAAGTGTGTTTTTGAACAGCAAAGTATTCAATTCCTTGGTCTAATTATTTCAGTGAAAGGAATAGAGATGGATCCCCAGAAGATCTCAGCTATCCTAGACTGGCCCGCTCCCTCTGACAGGAAAGGAGTCCAACGGTTTGTAGGATTTGCTAATTTCTACAGGAAATTCATCAAAGGATTTTCCTCCATCATTTCCCCCATCACCGAGCTGACCAAACAGGGTCAAAAATTTCAATGGACTTCTAAGGCACAAGAAGCCTTCAAGACCCTAAAGGACCTGTTCGTATCTGCCTCAATCTTAAGACACCCTGATTCAACCCTGCCTTATATCCTGGAGGTGGATGCCTCGGAAATTGCGGTTGGGGCAGTGCTCTCCCAGAGACAGGGGCCTAAGTCACTTTTGCATCCGGTCGCCTTCTTTTCCCGCAAGCTTTCGGAGGCGGAGCGGAATTACGATGTCGGTGACCGTGAACTGCTGGCAATCAAGGCGGCACTGGAAGAATGGCGCTACCTTCTCGAGGGCGCTTCCCACCCGATCCTGGTCTATACTGATCACAAAAATCTAGAATATCTTAAGTCGGCCAAGAGACTGAAACCAAGACAGGCCCGGTGGGCACTCTTCTTTTCTAGATTCGTGTTTCACATCACGTACCGTCCGGGATCAAAGAATGTTAAACCCAATGCCCTCTCTCGAATGTACAGTGAACCAGTGGAGCTCCCTACCCCTGATACTATCCTTCCCCCAGGAAACTTTCTCCTGCTTCAGGAGGACCTACTTTCCCGAATTAAGCAAGCCTCCAGCGATCCGGTTCTCCCACCTGACATCTCTTTAACCTTCAGAGATGGTCTTTTTTGGCATCAGGACAGGATCTACGTTCCCCAAGAAGTACGTGTCGCAGTTCTCAGCTCCTGCCACGACCATCCACTGGCCGGCCACTTTGGGGTGCTCAAAACCACAGACTTGCTTCAACGCACGTTTTGGTGGCCACAGATGAAGAGGCACTGCAAGGAATACGTGGAGGCATGCACTATATGTATCCGGAATAAAGGTAGCAAATCAAAGGCTTGGGGCCTCCTGAGACCACTGCCCATCCCAGATAGACCTTGGAGGATGATATCCATGGACTTCATCGTGGAATTGCCTCCTTCTGAGGATTTCTCCACAATCTTTGTGGTGGTAGATAGGCTTACTAAAATGGCCCACTTTTTGCCTATGAAGGGGACCCCTTCGGCCGCGGAGATGGCTAAGACTTTTATTAGAGAAGTGGTAAGGCTCCACGGTATCCCTGCCGACATTACTTCAGATAGGGGGGTGCAGTTCACGTCCAGGTTTTGGAAAGCACTCTGTGGGGCCCTGAAAATTGAGCTTCGCCTTTCTTCGGCCTATCACCCGCAGACCAATGGCCAGACTGAGAGAACCAACCAAACGCTAGAGCAATATCTGCGTTGCTTCTCTTCCTTCTCCCAGGATGACTGGGCATCGCTCTTGCCATTAGCAGAGTTTGCATATAACAACTCCATCCATTCCGCCACAAAACAGTCCCCGTTTTTTGCAAACTTTGGCTTCCACCCGCTTTTTCTACCCAGTAATCTCCCTGAATGCTCAGTACCGGCGGTACAGGAAGACCTTAATTTTTTCGAGACCAACAATAAGATCCTACAAGAGACTCTGGCTAAAACTTAGGAACACAACAAAGAGGTCTTTGATAGGAAGAGAAGAGGGGAGCTCAATCTCCAGGTCGGGGACCAGGTCTGGCTGTCCACTTTAAATATGAAATTAGCTTGCCCATCCAAGAAGCTGGGCCCGAAGTTTGTGGGACCATTTCCTATTGTAAGGAAGCTGAACGACGTGGCTTTTGAATTGAAACTCCCGGAGTCGTTTCGGATCCACCCGGTCTTTCACGCTTCGTTACTTAAGCCTACTGTCCCGGACCCCTTCGCCGATCGGAGTGCCAACCCCCCGGAACCTGTGATAATTGATGGAGAATTGGAATACAAGGTCGAATCCATTCTGGACTGCAGAAGAAGACAGAATCGGACTCAATTCCTGGTCAAGTGGAAGGGGTATGGCCCTGAGGAAAATTCCTGGGAACCGGAATCCAACCTACATGCGAAGAGGCTAATCCTTGCCTTCAAGAGGTCTCATCCGGATAAGATGGCACGGTTGGGCATCCGGAGGCTGCCCCTTGGGGGGGGGCAATGTCACGATCGATCGACCGTCCCGATCGTACATAGGAAACTCACCCGCAGGTTTCCTGTACAAGAAGCTCGTCGGTGTCCTCGGACGCGGGCTGGCGCGAACGAACGCACGCGAGTGCACGTAGTCCCTAACAGGCGCACGCGGGTGCGCGTTGACACAAACGAGCGCACGCGGGTGCGCGCTGAACCGAACGGGCGTACGCGGGTACGCGGGGTCACGAGCGGGAGCACGGTTACCGGCGGGGGCACGCAAACTCGCCGTGCGACCGTTCTTGGCGCCCAACAGGCTATTTAGGGAATCAGCTCCTGTTCTCCCGTGCTGTCCTGTCTACAGCGTTCCTGTGACTTCTGCTACCAGTTCCTGCTTGTTCCTGATACTGTACCCGGCCTGTTCTTGACCTTGTTTGATTGCTGCCTGCCTCCGACCCTCTGCCTGACTGACCACGTTTCTGCCTTCTGCTGTGTACCTCTGCTGCCCGCTAGTTGCCGACCCGGCTCGCCTCTGACCACGCCTGCTGCACCCACCTGAACATCAGCACCTGCTATTCCTGCTGTTCCTGCCTGACTGCCAGTGCCAGCTGTTTCTGCTGTCCCTGCCCGGTTGCCAGTGCCAGCCGCTCCTGCTGTTCCTGCCCGGCTTCCAGCACCGGCTGCACCTGCCGTTCCAGTCAGTTACCTGTTCCTGCTGTGCCCGTTGTCTACTGCCTTCCGTCCTCTGCCTGACCGCCTGCACCAGCTGGTGGTGGATCTCCGTTGCTGCAACCCGGCTTGGCACTTGTGCCCTCCGAACTCTTGAATCCCTGTCTCCACCTCCAGGGGCTCTCGAGCCGGAGGCTTACGAGGCGCCGCTCCCTGCACTGTTGGGCTCTCCAACCAGGTACGTGACATTCACTCAACCCTATGTACTGTAGTACCCTATACCTTACCAGTCCTTATAAGGACCTTTGTGGAACTAGTAGGTTGTGAATGATTAGCAGACTGTACCTCAGTCCCTATACTGATAAAGGACTGCTGCAGTATAGGGCAGCAGTCAGCAGTAGTGCACCTCAACCCTATATATTGTGGACCTATACCAGTCCTTAAGGAATAGCAGACTGTACCTCACTCAACCCTATGTACTGTAGTACCCTATACCTTACCAGTCCTTATAAGGACCTTTGTGGAACTAGTAGGTTGTGAATGATTAGCAGACTGTACCTCAGTCCCTATACTCATAAAGGACTACTGCAGCAGAAGGGCAGCAGTCAGCAGTAGTGCACCTCAACCCTATATATTGTGGACCTATACCAGTCCTTAAGGAATAGCAGACTGTACCTCACTCAACCCTATGTACTGTAGTACCCTATACCTTGCCAGTCCTTATAAGGACCTTTGTGGAACTAGTAGGCTGTGAATGATTAGCAGACTGTACCTCAGTCCCTATACTGATAAAGGACTGCTGCAGTATAGGGCAGCAGTCAGCAGTAGTGCACCTCAACCCCTATATATTGTGGACCTATACCAGTCCTAAAGGAATAGCAGACTGTACCTCACTCAACCCTATGTACTGTAGTACCCTATACCTTACCAGTCCTTATAAGGACCTTTGTGGAACTAGTAGGTTGTGAATGATTAGCAGACTGTACCTCAGTCCCTATACTCATAAAGGACTACTGCAGCAGAAGGGCAGCAGTCAAGTATAATATTCTTTCTATATTTGAAAGAAAGAATATTATACGTGTACAAGCCTATTTTCCATACCAGTCCTGAAAAGAACCTTTGTGGACCTAATAGTAACAGCTACTCATTAAACTGACTGTCCCTCACTGCCACACACAGCTTCCTGCCTGTCCCTATTTAAACTGACAGAACACAGGCTGCTGGAACAATAACTTGAATAGCACTCAAAACTATATCCTGTACTACTTTACCATACCAGTCCTGAAAAGGACTTTTGTGGACCTAATAGTAACAGCTAATGATTAAACTGACTGTCCCTGCTGCACACAGTGTCCTGTCCCTCTCTCTACACTGACAAAAGACAGGCTGCTGCAACAATCACTAGCACAGCAGTGCCTCAAACCTATATCCTGAACTACACCTAACACCTATACCATACCAGTCCTGAAAATAACTTTTGTGGACCTAATAGCTAGCGATTTGGGTCATTGCAGTCTCTCCCTGCTCCACACAGCAACCTCTCCCTATAGTGACATATGAAAGAATGTAAAATGGCCGCCGGATCGGGTCTATTTATAAGTTAGGGGGAATGTCCAAGTGTCCATGTGCTGTAATGTCTCAATTGGCTGTCCTGTACCCCATGATGGATGTGTCATCATAGGTCAAAGTTCTTTTACACAGTAAACACGGAAGTCCGCCCGGCGAATGGCGGCAATAGTCCGCCGATCGGGCGGACCGCGAACAGCTGAAATTCGCCGCGAAACGACTGCCGGGCGAACCGTTCGGCCATCCCTAACCAGGAATATAGATTATGAGACAAGTCCAAAAACAGATGTGAACCCAGTGTAAAGTCAACAAATAAATATGCTGAAAGTGGAAATAAACAGAAAAGTGATACATTAAAAACAGTAAAGAGTTTAAACTCAAAACAGGGAGAACACAGAAGGTAGATGCAGAATAAATGCAATGTAAACAGTAACAACAAGTAGAAATTGAACAGTTTACTTTTTGTGATTCTGAGGGAGTCGTCTATCTGCTGGAATGTCCATGTGGGTTTCAGTATGTAGGCAGAACCACAAAAAAATTAACAGTCCGAGTCAGAGAGTATATATACAATGTAATAGGGGCTTTAAAGGCCATTTACTTAAAGGGAGGTCTAAATATCCCAAATTTATAGATATACTATCTATCAGCCAGATTTAACCAATTTGCACAATGGTATACTCCTTCATCCCAAATCCCCTGGCTCCTGTTCGAAGAACAATCAGTCCTCCCATACCATCTACAAGGACTACTTTGGTCCAAGTCTATCTCGCTACAAAAAATAAGACCGTTGAATATAATTATTACACATACCTTACAACTGTGGAACAGACAAAATAACAAATTTAACATGTCCTCTGACATCCCTCCCCTAGCTTCTTTTCTAGGAGACCCTCACTTCGCTTCTTTAGATTATCACCAAAACTCATTAACAATTTGGAAACAATACAATCTAACAAATTTAAAAGCATTCATCCATAACAATACATTTTACTCCTTCTCTGAACTACAAATAAAATACAACCTTGCACCTACAGAACAAGAAACGTATAGGAAGATTAAACAATTCTACCAAAAATACTACTCCCTTACTCTACACACCCCCCCTCACAATTTGAACAGATTTGTATTTCCTCCCCACGAGATAAGTGATTAATCTCCAAAATTTATAAAAATCTAAATGAATTCAATATGCCTGAAAAATCACACCCCATGCTTCAATGGGAATCAGACCTAAACGTTTCATTCTCCCCCGAACAATGGGATACCATATTTGAAAACCTACACAAATCTACCAAAACTACCACCATCAGGGAATCTGCCACCAAATTGCTCTATAGGTGGTATCTTAACCCTACCAAACTCAACTCTTTCTACCCTTTAACATCCCCACTCTGTTTCAGAGGCTGTCCTATGCATGGGACATTGCTACACATATTCTGGGATTGCCCCCTTTTAAAAAACATTTTGCACAATGCTAAGCTAATGATCGATCGTATTTCAGGCAGAAAGATTCCACTAACACCCCAATTGTGCCTTTTATTCTTCCCTATACAAGATATTCCAATAGCAAGTTCTAGACGAATCCATACTTTATTTAGCTCTATCCACTGGACCATTGCCTCTAATTGGCGTTCATCTAACGTTTCATGGCCTCAGGTTCTCAACCGTATGGCAAATATCAAGCTGCCAGAAAGAATACACCACACATTATATGACACTATGCATATTTACCAAAATAAATGGACTCTATGGGAAACTTCACTATTGATGTAATTTTCACTACTGTTATTTTACCCAAGCACATCTACAGATGCTTTTCTGCTAAGATTTTATAGATTTCAAATCCACTGTATGTACCTTGTCATTTGATCTGTCATTACTCAAGTTATAATGTATTACCAAATTGAATATTTTACTTGTACAACTCATACCACTGTCAACATTTTGTACTATGACCTTACCCATAATAAAATCCGTTTGTAAACAAAAAAATAAAGGCCATTTACTGTATGATCAAACCATTGTTGATTATATCACAATAAGGACCCAAAGAGGTTTAGAAATTTGGGGATCGAAAAGACCTTGAGGGAGGCACTGACAAAGGTAGAAATATCAAAAGAATTGTATCCAGGATAGACATTTTTTTGATCTATAGAGCTAACATTTTAATCCCTAATGGTCTGTCAGGTCACCTTGAGCCCAGGTGACAGATGCACACTGTAAGGATTAGGAGTGCACCGCAAGGTTGTGGACCCTACGGCTGGTCTCTAGAAATGAACACATGGAGACAGGTAAGCAGTCAAACTCTATTGCATAACCATGACAGTACCCCCCCCCCCCCTCTTACGAGGCCTCCCTCTTCCCCGCCTGGGACCAGGTTTAGAGGGGAACCTCAAATGAAACTTCCTCAACAGACGAGAATGTGCAAAGACCTTGGAAGCCGAAATCCACGACCTCTCCTCAGGACCAAAACCTTTCCAGTGCACGAGGTACTGGAGAATGCCTCTACAGAGTCGGGAATCCAAAATTTGGCTAACCTCGTACTCCTGATCATCCTCAGAGACCGGTGCTATGATAGAGAGAGGACGAGAGAACTTATTGAGGACTAAAGGCTTCAGAAGGGCAACATGGAAGGATTTTGAGATTTTGAGGCTTTTGGGAATCTGGAGCTTGAAACAAACTGGATTCAGTTTAGAAATTATGGTGTACGGACCAATGAATCTTGGGCAAATTTGAGAGAAGAAACCCGGAGTTTGATGTTCCTGGTGGAGAGCCAGACTTTGTCTCCTGGCTGAAGAGAAGGTGGCTTACGCCTGCGATGGTCAGCAAAACTCTTGAATTTGTTGGCAGCTTTCAGGAGGGAATCGTGAACGTCAGCCCACATGGAATTGAATGATTCCTGAACAGTAGCCAAAGCTGGAATGTCAGAAGAACAAGTCATAGGAAGAGGAAGCTGAGGATGTCTTCCATAAACAGTGACAAAGGGTGTTTTCTGAGAACTGACGTTGACATGATTATTGTGGGAGAACTAAGCCCACGGTAATAGTGATGCCCAATCATCATGATGGGCAGAGACCAAGGTACGGAGAAAGACCTCCAACTCCTGATTAACTCTCTCAGTCTGGCCATTGGATTAGGGATGATAAGAAGAAGTAAAATCCAAGGTAATGTCGAGGGATTTGCAAAAGGCTCTCCAAAAACGAGAAGTAAACTGCACTCCCCTGTCCGAAATGACATGAGAAGGAACACCATGAAGGCGGAAAATCTCTCGTACAAAAATGGGAACCAAGGCAGGGGCAGAAGGGAGACCAGGAAGAGGAACAAAATGAGCCATCTTTGAGAACCGATCGATTACTACCCAAATGGCCGTATTATTCTCCGACAGTGGAAGATCAGTGATAAAATCCATGACGATATGAGACCAGGGCTCCTTAGGAATGGGCAAGGGCATGAGAAGACCAGCAGGGGCTTGAGTGGAAGATTTAGACTGAGCACAGACGTGACAAGCCTTAACATAGTCTTTAACATCCGAGCAGAGATTAGGCCACCAGTAGTGACGACTGATGAGCAGGAAGGATCGGAGGAACCCAGCATGACCTGCCACCTTGGAATCATGTCCCCAACGAAGGATCTTAGTTCTTAGCTCCGTGGAAACAAAGGTCTTACCAGGAGGAATTTTTGATTCCAGGGTGGTAGAATGGGCAACAATGCATGAGGTAGGAATGATCGGCTCAGGATCAGGGTTGGACTCCTCGTCCAAAGTGTCAAATGACCTAGAGAGCGCATCAACTCGACCGTTGCAGGAACCAGGTTTGTAGGTAATCGTGAATTTAAAATGGGAAAAGAAGAGACTCCACCTGGCCTGTCTGGGGTTCAGACGTTTAGCATTCTGTAGGTACTGTAGATTTTTATGATCAGTAAAGATCGTTATGGAGTGAGGGGAACCTTCCAAGAGATGATGCCACTCCTCCAACGCCAATTTAATTGCGAGAAGTTCCCGATCACCAATGGCATAATTTCTCTCTGCCTGAGAATTTTTTTTGGAGAAGAACGCACATGGTTGACGTTTCTTCTCACAGTCCTGAAGAAGCACAGCTCCCACCCCCATCTAAGAAGCGTCTACATCAATAAAAATGGGTCCTCAGGATTTGGTCTCCTCAAGAGGGGTCCAGAGACAAAGGCCTGTTTCAGATTGTGAAACGCAGAGACAGCCTCGGGAGGCCAGTCTTTGGCATTCGCACCCTTCTTGGTCAAAGCGATAATAGGCGCAGCAATGGAAGAGTAATTCTTTATGAACTGCCTATGATAATTTGTGAAGCCAAGAAAGCGCTGTGTGGCCTTGAGGCTAGCGGGAAGGGGCCAGTTGGTAATGGCTGAGACCTTTCCGGGATCCATGCGAAGACCCACACTAGAAACAAAACATCCCAGAAACAGGACCTCGGAACATTCAAAGGAACATTTCTCCATCTTGGCATAGAGATTGTTCTCTCTAAGGCGCTGAAGTACAGTGCGTACATGATTTCTGTGAGCAGGCAGATTTTTGGAAAATATGAGAATATCATCCAGATAGATGACAACAAACTGGTACAGTAGATCCCTAAATATTTAATTGACAAAGTTCTGGAACACAGCTGGAGCATTACACAAACCAAAAGGCATAACCAGGTATTCGTAATGCCCGTCCCTAGTGTTAAATGCGGTCTTCCATTCGTCACCTTCCCGTATTCTAATGAGATTGTATGCACCTCTGAGATCCAACTTAGTGAAAATGGAAGCCCCCTTCAACCTGTCAAATAGCTCAATATTAGATGTAAGGGGTATCAGTTTTTAATAGTCAACGCGTTTAAACCTCTATAGTCGATGCAGGGTCTGAGGGTACCTGTCACGTACCTGGTAAAGGAGCCCAGAATGCAGGAAGTGGCCTCTCGTAAGCCTCTGGCTCGAGAATCCCTGGAAGTGGGAACAGGAATTCTAGAGTTCAGAGGGCACAAGTGCCGAGCTGGGGAAGGACAGATCCGGACCTTGAGCAGACAGCAGACAACAGCAGGCAGGGGTGGTCAGACTGAAACAGCTGGTAGCAGACAGCAGACAACAGCAGGCTCAGGTGGTCAGACTGGAACAGCTGGTAGCAGACAACAGCAGGCACAGGAGGTCAGACTGGAACAGCTGGTAGCAGACAACAGCAGGCACAGGTGGTCAGACTGGAACAGCTGGTAGCAGACAGCAGACAACAGCAGGCACAGGTGGTCAGACTGGAACAGCTGGTAGCAGAAGCGAGGTCAAGGTACAAGCCGGGTCGGTAACAGGCGGGCAGCAACGGTACACAGGAGGAGACAGAAGCGTGGTCAAACAGGCCGAATGTCAGAGGCTGGCAGCAAGCAGACGTCGTCAGGAACAGGCCGGGTAACAAGAATCAGGAACAATCAGGTAGCAGAAGACAGAATAACCAGACACGCTGTAGACTGGACAGCACAGAGGCACTGTAACAGGTTCCTTAAGTAGCCCTTTGGGCGCCAAGAACGGTCACACGGCGTGTCTGCGCGCGCCCGCGTGAAACTGTGCAGCCGTTCGTGACCCCGCACACCCGCGTGCGCCCGTTCGTACCATCGTGCACCCGCGTGCGCTCGTTGGCAACATCACGCACCCGCGTGCGCCCGTTCGTACCAACACGCACCCGCTTGCGTCCGTTCGCGCCAACGCGCGCCCATGGATACTGGTTAGTTCTCAACGAGGGGATTCCATGGGCAGGCCTTCCATAAGCCACTGGATTCCGGGGACGACCATGACATTGCCCCCCCCAAGGGGAAGCCTCCGGATGCCCAATTGTGCCATCTTACCCGGATGAGACCTCTCAAAGGCAAGTATCAGTCTCCTGGCATGGATATTGGACTCAGGCTCCCAGGAATTTTCTTCAGGCCCGTACCCCTTCCATTTTACCAAAAATTGGATTTGATTGCGTCTTCGCCTGCAGTCCAGGATGGATTCTACCTCGTATTCGACTTCACCGTCGATGATCACGGGTAGGGATGAGCTTCGTGTTCGAGTCGAACGTACGTTCGACTCGAACATTGGCTGTTCGTCCGTTCGGCGTTGTCCGAACATTTTGGTCCGTTCGCGTCAAATTCGTGTGGCGCTCATGGCCCACAATGCACTGCGATGGCGCAGTGCATTGCTGGCTCATGATTGGCCAAGCATGCACTGTGACCCCGCATGCTTGGCCAATCGCAGCGCCAGCAGCGAGGAGAGCCATGATTGGCCACAGGCAGGATGCCTGTGGCCAATCATAGCTCAGGCTGTGTAGTGCACGCCCCACACTATATAAGGCCGCCATCGCGGCGGCCTCGTGTAATGTGTTGGCGTCTGAAGCAGTGGGTGTTCTGTGTACCTTCAACACAGTACACACCGATCGTTTTCGGCCGCTTTTCTATCTTGCTGTTGTGTAGTGGTTATTGTCTGCGTGCCCTGACCGCAGTATACACCGCTATATTCACCTCACCTATATAGCTAGTGATCTATCTTTAATAATAGAGCTTGCAGTCAGTAGTGTTGGGAGATAGTGCGTGCTGTCTGCGTGCTCTGTACCCAGTACATACTGCTATATCCACCTACATAGCTGTTCTCTATTTGAGCCCACTTGCCATCTGCAGGAGTTATTGGAAGTTGTGTGTGCCTCCAGCACAGCACAGTATACATCTGTATATACCCCTTTATCTCTGGTGTTCTCTGGTTATTGTCTGCGTGCCCTGACCGCAGTATACACCGCTATATTCACCTCACCTATATAGCTAGTAGTAGTGATCTATCTTTTATAATAGAGCTTGCAGTCAGTAGTGTTAGGAGATAGTGCGTGCTGTCTGCGTGCTCTGTACCCAGTAGTGTTAGGAGATAGTGCGTGCTGTCTGCGTGCTCTGTACCCAGTACATACCGCTATATCCACCTACATAGCTGTTCTCTATTTGAGCCCACTTGCCATCTGCAGGAGTTATTGGAAGTTGTGTGTGCCTCCAGCACAGCACAGTATACATCTGTATATACCCCTTTATCTCTGGTGTTCTATAATAAAAGCATCTGCAGGAGTTAGTGGGTGTTGTGTGCCTCCAGCACAATATACACTACCCAACTGCTGTTTTACCCAACTCCCTTCAGGCCATTACCATGTCTGGAAGGCCAGCAAGGAGAGGCAGACAGGCACGAGCCGATAAAAGAGGGCAAGCAGGCTCTGTGTCTAAAGACAACAGTGCTGGTCGTGGACGCGGTGCATTGTCATCAGCACGTGGCCATGGGACATGCTTGTCCTTCTTTTCGGCAGCTGGACATGTTGAACCGCAACATGCCAACGACTTGGTAGAGTGGATGACCAAGCCCTCTTCATCCTCCTCATCCTCTCTCACCCAGTCTCAGGGTAGTAGCAAAGCAGCTGCCAACGCATCGTCTTCCCTCCTCTCAATGTCATCATCAGTGACTCCTTCCCTAGACCCACCACGTCCTCCTGAGGAGTCTCCTGAACTCTTTGAGCACAGTGTTGGGTACATGCTCCAGGAGGATGCCCAGTGTTTTGTGGGCTCTGATGATGACACTCAGCTAGAGGAAGGCAGTAGCGTGAGCGCAGAGAGAGGGGATGCTCAAGAAGGACAGCAATCTGGCAGTCATGTTCCACAAGCTGCAGCATACTGCCAGGTTTGCTACAGCGATAAAGAGGGAGGGGATGATGAGGGCACTGACTCCACGTGGGTGCCTGGAAGGAGGGAGGAGGAGGAGGAGGAGGAGGAGACACATGTCCAACGAGGCAGGATGCCCTCCGGGGGCCAGCTTAGGGGCAGCACACCGACTGAATCACAAAGCAGAGCTCCGCCTGTGCAGAGCGCTGCCTCTGCGCGTTATTCTAAAAGTTCTTTGGTGTGGGCCTTTTTTGAGATGAGTGCATCAGATCGCACCGCTGCTATTTGCAACATATGTCTCAAGCGTATCTCACGTGGCCAAAACTTCAGCCGCTTGGGCACCACATGCTTGACCAGACATATGTTGACCTGCCATGCAGCTCGTTGGCAAGCGTACCTCAAAGACCCACACCAAAGAACAAAGCGGACCTCTCCTTGCTCCTCATCAGCTGGCATCTCCAACCCCACTAGACCTTCAGTCCTCTCTGAAACCTGCTCTGAGAGGAATGAAGGTGTAGAATTAGGTGTGTCACAGCCAAGTGCTTCCGGGAACTCTGCTAGCGGTACACCCACGTCCGATTATAGCAGGCAAATGTCCCTGCCCCAGCTGCTGGACCGGCGGAAGAAGTTTACTCCCAGCCATCCACATGCCCAGCGGTTGAATGCTAGCTTGGCTAAATTGCTAGCACTTCAACTGCTGCCTTTTCAGTTCGTAGACTCGGCCCCCTTCCGTGAGTTTGTACAATGTGCGGTTCCTCAGTGGCAGGTCCCCAAACGCCACTTTTTCTCACGGAAGGCGATTCCGGCTCTCTACCGGCATGTGGAAGGCAATGTCCTTGCCTCGCTGGACAGGGCGGTCAGTGGTAAGGTGCATATTACCGCTGACTCATGGTCCAGTAGGCATGGACAGGGACGTTACCTGTCTTTCACGGCCCATTGGGTCACTCTTCTGGCTGCTGGGAAGGATGCAGGACAAGGTGCAGTAGTGTTGGAGGTTGTTCCGCCACCACGCCTCCAAAATGCTACTATTGGTTGTGACACACCTCTCTCCTCCACCCCCTCCTCTTCTTCTTCCTCCATGGCCTCTTCCAGTGCTCTGTCCTCAGAACCAGCGGTGCTCCGTAGGCGTTCCAGGGGCTACGCAAGTACGCAGGCAAAACGATGCCATGCCGTGCTTGCGCTGGTTTGTTTGGGGGACAGGAGCCACACTGGGGCGGATGTTTTGTCAGCTCTGCAGGGGCAGGCCGAGAGGTGGTTGACGCCACGCCAGCTTAAGCCAGGAATGGTGGTTTGCGACAATGGTACCAACCTCCTCTCCGCCCTCCGACAGGGACAACTGACCCATGTGCCCTGTGTAGCTCACGTCCTTAACCTGGTGGTGCAGCGGTTCTTGGGCAGGTACCCCGGCTTACAGGATGTCCTGAAGCAGGCCAGGAAAGTCTGTGTGCATTTCCGCCGATCATTTAATGCCTGTGCTCGGCTGGCTGAGCTCCAAAAGGAGTTGAACCTGCCCAAGAACCGCCTTATATGTGACATGCCCACCAGATAGAACTCAACATTGGCCATGCTGCAGCGGCTGCACACGCAGCAGAGGGCCATCAATGAGTACCTGTGCGACTACGGCACCAGGACAGGGTCAGGGGAGCTCGGTTTTTTTCTCACCACGCCAGTGGGGCATGATCAGGGATGCATGCACTGTCCTGTCACCGTTTGAGGAGGCCACAAGGATGGTGAGCAGTGACAGTGCATGCATCAGTGACACTGTACCTCTTGTCCACCTCTTGGAGCATACGCTGCGTGGAATAATGGACAGGGCACTTGAGGCAGAACAGAGGCAGGAAGAGGAGGACTTCCTTGCCTCTCAAGGCCCCCTTTATCCAGACAGTGTTCCTGCTGTGCCACCCATCACACAGGAAGAGGATGAGGAGGAGGAAGAGGAGGAGGAGGATGATTGTGTCAGCATGGAGGTGGGGGCTGGCACTCAGCATCAGCATCAGCAGCAGCAGCAGCAGTCTTGTAGGGATGATTTACAGTCCCAAGAAACACGTGGACTTGTACGTGGCTGGGAGGAGGTAGCTGCGGATCATGTTGTCCTTAGTGACCCAGAGGACTCCGGACCGAATGCCTCAGCTAACCTACGCTGCATGGCCTCCCTGATCCTGCAAAGCCTGCGGAAGGATCCTCGTATTCTTCGGATCAAGGAGAGGGACCATTACTGGCTGGCCACTCTCCTTGATCCACGGTACAAGGGTAAGGTTGCCGACCTTATCTTGCCATCGCAGAGGGAGCAGAGGATGAGACATCTCCGGGAGGCCTTGCAGAAAGGTCTGTGCAACGCGTTCCCAGAGACTGGGAGGTTACAAACTCCTGGTCCTGGACAACGTGTTGCTGAGGCATCGGTCAGAAGGAGCAGTGGAGAAGGTGGCCGTCTGACTGATGCTTTCAGACAATTTTTTAGTCCGCAGCCCCAAGGTATGATCGGTTCCAGCACCCATTGCCAGCGTCTGATTTACATGGTGCAGGAATACCTAGGGGCAAGGTCAGACTTGGACACCTTTCCCACCGAAAATCCTCTGGCTTACTGGGTCTTGAGGATGGATCACTGGCCAGAGCTTGCATAGTATGCAATTGAGCTACTGGCCTGTCCTGCATCCAGCGTTCTTTCGGAACGCACCTTCAGTGCTGCTGGTGGCTTTGTTACCGATCACAGGGTGCGCCTGTCCACCGAATCAGTTGATCGACTGACCTTCATCAAGATGAATCAGTCTTGGATCACCCACAGCTACCAAGCACCTGAAGCTGATGTAACCGAATAATTTTTTTTGAAATACCACATCCCTACAAGACTGCCTATGCTGATGCTGAGTGACTGTCCTGTTATGTTGATTGTCTATCCTCTTCCTCCTCCGCTGATATGTTGGAAGAACATTTCTGGTTCTGGTTGATGCCATCAGCCCAATTTTTCTGCCCCTGTTTAACAGGGGCATTTAAGTACAATTTTTGATGCAATGCTTTGCAGCAGGGCTAATTCCTGCAATAAAACTAGAGTATATGGCAGAGGTTGCAGTGTGGTGGCACCAGCACCAGTGCCTAAGGCCCAATTTTTCTGCCCCTGTTTAACAGGGGCGTTTAATTACAATTTTTGATGCAATGCTTTGCAGCAGGGCTAATTCCTGCATTAAAACTAGAGTATATGGCAGAGGTTGCAGTGTGGTGGCACCAGCACCAGTGCCTAAGGCCCAATTTTTCTGCCCCTGTTTAACAGGGGCGTTTAAGTACAATTTTTGATGCAATGCTTTGCAGCAGGGCTAATTCCTGCAATCAAACAAGAGTATATGGGAGAGGTTGCAGTGTGGTGGCACCAGCACCAGTGCCTAAGGCCCAATTTCTCTGCCCCTGTTTAATTACAATTTTTGATGCAATGCTTTACAGCAGGGCTAATTCCTGCATTAAAACTAGAGTATATGGCAGAGGTTGCAGTGTGGTGGCACCAGCACCAGTGCCTAAGGCCCAATTTTTCTGCCCCTGTTTAACAGGGGCATTTAAGTACAATTTTTGATGCAATGCTTTGCAGCAGGGCTAATTCCTGCAATAAAACTAGAGTATATGGCAGAGGTTGCAGTGTGGTGGCACCAGCACCAGTGCCTAAGGCCCAATTTTTCTGCCCCTGTTTAACAGGGGCGTTTAAGTACAATTTTTGATGCAATGCTTTGCAGCAGGGCTAATTCCTGCAATAAAACTAGAGTATATGGCAGAGGTTGCAGTGTGGTGGCACCAGCACCAGTGCCTAAGGCCCAATTTTTCTGCCCCTGTTTAACAGGGGCGTTTAAGTACAATTTTTGATGCAATGCTTTGCAGCAGGGCTAATTCCTGCAATAAAACTAGAGTATATGGAAGAGGTTGCAGTGTGGTGGCACCAGCAGCAGTGCCTAAGGCCAAATTTTTCTGCCCCTGTTTAACAGGGACATGTAATTACAATTCTTGATATAATATTTCACAGGAGGGCCCCTTCCTGTGCCCACCCAGAGTAACGGTGAGGACTTATAGTGTTGTGGCACCAGCACCACAACCACCAAAGGTCAATTTTTCTACCACTGTTCAACAATGGCATGTAATTACAATTCTTGATATAATCGTTCACAGCAGGGCGCTCCAGCACCCACCAAGAGTCACTTTCAGGGCTTACAATGTTGTGGCAAAACCAACACCTTGTTCCGCCATTTCTGCAGAGCATATAGGGCAGGCCCCTACTTTCAAACATCCAACTTACAAACATCTCCTACTTGCAAACGGAAGGAGACAACAGCAAGTGAGATGAAAAAAGATGGACGAGAAAACAAATTATACAGGGGTGATAACCCTTCCCTATGTTTTCCAAAAAGCTTAAAAATAGTTTTTTTGACTGGAGCTACACTTTAAAAATGTACCAGTTGAAAATTACAAACAGATTCAACTTAACACAACAAACCTACACAGTCCCTGTCTTGTTTGCACCGCCTGTATACTGCTGTTCTGAGTATATAGGGCCTGGGGGCCACACGCATTTCCTTTTTTTAATATGGGTACAGGGTTCCCCTTAATATGCGTACAAGACCCAAATAGGCTGGTAATGGGCAGGGAGGGCTACCCATGCCATTTTTCTCAATGATTTTCAACCATATTGCAGGAACCAGATATAACATTAAAACCGCAAGCAGTTTTAAATGGTGTTATTTCCGTTTAATGTCATTTTGTGCAGGGACTGTTTTAAACACGGGAAACACGTGGCACTTCACAGGCATACTACAGACACCCCCCAGGCACCATATTTAAAGGAATATTTCACTTTTTTTTTCACTTTAATCGTCATTAAAATCAGTGCTCCCGCTAAAACGGCAATTTTTAAAAACATTTTAGGCATTGACCCATGTCCCCTGGGGCAGGAGCCAGGTCCCCAAACCCTTTTTAGGACAGGATCTTGCATATTAGCCGTTAAAATTAGCACTTTTCATTTCGAACGTTCGAGTTCCATAGACTTCAATGGGGTTCTAACGTTCGTTCGAATTTGGGGTCCGTTCGAAAGTTCTGGTGCGAACCGAACCGGGGGGTGTTCGGCTCATCCCTAATCACGGGTTTAGGTGGAGCAACCTTCTGGCTGTCAAAGGGATCTGGAACGGCTGGCTTGAGCTTCTGGCAACTTTAGTTCATACGCCACATCATTCACCTTCTTCACAACTGGAAAGGGGCCCACAAATCTTGGACCCAATTTCTTAGATGGGCAGGCCATTTTCAAGTTCAGAGTGGATAGCCAAACCTGATCCCCGACCTTGAGATTAAGTTCTCCCCTTCTCCTCTTATCGAACACCTCTTTATTGTAGTTCTGAGTTTTCGTCATGGTCTCCTGCAGAAGCCTGTTGTTGGATCTGAAAAAGTCGAGATTTTCCTGAACCGCTGGTACCGGACATTCTGGAAGATCGTTGGACAAGAACAGAGGGTGGAACCTGTAGTTTGTGAAAAACGGGGTTTGTTTCGTGGCTGAGTGGACGGAATTATTATATGCGAACGCGGCAAGAGGTAATAAGGGAGCCCAATCATCCTAAAAGAATGAAGAGAAACAGCGCAAGTACTGTTCCAACGTCTTGTTCGTTCGTTCAGTTTGCCCATTGGTTTGAGAATGATAGGCAGAGGAGAAACAGAGATCGATCTTCAGGACCCCACAAAGTGCCCTCCAGAACTTAGACGTGAACTGTACTCCCCGATCCGATGTGATATTCGCAGGAATGCCATGAAGTCTCACGATTTCCTTAATGAACATCTTGGCTGTTTCTGCGGCGGAGGGAGTACCCTTCATTGGTAAAAAGTGGGCCATTTTAGATAACCTATCCACTACCACAAAGATCGTGGAACAACCTTCCGAAGGTGGTAGCTCGAGAATGAAGTCCATGGAGATCATCCGCCAGGGTCTTTCTGGGACAGGTAGTGGTTTTAACAGACCCCAAGCCCTGGACTTACTGCCCTTGTTCTGGATGCAGGTGACACATGCCTCCACATATTTTTTACAGTCCGACTTCAACTGTGGCCACCAGAATGTTCGTTGAAGCAGTTCGGAGGTCTTATGAACCCCAAAATGGCCAGCCAGCAAATGGTCATGACAAGAGCTGAGAACCGGAACTCGCACTTCCTGAGGAACGAAAATCTTGTCCTTGTACCAGAAGAGTTCGCCCTTGGCCAGAAGAGTGATGTCAGGTGGTAGAACAGTACTAGCGGATGCTTGCTTGATCTGGGACAGCAAATTCCCTTGAAGCAGAAGAAAGTTCCCTGAGGGCAGAATGGTGTCCAGATGCGAGGAGATTTCAGGTTCGCTGAACATACGAGACAAAGCGTCCGGATTGGTATTCTTTGACCCGGGGCGGTAAGTTATGTGGAAAGAGAATCTGGAGAAGAAAAGTGCCTATCTGGCCTGACATGGTCTCAATCTCTTGGCAGACTTCAGGTACTCCAGATTCTTATGGTCAGTGTAAATAAGGATCGGATGGGCTGCTCCTTCCAGCAGATAACGCCATTCTTCAAGAGCCACCTTGATGGCTAATAGTTCCCGATCTCCGACATCATAATTGCTTTCTGCCTCGGATAGCTTGCGAGAAAAGAACGCGACTGGGTGCAGAAGAGATCTTGGTCCATGTCTCTGAGAGAGTACTGCCCCAACCGCTATCTCGGAGGCATCGACCTCCAGAATGTATGGCAAAGTTGGGTCGGGATGCTTATGAATAGAGGCCGAAATGAACAAGTCCTTCAGAGTGGTAAAGGCCATTTGAGCTTCGGGAATCCACTGGAATTTCAGAACCTGTTTGGTTAGTCTTGTGATGGGAGAAATGATGGTGGAAAATCCCCTAATAAACTTTCTATAGAAGTTTGCGAAACCTACAAACCGTTGGACCCCTTTCTTGTCCGTAGGAGCAGGCCAATCCCGAATGGCAGAAACCTTCTGGGGGTCCATTTCGATGCCATCTACCGAAATGATCAGGCCAAGGAACTGAATACTTCGTTGCTCGAAGATGCATTTTTCCGGTTTGGCGTATAATCCATGAAGGCGGAGTTGTGCTAGAACGTTCCTGACGCGTTCCCGATGTTCGGCCAGGGAGGAAGAGAAGATCAGGATGTCGTCTAAATAGATGATAACAAATAAATTCAGATAGTCTCTAAAAATGTCGTTTACAAAATGCTGAAACGTGGCGGGGGCATTGCACAGACCGAAAGGCATGACCAACTACTCAAAATGCCCGAAGCGAGTGCAAAAGGCAGTCTTCCACTTGTCTCCACTCCGAATGCGAACGAGATTATAGGCACCCCGAAGATCCAGTTTGGAAAATACTGCTGCGGATCCCAGTCTTTGAAACAGTTCAGGCACAAGCGGCAAAGGATAACGGTTTTTGATGGTAATTTTGTTGAGTGCCCGATAATCAACGCAGGGACGTAAGGATTGGTCCTTCTTCTCTACAAAGAAGATTCCCGCGCCTGCCGGGGAGGTAGAGGGACGAATGAATCCCTTCCTTAAGTTGTCGTCCAGATAAGTCTTCAGGGCTCTCAATTCCGTTTCTAATAATGGGAAGATTCTCCCAAAAGGAATCTCCGCACCCGGAAGCAGTTCTATCGGGCAATCATATGGCCTGTGAGGAGGTAGAGTCTCAGCACCTTTTTTGCAAAAAACGTCCAGGAAGCTGTGGTAAACTGGGGGCACGGCTTGATGAGTTTCTGCGTCTATTTCCAGGCAGAGCAAAGAGGAGGAGGCTTTGCCGATTTCCGACAAACAATGTTGGAGGCAGTAGGGTGAGAGGAATTCCATCTTTCCAGAAGTCCAGTCAATTTGGGTGCTCTCAGCCAGGGCATGCCTAATATGATAGGAAATAAAGGGGACTTGATGACGTCCAAACACAATAACTCCTGGTGAGTCCCGGCAATGGTGGTAAACAAAGGCAAAGTCTCTTGAGTTACTGGACCAGACTTGAGAGTTGAACCACCGGCCAGATGTACGGAAAGTCCCTTTGCCCTAGGCCAAAGGGGAATGTTATATTTTGAGGCAAAGGACAAGTCTATGAAGCCACTTCAAGCTTCCGAATCAATAATTGCGCTGGTTCGGATATTCCCTCCTGGGAGCTGCAAAAGAATGGGTACAGTCAGATGGGAAGTACTACTTGGCAAGTCAGGAGTAAGGGCAGGAGACATGGAAAAGCACTTACGAAGCTTTGCAGGGCAAGTGCGCACGAAGTGTCCCGGTTCTCCGCAGTACAAACAAAGGTTTCCTGCCCGACGTCGCTGACGTTCCTCAGGTGTCAGGGAAGGTCTAAGTAAACCCAGCTGCATGGGTTCAGGAGGGTCCTGGTTCACTGCGGTGGAATTAGAAGAGGCTGGATGGGGGGAGTTAGGTACTCGAGGTAGCATCCACACTGGACGAGAGGTTGCTGTGGAGCGTTCCAAACGACGCTCTCTTAAGCGTCTGTCTATTTGGATTGACAAATCCAGAAGAGCTTCCAAAGTCTCAGGAGTGCCCACTCGGGCTAGCTCGTCTTTCAGGGGTTCCGAAAGACCCATACGGAATTGATAACGAAGTGCCGCATTATTCCAGTTTGTGTCAGCACTCCAACGTCTGAACTCTGATACATAGTGTATGCAAGGCTGCTTCAGCGGTAGCAGTTAATTGCGGATCTTCATATAGCCGGGACATGGCCTGAAAGAAGGTGCTCAGGGTATCGAGAGAAGGATCCTTCTTCTCCAGTAGACGATGAGCCCAGGACTGGGGTTCGCCTGTCAACAGGGAGATGACAAATCCCACTTTGGTGGATTCGAGGGAGAAGGTCCTTGGTTGTAAGGCAAAGAAAAGTTCGCAGGAGTTGCAGAATGCCCTGAATCTTCCCCGGTGGCCTGAGAATCTTTCGGGTGTGGGTACCCTAGGCTCTGGTGGCAACATCACCACTGAAGGTGCAGCAGAAGCCCCGGAAACAGCTGGTGTGGATGCAGACAGGGCCTGGACACGTTCCTCCAACTGGCTATAGCCTTCCTGTAGGTTCTTCACCGCTTGAGTAAGTCCAGCAAGATGTAAGTCCAGCAAGATGGCTCGTCCATAGGAGAGGCTCCCTGCGTGGGCTTGGACATGGCTGTCCAGTACTGTCACGTACCTGGTAAAGGAGCCCAGAATGCAGGAAGCGGCCTCTCGTAAGCCTCTGGCTCAAGAATCCCTGGAAGTGGGAACAGGAATTCTAGAGTTCAGAGGGCACAAGTGCCGAGCTGGTGAAGGACAGATCCGGACCTTGAGCAGACAACAGACAACAGTAGGCAGGGGTGGTCAGACTGGAACAGCTGGTAGCAGACAGCAGACAACAGCAGGCTCAGGTGGTCAGACTGGAACAGCTGGTAGCAGACAACAGCAGGCACAGGTGGTCAGACTGGAACAGCTGGTAGCAGACAACAGCAGGCACAGGTGGTCAGACTGGAACAGCTGGTATCAGACAGCAGACAACAGCAGGCACAGGAGGTCAGACTGGAACAGCTGGTAGCAGAAGCGAGGTGAAGGTACAAGCCGGGTCGGTAACAGGCGGGCAGCAACGATACACAGGAGGAGACAGAAGCGTGGTCAAACAGGCCGAAGGTCAGAGGCTGGCAGCAAGCAGACGTCGTCAGGAACAGGCCGGGTAACAAGAATCAGGAACAATCAGGTAGCAGAAGGCAGAATAACCGGACACGCTGTAGACTGGACAGCACAGAGGCACTGTAACAGGTTCCTTAAGTAGCCCTTTAGGCGCCAAGAACGGTCGCACGGCGTGTCTGCGCGCGCCCACGTGAAACCGTGCAGCCGTTCGTGACCCCGCGCACCCGTGTGCGCCCGTTCGTACCATCGTGCACCCGCGCGCGCCCATGGATACTGGTTAGTTCTCAATGAGGGGATTCCGTGGGCAGGCCTTCCATAAGCCACTGGATTCTGGGGACAACCATGACAGTACCATCCTTTTTGGCAACAAAAAAGAACCCTGCTCCTGCAGGCGATGAGGATTGCCGGATGAAACCTCTCTCCAGATTCTCAGCGACATACTCAGACATGGCCTGGGTCTCTGGAATGGACAAAGGGTAGGTACGACCCCTGGGCAGGGTTGCTCCAGGGACAAGGTCAATAGCACAGTCAAAAGATCTGTGGGGAGGAAGCACCTCAGCAGACTTCTTGCAGAACACATCTCGGAAATCTCTGTATGCCGCAGGAAGATCAGACGATACAGATGTGGTAGCAATGGGAAGTTTCCTCTTGGGGGTCACCTTGGGAAGACAGGATGAGAAACACGAAGGACCCCAAGCCAGGATCTGCCCAGAGACCCAGTCCACATGTGGTGAGTGGAGCTGTAGCCAAGGAAGGCCCAATAAAATGGGGGTAAAGGCCTTGGGTAGGATGAGGAAGGAGATCCACTCCTGGTTGAGTATTCCTACCGACATAATACAGTGATGGCGAACCTTGGCACCCCAGATGTTTTGGAACTACATTTCCCATGATGCTCTTGCACTCTGCAGTGTAGTTGAGCATCATGGGAAATGTAGTTCCAAAGCATCTGGGGTGCCAAGGTTCGCCATCACTGTCCTAATAGGTAGCGTCTGGAAACGGATAGGGCCCCCTGGGAGCACAGTGCCATCAATTGCCGAGACTACCAGTGGAGTAGCGAGGGGAGAAAGGGTAAGCTTCATAGAAGAAGCAGTCTTCCAGTCCATAAAATTGCCGGCAGCCCCGGAGTCCAGATATGCTAGGACCGATTGGGGAGAAGTGCCTACATGGAGGAACACCGGAAGAAGAAGACGAGAAGGTGATGTTTCTGGGTCCAATACTCCACCTTCCAAATGTATTAGACCCGAGCGTTTCCCGGACGAAGCGAGCAGGAGTCACGAAAATGACCCTTGCCCCCACAATAAAGACACAAGCCCAAGGTTCTGCGTCTAGCACGTTCTTCAGGGGTTAGTCTGGTCCGGCCCAGCTGCATGGGTTCCACAGCAGGCAGAGGATGCTCCACAGGGCGACGGGAAAAAAAAGCTCAGGCTGACTTGGACATAGGGGATGCTGGCGTCTTTTTTCTAAGGACCTCTCCTGGAAACGAATGTCAATCTGATTGCATAAGGAAATTACATCGTCCAGACCGGCGGGGATAGCTCTTCCTGCTAATTCGTCCTTCACTCGGTCAGAGAGGCCATGTAAAAAGGTTGCGACCAGGGCCTCATTGTTCCAGCTCAATTCCGCTGTAAGGATACGGAACTGAAGTGCATATTGTCCCACTGAACAAGATTCTTGGCGAAGGCGTAAAAGGGCACTAGCCACAGAAGAGATCCGAGCTGGCTCCTCGAAGATATTACGAAAGAGCTTCAAGAAGTTGGACAGGCTGGAAACCACTGGATCATTTTTCTCCCACAGGGGAGCAGCCCAGGCTAAAGCTTCACCGGAGAGGAGGGAAATTATATAGGCTACCTTTGCCCGATCGGACAGAAATTTTTGAGGCTGGAGCTCAAAATGAATGGTGCATTGGCTGAGGAAGCCCCTGCAGGCCTTGGAGTCCCCAGAGAAACGGGACAGAGCTGGCAGTACTAATGAATGCGTGGATGCGACTGGTGCGATAGGTGCAGTCGCAGACTGTACTTGAGGCTGCAGGTTCGGGGTCCCCAAGGAAGCATGTAGCTGCTCGAAGCGGGAAGCCAGATCTTGAAGGAATCGCATCACCTGAGTCTGATTCGATTCCTGGGTTTTAAGTCTCCGAACTATGCCCTGCAAAGGATCGACTGCAGGAAGCAGCACGTCAGCCGGGTCCATGGCTGATCAAACTGTCAGGTCACCTTGAGCCCAGGTGACAGATGCACACCGTAAGGATTAGGAGTGCACCGCAAGGTTGTGGACCCTACGGCTGGTCTCTAGAAATGAACACATGGAGACAGGTAAGCAGACGAACTCTATTGCATAACCATGACATGGTCTCAATGCAGATCTGGACATGAATTGTTTCATAAGTAATCTGTAAAGTTGATATATTTCTTGATGTTGCTTTATACTTTTTTACATTTCTGAGTCCTTACCCATGGCCACATCACCCTGGATGTGCCTGATCTCAGAGGCTAAGCGGATTTGGGTCTGGTTAGTACTTGGATGGAAGACTGACTTGGACTACCCGGTGCCGTAGGCTTTGTGTGCTTGATATCATAAGCCTTCAAGAATGCAGTTTTATTTGTCATACTATATAGAGAGGATCAGTTTTTAAGTTGTATATAAATTTGTACTATTTTATTTATTATTTTTATTTTGGTGTTTTTATTGTATTTTATCTTGCTACTAACATTGTATTGGGTTTATCCAAAAACGGCCACAAACACAAATACTGTTCATAATTGGCATAATAAAACGATTGATGGGTTGTATTTCTGCATATCATGAGTAGTAGTTACATGGAGCCGACACAGGCAGAATAGGTTTTAGCGTAGAAAGAGTCTTTTCAGTCATGTCATGAATCCCATAGTAACAGCTGTGCTGCTCCTGTGTCCTACCATCTTCATTATACAAAGTGGGAGGTAACACAGTGGAGAGGGAATGTGCAAAATAAATGTCATTCTCGTGTGATGGCTCAGCCTGACCCCTCGATGATGTTAATACAATGAAAGGCCTAGGGGCATAGTTGAACTGTGGCTTCAAAGCACTTATAGAGAGAGCAAGCTGACAGCGGAAGCTTACGTTGAAGGATCCGATCCATTGCCATCAGTCCCGATGGTTGCAGATGGGGACTTTTTAAAAGTTTATAGGCTCATGGCTTAATACATGTAAGTGGTTTCTATTTTTATGTTTTTTCAAAACAAAATAACAATGAGCACTATATAGGTTCTTATTGTCTTTTAACGTGTAAATACACACTGAATCGTCCATCCATCCACCCACCTGAGCTGCCGAGGTTCTCCAAGAGCCAGGCTCCTTTCTATTTAACTACTTCACGCGAAAGACGGCTACAGCGCGGACGCTAAGTGCCGAGAGGGCGTCCCTGGACGTCCTCCCGTTTACTCTCTCCCCGTGTGCCTCAAGGGTGCGCAACAGGGAAAATCTGTGTTGGCCGTGTCATTTGGACACGGCCAATCACAGATCGCTGTAAACGGCCAATCACAGCGGCCGTTTACAGCGCGATCGTAGCTGCCAATGAGAGATGATCTCAAATGTAAACATATGAGATCATCTCTCATTGTTGGCTCTCCCTCCTCACACAGAGACAGCGTGTGAAGAGGGAGAACAATCTTTGATTTTTTTCAGTGAGTGTTACACAGTGTTAAAGTGTGTTACAGTGCCCACAGTACCCATCCATGCCATCTGCCAGCCCCATCTGCCAGAGCCATCTGCCAGTGCCAGAGCCATGTGACAGTGCCATCTGCCAGCCCCATCTGCCTGAGCCACTTGCCATCTGCCAGTGCCATCTGCCAGTGCCATCTGCCAGAGCCAGCCCCATCTGCCAGAGCCATCTGCCAGAGCCATCTGCCAGGGCCATCTGCCAGTGCCATCTGCCACCAGTGCCATCTGCCACCAGTGCCATCTGCCAGTGTCAAGTGTCAGTGGCACGTATCAGTGCCACCTGTCATCAGTGCCACATATCAGTGCTATCTGTCAGTTCCCCCTGTTGTCAGTGCCAAGTATCAGTGCCATCTCTCAGTGCCACCTGTCTTCAGTGTCACCTGCCACATCAGTGTCACCTGTCAGTGTCACCTGCCAAATCAGTGCCATCTGTCAGTGTCACCTGCCACATCAGTGTCACTTGTGATCAGTGCCACCTGTTAGTGTCACCTGCTAGTGTCACCTGCCACATCAGTGTCACCTGTCAGTGTCATCTGCCACATTACTTAGCCCTTGTACACAGGGTCGGACATTCTGACAACCAAATCCGTTGGATTTTGTCCGACGGATTTTGTCCGACGGATTTTGTCCGATGGATTTTGTCCAAAACAGTTGCATACACACGGTCGGACCAAGTTGTCGGATTTTGCGGTTGCCAAGAACGCAGTGGCGTAAGCCGTGTACGGCAGGACTAGAAAAGGGAAGTTCAGCACCACGTCTGGCACCCTTTGGTCTCCTTCTGCTGATCTCGTGTTAGTAGAAGTTTGGTGAAAGACGATTTGCGCTTTTCAGATTAGTGATTCAGATCGCTACTGCTCTTCGGTTTGTGCTTGTGTGTGCGTATCTGATAATCAGTGCGTGCAGTCAGTAAGTATTTGTTTCTCATTGTGGACTATATCTTGGTATAGTACACTTTGATTTGCATTTCTTATTGTCTGCTTGCTTCTGCTATTCAGGTCGTTCTTTCAGGCCTTGCTGTTTATCGGTGCTTTCTGTTTATCCGTTCTGACCAGCCGACCGTTTTCAAACCATGTTTCGTCTACATACTCGTTGTAGAGTTTGTGCTGTGCAGGGGCTTCGTGTTGGGGTTCTTACTTTGACACAAGCCCAGTCCATGAACAGGGAGGGGAGGCGTTTGTGGACCAAGAATTGATTGCGCCAGCGTGACCAGTTCTCGCACATGCCTTTGCTCCGTGAGATCTGGGAGAATAATCCTGATGATTTCAGGAATTATCTCCGGATGACGGACCCCGTTTTTCACCGTCTGCTGGCTTTGCTGACCCCTTATATCACCAGGCAGGATACCTTCATGCGGCAAGCCATCACTCCGGAGCAGAGGCTCATCGCCACGTTGCACTACTTGGCGACAGGGAGAAGCCTTCAGGACCTCAAGTTCTCTACAGGCATCTCCCCCCAGGCTCTGGGGATCATTATTCCAGAGACCGGTTCTGCCATCATTCAGGTCCTGCAGAAGGACTATATGAAGGTAAGTTTTATCCTTAAACATCACATTCTATGTATTTCATGATTGCTAATGTCTTGCATTTCTTTCCTCATTCCCTAATTACCATCATTGCAATATGCTCTACTCTGTCCCTTTGTCCTCAGGCATATTTGCCTCACTAACTTCCCCACCATGCTCTTCTTGGCCCATAAAACTATAGTCTAGTCACTTACCAATGTCTTTTGTTAGCTCTATAGTATTGCTTTCCCCTAAACACCCCCTATAATGTCTACAAATGTGATGAGTGTGCTTCAATTCATGCAGAGTGACATTTTTTTAATTTTTGGGGTTGTGCCAAACTCATTAGGAACCCCCCTCCCCCCAACTGCTAGCTCAGCTGATAGCAATCCTCTATCTGATGACTTTACCAAACCCAATACACACTATACCTACCTTTTTGATTATCACATTTATGGATGAATTCACCTAAGCATGTACTGCAAGGGCCTGCCTCAATACTTTCAAATGCTATTTTTATTTTGTTTTTTAACCTATTAATTATCTGGATATTGTGGCAGCACGCAGGTAAAATCACCTGGTTGTATTCAGGATGGGAAATATGTGTGTCCTAGATTCAGGCTTTATGCAGACTTTTACAATTAGAGGGGAAGAGTTAATGAGCCCAGCTGTAGTAAGTGGGCTCATTAAGACCTCTACAAAAAACCCCAGCATGCATAGGGAGATGCTCCATCCTGGAACCAGTTTTGTGTGTATAGACTGGGGAGTCTGAGATCTGTTCTGTGCGGTGAGTTAACGCCTGTGTGGCAAACCCCTACAATAGAGACAGGGACTGGGGCAGCACAAGGCTGCACCCAGTTGTTAGACAGGGAGTCTACGTGTGTAGTTAGAGGTCAAGCTGACCAGGATTTATTTTCTTGTTTTATTTTGTTTGGCTGTTATATGTATCACTGCATGTAGGCTAAATAAACTGGATCTTTTGTTTTTTGCACCTACACCGCTGTCTGCTGTGCCTGACTTTGTGTTGTGAACCCATCCAGGGGGTCACACACACCCGCTACCGAGCGAACCCCCTCACAGTTGGTGGAGAATTTTGGCAGTTTTTTTTTTCTTTTTCTTTTTTTTTGTTGTTAAGGCCAGCATGGAGGAGATACTGAGACAGCTGGCTCTAGCAAATGCAAACCAGCAGCAAGCAAATGCAAATCAGCAGCAAACAAATGCAGCTTTACAAAAGAGCCTTGCAGCTCAACAACAAGCCCAGCAGCAGGCAAATGCAAATCAGCAGCAGACAAATGCAACTTTGCAGCAGAGTTTGGAAGCCCAGCAGCAGGCAAATGCAAATCAGCAGCAGACAAATGCAACTTTGCAGCAGAGTTTGGAAGCTCAGCAACAAGCCCAGCAGCGATCTGAAGCCCGCTTCATAGACCTGTTGCAGAAGCAAGAGCAGAATTTTCAACAGCAAATAGAGACATTGATACAGCAACGTCCGCAGACCAATGAAGCAAGTGGGTACAATAATACCGCAACCTTTGGTGTGAGCCGTTTACTGACAAAAATGACTGGAGAGGATGATCCGGAGGTGTTTTTGACCACATTTGAAAGGACTGCTGAAAGGGAAAAGTGGCCTAAGGAGCAATGGGCTGGACTGGTGGCCCCTCTGTTAACTGGGGAATCGCAGAAAGCTTATTATGACCTAGAGCCTGACCAAGCAAAAGACTATGTGGTGCTAAAAGCAGAAATATTGGCACGGCTGGGTGTCACCCTGGCAGTCCGGGCTCAGCGTGTGCATAACTGGACTTTTCAGGTTGGAAAACCTCCCAGGTCTCAAATGTATAATCTCATTCACCTGAGCAGGAAGTGGCTGCAGCCAGAGATTTTGACCGCACCAAACATTGTGGAACGTGTGGTTATGGATCGTTTCCTGAGAGCTCTTCCTACTGCCATCCAAAAATGGGTAAGCCATGGAGACCCAGAAAATGCAGATAAACTTGTGGATCTGGTTGAGAGGTACTTGGCTACAGAGAACTTGACCACCTCTTCCAGGGACTCATGGACTTTCCCCCCTAAGACCAGATCATCCCCAGTGGCGGGTAAGATGACTCCAAGGGGTGAGGGTGGAGAGAGTGAGAGGGTGGGAGTTCTACCTAAGGTCTGGCGGGAGCAGCCCAGGAAGCCCATGCTGCAAGAGGCAGCGAAAAAAATTATTTGCTACCGCTGCCGGCAAGAGGGACATATTGCAGCCAATTGCCGAGTTGTGGATGAGCCTATGCAATGTGACTTTATAAGGGAGAGACGTCAGTCGCTGTTTGCGACAGTTGCATGCACTGCCATTCGGGGACCTGAGAAACATTTATGTAAAATGTGTATTAATGGTAGACATGTTGATGTGTTGCTAGATTCAGGTAGCCTAGTAACATTGATAAAAGCTGAATTAGTTACTACAGAGGTCTCTGGGAAGAACAGGGTGGCTGTTATTTGTGTGCATGGGGACACCCGAGAGTATCCTGTAACTTCAGTGTTTTTTGAGACCCCCAAAGGTAACCTCTCTCATCAGGTGGGGTTAGTGTCTCAGTTACCACATGATGCTATTGTGGGAAGGGATTTTCCAAAATTCTGGGAACTCTGGGATTGTCCTGAGGCCCCCATTGGTGCCCCTATAAACCAGGAAGATGACCAGAATTCCTCTGGGAGTGGTGAGGACTCTCCTGAATTTCCCTTGTCGGTATTGGCGGGGGAAACTCGAGAAACTGGGGAGGAGCCAACATCCTCAGATGAAAACATGCCGTCTGTGGAGTTTTCGGATCTTGAGGTTCACAGGGAAAATTTTGCCACAGAACAGTTAAAAGACCCCACCCTAATAAAGGCACGGGAAAATGTGGTGAAAATAGATGGCGAGTTAGTGAACCCAGATAAGACTTGCCCTTATCCTTACTTCACTATGGAAAGGGACCTGCTATATCGAGTGGCTCAAAGGGCAGAAGAAACCATTGAGCAACTTGTAGTGCCCAAACCTTACAGGAAGTTGGTTTTAGAATTGGCTCATGGACACATTCTGGGAGGTCATCTGGGGACAGAGAAAACCAGAGAGAGGGTATTGCAGAGATTCTATTGGCCTGGGGTCATGAAGGAAATAGAAAAGTATTGTTCCTCCTGCCCTGTGTGTCAGAAGTCGGCACCTATGCCACATTTCCGTAACCCACTGGTACCTCTTCCTATCATTGAGGTCCCCTTTGAGAGGATCGCAATGGATTTGGTAGGTCCGATAATGAAGTCTGCTAGGGGGCATCAGTACATTTTGGTTATATTGGACTATGCCACCCGTTATCCGGAAGCAATTCCTCTCCGAAATACCTCGGCCAAAACCATAGCCAAAGAGCTATCCCTTGTTTTTAGCCGCGTGGGTATTTGTAAGGAACTGCTTATGGACCAAGGTACACCCTTTATGTCCCGGGTTATGAAAGAATTATGCAAGTTGTACAAAGTGAAGCAATTGCGTACATCTGTGTATCACCCCCAAACAGATGGGTTGGTTAAAAGATTCAACAAAACCCTAAAACAAATGTTAAAGAAGGTGGTGGATAGAGATGGAAAGAATTGGGATTGTCTAATACCCTATCTGATGTTTGCCATTAGGGAGGTACCCCAATCCTCTACGGGTTTCTCACCCTTCGAGTTGCTCTATGGGAGACACCCAAGAGGGCTGCTGGATATCGCCAAGGAAACTTGGGAAAATGAGAGTTCTCCTCACAGGAGTGTGATTGAGCATGTCGCCCTGATGCAAGATAGAATTGCACAGGTAATGCCAATTGTAAAGGAACATTTAACCCAAGCGCAGTTAGCACAGCAGAGAGTGTACAACCGTGGGGCCAAGACACGTACTTTTTCCCCGGGGGATAGGGTCTTGGTGCTAGTCCCTACGGTTGAAAGCAAATTTCTGGCCAAATGGCAAGGTCCATATGAAGTAATTGAAAAAATTAGTGAGGTGAACTACAGGGTTAGACAGCCAGGAAGGCGAAAGCCAGAGCAGATCTATCACGTCAATCTGCTGAAAGCCTGGAGGGATAGGGAATCCCTAGTCGCAGAGACTTTGTCACAAGTACAGCCTGATTGCTTAGTTCCTGAGGTTGGAATAGCAGACACCTTATCGAAACCCCAACAACAGGAGGTTAAAGAGTTTGTACTTCGTAACAAAGAGATTTTCTCTGAGCTTCCGGGACAAACATCTGGCGTAGAGCATGACATTATCACCCCGCCAGGAGAAAGGGTAAAACTAAAACCTTATAGAATACCAGAGGCCCGACGGGAGGCAATACGTGGGGAGGTTCAAAGGATGCTGGAATTGGGTGTGATAGAGGAGTCCCAGAGTGACTGGTCCAGTCCTATTGTACTAGTGCCCAAACCTGATGGGAGCTGGCGGTTTTGTAACGATTTTAGACAATTAAATAAAGTTACAAAATTTGACACCTACCCCATGCCACGTATAGATGAGTTGGTTGACCGGCTGGGAACAGCCCGATATATGACAACTCTTGATCTCACCAAAGGGTATTGGCAAATTCCCCTGGCCGAGTCGGCCAAGGAGAAAACTGCGTTTGTAACCCCAGATGGGGCATTCCAATATAAGAGAATGCCGTTTGGGTTACAGAATGCACCGGCAACATTCCAGCGGAAAATGGATAAGATTCTGAGGCCCCATCATAAATATGCTGCAGCTTACCTGGATGATGTGATTATCCATAGCACAGACTGGGTCTCACATTTGCCAAAAGTACAAGCAGTCCTAGACTCTATCCGGGAAGCTGGGTTTACGGGCAATCCAAAGAAGTGTACCATTGGACAGGAGGAGGCCAAATATCTTGGGTACACTATTGGGAGGGGGGTGATAAAACCCCAAGTCAATAAAGTCGAGGCCATACAGAGTTGGCCACGTCCCAACAGCAAGAAACAGGTACGAGCCTTTCTGGGAATCGCTGGCTATTATCGACGATTCATTCCCCATTTTGCTTCTCAGGCTGTGCCCCTCACCAACCTGACAAAAGGGAAAGAGTCGGTTATGGTTAAATGGTCCCCAGAGGCTGAGGAAGCATTTCAGTCCTTAAAAACAGCCTTATGTAGCCAGCCAGTGTTGTACTCACCAGACTTCTCTAAGGACTTTGTTGTACAAACTGATGCATCAGACGTTGGGTTAGGAGCAGTGTTATCCCAGGTCTGGAACGGGGAAGAGCACCCAGTCATTTACCTCAGCAGGAAGTTAAAGTCCCATGAGGTAAATTACTCCACGATTGAGAAGGAATGTTTAGCAGTGAAGTGGGCTCTAGATTCCCTTCGGTACTATCTGCTAGGTAGGCACTTTGACCTGGTGACTGATCACGCTCCTTTAAAGTGGATGGCTCAAAACAAGGAGACCAATAGAAGGGTAAATAGGTGGTTCCTGGCCCTACAGGAATTTAACTTTACAGTTAAGCATCGCCCTGGTGTTAAAATGGGGAATGTGGATGCTTTGTCTCGGATACATGCGTGTCTGGCTGCTTGTGTTACAACCCCAAGGTTGAAACAAGAGGGGGGGGGGGGTATGTGGCAGCACGCAGGTAAAATCACCTGGTTGTATTCAGGATGGGAAATATGTGTGTCCTAGATTCAGGCTTTATGCAGACTTTTACAATTAGAGGGGAAGAGTTAATGAGCCCAGCTGTAGTAAGTGGGCTCATTAAGACCTCTACAAAAAACCCCAGCATGCATAGGGAGATGCTCCATCCTGGAACCAGTTTTGTGTGTATAGACTGGGGAGTCTGAGATCTGTTCTGTGCGGTGAGTTAACGCCTGTGTGGCAAACCCCTACAATAGAGACAGGGACTGGGGCAGCACAAGGCTGCACCCAGTTGTTAGACAGGGAGTCTACGTGTGTAGTTAGAGGTCAAGCTGACCAGGATTTATTTTCTTGTTTTATTTTGTTTGGCTGTTATATGTATCACTGCATGTAGCCTAAATAAACCGGATCTTTT
This sequence comes from Lithobates pipiens, assembly GCF_037356315.1. Lineage (NCBI taxonomy): Eukaryota > Metazoa > Chordata > Amphibia > Anura > Ranidae > Lithobates > Lithobates pipiens. The sequence goes on along the minus strand of NW_027507718.1, from coordinate 212,230,020 downwards.
GTTTTTTGCACCTACACCGCTGTCTGCTGTGCCTGACTTTGTGTTGTGAACCCATCCAGGGGGTCACACACACCCGCTACCGAGCGAACCCCCTCACAATATGTAATAGCAGAATGTCAAAATGTGCTTCCATTTTCTTTTTGGGATTATGACACTTCTTACCTGTCCGGTGGGCTGCCAATAGTGTAACTAAGGAGGGGCTTCCCAAAGTATCACACGTTATTTAGCCATTCAGCTCTCAATCAAGTGGAGAGGGTTACCTGTCCAAAACATCCCCCCTCCTTTTTTAGCAAGGGCCCATCAGATGGGGGGGGGGGTGAGGGGTGGGGGAGGGATGGGGGGTGATGACTCTCATAAGGGGACCTTATACTTTAGGCTTTAAATACTCAGTTCCCAAAATGTTATACTAATTTTGTCAAAAAATGTTGGTGTCTAATCTGCTTGCAATGTTGATTTGTCAAATTACTAATTTTTGTTCTTGTTTCACTACACAGTGTCCTTTAACGCCACAGGAATGGCAGACTGGCCTCCCACTTTGCCAGTTTTTTTGTGCCTTTTTCACCAACAGTGCAAACCCAAGTTCAGAGCGAGATGAGGGGACAGTCTCTTCTTCCGATAATCGTATTATGTTGTGGGTCTGCTACATACACACCTTGTTTTTGTAACTAATGTATTTAGTGCATTACTGACCAAAATCGTGCTCATTTTCAGCACCATGGCAGGAAAATGGCATGACCCAAATTTACACCTCACTGTGGGTGTTTTTTACTAAAGGCACATCCACTATGCACTACAAGTGCACTGCAAATGTACACCTGAAACTGCACTTGGAGTGCAAAGTGGAGTTTCCTTTAGTAAATCACACTCCTTCTCAGCACAAACTAAAATTTTACTACAAATACATTTTTGGCGCAATGAAAAAGGAAGCCACACATTGTTGATAATTAACATTTTTAATCCAAGCACATTCACATGTGCGTTTCGAAAAGGTTTTTACAACAAACCAAGAAATTGTGTGTATCAAAAACAGAGTTTAATCAAAATTTTGTTTACTTGGTGTTTTTGTGTAAACAGGCATGTATCAAACCGTAAAATACAGAACACAGGAACTTACAAAGTTCAACTTTGAAAAGTGAAGACAATATCAGACATGAGTATGTACAAACTGGGCTGATATTGCCTTCATCACATGGGGTGTGACCCCTGAAAAATCCAAATTTGGAAGATGCACAGTGTGTCAACATGTGCTATCTCCCATCATGGGGGATCAATGTACATGCTTTTGGGCTGCAACCCCTTCATCTCAGCCACTTTACACAAAACACGTACATTGATCCCCCATGATGGGAGATAGCGCATGTTTACACACTCAAAATTTTTTGTTTAAAATAGCAAAAATAAAACCATATCTAGTTTTTTGTGTTTCACACTCTCCCCAAAACATCAATGATGTTCTTCATTTTATTTTTAACATCATTGATGTTTTGCTGTATATTTTCCAATATTTCCCGATTGCACCCCATTATCTCCCCAATCAGGATCTGGGCACTTTCACTGGTAAAACAAAGCAAAAAACACACCATGTAATAAAAATATGGTGACATACATTGATGAGCTTACCGGAAGCTGTGTTCTCCGACACTCACCTGTTGTGGTGACAATTTGCCCAACCTCCACGATCTCTCCTTCCTCCTCCTCCTCCTCCTCCTGCTCCTCTGTTTCTGCTTTTGGGAGTTGCCCTTCTTTGGGAAGGGTGTGGTCTCTGGTGTCCTCATACTTGCCGAGTCTTCTCTCCCCTATGAGAATGTAAAAATACAAAAATTAGCACACAGAGGGCAGAAATAGGAATATGAAACATTGCTTGGAAGTGTTGTACAATTGTTTTTTGGCCGAGTTCCAAGGTGAGAACATTATTGTGGACACTTGGTTAAGCTGGAATACTTCCCTGCAGAACAATGTTTCTTATGAACGAATGAAACCATGAACTTGAAAGTGGCCATTTTAAAATGCACAACATGAAATCAAAGCACATGGAGCAGTATGCAAGCAAGAATAATCATATGAACACACGACAACTACTTACTTTTTTGAAGAACTCTCTTGATCCTTCTGTACTGATCGTGCTCCCTCAGTTTCAGGTCTGACCAGCGTTTTCTCAGTTGATCCTTGGATCGTCGTACCCCAAAATTCTTCTGAAGACTCTTCACAACTTTATACATGATCTGGGCCTTTCTGATATTTGGGTTTGGGTAAGGGCCATACTTCCCATCATAGTCGGTCCTGTTCAATATGTCCACCATCTCCAACATCTCTTCAAAAGACATATTTGAGGCCTAAAATCTTCTCTTCCTGCATCGGGACGTTTCAGGCTCCAGGCTTTCCTCACCCTCCTCCTCGTTAGTGGAACTATTATTAGTGCGCACCTGCGTTCTCTCCGCCATGTGCTCTCCCCACTGCGCCGGAAGCGAAGGGGCAGGGAATAGTCTAGAAAGAACGTCAGGGGCGGGCAGAGTTTCAAGCATGCGCACTGTATATAAAACGCAACACGCGTGTATCGTCCGTATGATCTGGGAAGAGAGTGAGGCGCGGACGCGACGATCGTGCAAACGAAGGTAAAATTTTTAACTTGGTGCATCACTAGACTAGACTGCTTCTATCTAGGCCGATGTTGGGACAAGATTAGGAGGGTTTTTAATGGCATTATTAGTATTTGAGGGTTTGTCTTGTGTTGTGTCTTGCAGACAATATGGATCCATTAAAAAAAAATAATAATTTATGGGGCTATTCCTAGAACTCTACAAGGAGATACCCTGCCTGTGGCAGTTCCACAATGAGTTTTACTACGACATAAGAAAGAGGAACGCAGCGCTGCAGAAACTTCTTTCTTTGGTGTGGATCATGGTCCCCACGGCAGACATGGCCTATCTGAATAGGAAAATTGTGGCCATGAAGCTTACATATCTCAGGGAGAGAAAGAAGCACCTGGAGTCCTTGAGAGCAGGAGATCCAGATGCCGTTTATTACCCCAGGATGGTTTACTTTGAAGGGCTGCATTTTCTGGTAGACCAGGTGGTACCCAGGCCACCACTCAGGCCACCACTCTCCAGTCTTCCTTCAAGGCATCCTTCACCCCCCCCTGAGGCTTCCAATGTCCAACCTGGGCCTTCCAGGCAGCCACATGTGGTGGGGCCCAGCTTGAGACAGGTATTGCATTGTTGAACATATTTCTTGTGTTACATTTAATGATGTTAACTAGATGTTCTTATTGATCAGTAAGTTGTGATTTATCAAAGTGGTTTACATATCAAGAGACAGTAGTGACCAAAAATGATTGGGACGGGAAAGAAAAATGCTGGGCTCAGAATGATAGTCTGTTCTATTTGGTAACATTCAATTTACAAAAGCCAGGAGCACAAAATGGTGTGATTGTTGAGCAAAAAACTAAAACTATGTCCCCTTTTCATACACAGGAAGACCTCAGTCGGGGGGGGAGGCTGTGGCAAGTGGCAGCCAGGAGGTCGACCAACGCCCTCCTCCTCCTGCCCCAACTACAGGAGCCCAGCCACAGCCTCGTAGGATGCCTGGTGGGAAGTGCCCAAGGAAGACGAGAGAGTGATGGCCTGGGTTCAGTCTGGTCTGCCAGAAGATGCAGCCTCTTGAAGATCCACATCCTGGGGACATAAATGGCATCTGAATTTCCTGTTCTCTAGGACTTCGGGACCAGACTTCTCTCCCTGAGATATGTACTCCTCAGGCCACCAATTTTTAATATTCTAATTTTTTCATGTCTGCCCTGGGGGCCAAAGGCTGCACAAAAGTAACAAGTTTCTCCAGCGCTGCGTTCCTCTTTTTATTTTATTGCAACCAAAATAAAGGTTTTTTTTGTTTAATGAAATACTTGTGTATGTGTTTTCCTTCCAAAAGGCCAGTTTATTTGTGGGCAGGCAGGTACATTTCAAAAATACAAAGTGAAATGAATAACAAGGGGAAACCTCCTGTAAATTAAAAACGAAAAACCAAAGATAAAAAAATAAAATGTTGTTGTGGTAAGTTTACACACAAAAAACACCCCAAAAAAAGGAGAAATGAGCAAACTGTCTTTAAAGGAGTTTTTTAGGAATTAAAAAAAAAACATCCAAAAAAGAATAAACAAAATCTAAAATTGTGTAGATGTGACGCAAAATAAAATTGTATTTACGAAATGGTTAAAAAAGAGTAATGAAATACGTTCGGGAGAAGTGTGTGTGACTATGAGCATCAAAAGAAGTTCCTTCTAGCAGCATTGTAAAGAACAAGAGAATGCGCTTCATGAAAGAATTTTTAACATTGCAGCGTGACGAATGTGCTATATCGCTTACGAGCAATAGCTTTACCTGAACGAGCGCTTCCGTGTCGGAATTTGAATGTGAGCATGCGTGGCACTTATTCCGTCGGAGTAGGCTACACGTGATCTGAGTATGTCCTATCAGACCAGTTTGTCGGAAAATATTTCCAGCAAGTTGGAAAATTTGGTCCGACGGATATTCAGACGGAAACAGTCCGATGCATACCACACACAGTCAGATTATCTGACAAAATGGTCCGATAGGACACACTCCAACGGATTCTCCAACCGTGTGTACAAGGGCTAAGAATGTCACAAAGATTATTTTCAGCCGAGGAGGCATACGATATTCTTGCGGCCGACGAGAGCAACGGGGAGCTCTCCGCTTCGGATTCCTCCTCATATTCAGATTCTGAGTCAGAAGTGGACTACGAGCCTGTCCTAAGCAGTGGTACAATGACAGCCTCAGAGGAGGAAGATGAGAGTCCGCCCGTCAGACGAAGGCGTACTGGTGAGGAGGCAGTGCCATCCACCAGCACCGCAGTGCCATCCACCAGCACCACAGTACCTTGGCAAAGGCCAAGTACCAGTAGGGTGTCACCTCAGCCCCAAAGGGTTAGGTCCCATGCCAGCCTTCCCTATTCCCTTCAGAACCCCTTGTGGCTTCCTCCTAATTCAGGAGAAGCTAACATTCCCCCTTTCACTGCCCACCCAGAAGTCCAGGTGGACACAGAAATTTTTTCCCCCCGATAGACTTTTTCCATTTAATTTTTACTGAGAACATGCTTGCATCGATTGTGGCCCAGTGCAACCTGTATGCACAACAATTTATAGCAAGTAACCCAACGTCTTCTTATGCCCGTCCCTACGAGTGGAGAGCCCTAACAGTGGAGGAGTTAAAAAAATTTTTGAGCCTCACATTTTGTATGGGATTAACCAGAAAAAATGAATTATGTGCATTTTGGTCATCCCGCCCCATCAACCACATGCCCATATTTTCCTCAATAATGACCAGGACCAGATATCTCATGATTATGAGATTCCTACACTATAACGACAATACCCATTGCCCTCCCCGAAATGACCCAAATTTTGATAAGCTTTATAAAATTCGGATCTTCCCCCAGTTGTTTACCTAAGACCAACACATATGTGTGGATGAGTCCCTTATCAAATTTTCTGGCAGGCTGGGCTTAAAACTATTTATTCCCACCAAAAAGGCCCGCTATGGGGTGAAGATGTATAAATTGTGCGACCGAGTCACAGGGTATACATGTTCCTTCATGGTATACGAAGGGAAGGACACCCAGCTACATCCTCTTAATTGCCCAGAATACATTGAATCGAGTGGGAAAGTCATTTGGGAACTCATAAACCCACTCCTGGAGAAAGGCTACCATCTGTATGTGGAAAACTTTTATACAAGTTTGCCCCTGTTCCGCAACCTTCACAGAAAGAACACTCAAGCATGCGGCACTGTAAGGACAAACCGGAACTGCTTTCCACAAAGCCTCGTCAACAAGAAGTTAAGAAGAGGGGAAGCGGCGAGTTTACGGAATGAGGAATTTCTGGCTGTGAAGTGGAGGGATAGAAGGGATGTGTACATGCTTTCTTCGATCCACAACAATACATTTGTTGAGATCACCAGGAGGAATGGCCCAATCCAAAAGCTAACATGTATCCATGAATACAACATGTTCATGGGGGGTGTCGACTTCAACGACCAGATGCCCGATCCCTACCTTTCCACAAGAAGAACATACCAGTGGTATAAAAAAGTTTCAATTTATTTCTTTAATTTGGCCATATACAACACCTATGTAATCTATCACAAATCCACTGAAAGACCCAAACCATTCCTTGGCTGCCAGGAGGAAATCACCACTGCCCTTACATACCCGAACGGCCCACCAGAAAACATTAGATCCGATGTGATTAGCAGATTCTCTGAACGCCACTTTCCTGATAAAATCCCACCCAGACCAACAGGCCAAAAACGTCAGAAAAAATGCCGGGTGTGGCCAAACGAGGATTGAGAAGAGACACCACTTATCATTGTGCCCAATGTCCTTCCCAACCAGGCCTCTGCATAGGTAACTGTTTCCGTCGTTACCATACTTCAGTGAATTATTAGTGAAGTATGGTAAACATAACCCTCACTTCCTGACATTTACCTTCACACCCCTTATGCCTCTGCTTGCTCTGTAACTGACCCTGGCTTGTTCTTCGACCATGCTTCTGCCTACTGATTCTGTTTATACCTCTGCCTGATCTGGAACTGACCCTGGACTGTTATTTGACCACGCTTCTGCCTACCGATTCTGTACATACCTCTGCCTGATCTGGAACTGACCCTGGAGTGTTTGACTATGCCTCTTGCCTGCCTCTTGGACTGATCTTGTACCCTGCCAGTGGACCCGTGGGATTCATAACACAGGGGTCTCACATATGTGAGGGGCTCCAGAATTGTTTTTCTGGATGAAGAAAACAATTTCATTTGTTTTCCCATTCCTAGATTAGGGTCTACTATAGAAGTTTTCCCCTTAAGAAAGGCGGGACTTTTTAGGCATAGACTGTAACACCATTTATGGCTTAATGAAAATGTAAAAAGGTAATTTTATTTAAACATAAAAAGAAAAAACACATTATATATAGACATACATTTCCGAAAGGAGAAAGGGACACATTACTTCCTCCATATAATTATATTTGTAAAAACAAAAAATTTAAAAATTATTTCATATTTGTTTTTCCGAAAAACTCCTATCACATTGTATATAGGCGTATTCGGAAAATATACAAACAATAAAGCAAAAGCAAACTCAAGCAGAGTAGATATTGTGCATCCAATGTAACCTACGCGTTACGGAGTTATATACTCCTTCTTCAGGGATGATTCATTTTAGCACATTAACTTTGAAAAAGAGTAGAATCTATAAAGACATAAGAAAAGGATGTGTATATATGCGTACAAATGAATCATCCCTGAAGAAGGAGTATATAACTCCGTAACGCGTAGGTTACATTGGATGCACAATATCTACTCTGCTTGAGTTTGCTTTATTGTTTGTATATTTTCCGAATACGCCTATATACAATGTGATAGGAGTTTTTCGGAAAAACAAATATGAAATAATTTTTCAATTTTTTGTTTTTACAAATATAATTATATGGAGGAAGTAATGTGTCCCTTTCTCCTTTCGGAAATGTATGTCTATATATATAATGTGTTTTTTCTTTTTATGTTTAAATAAAATTACCTTTTTACATTTTCATTAAGCCATAAATGGTGTTACAGTCTATGCCTAAAAAGTCCCGCCTTTCTTAAGGGGAAAACTTCTATAGTATTCTATTTTGGGATGTTGGCTATGAACAAGCGGATTTCAATATATACCTCGCACAATTCTGATTTTTATAGATTAGGGTCTAGAGACTCTGAAGCTTCAAAGAGATTTGGGTGGGAGAAGCCTCTACCCCTGTCCCCATTCTGTCCTGAATGAGGCCCTACTTCTGCCTGCTGCCTGTAGGACCTATGCCATCATGCCTCTGCCTGTCGCATGAACTGACCACACCACATGGATGGACCATTTTCCTGCCTACTACCAGGACCAATATTTTGGCACTGCTGACAATCTCTGCCTGCACTGACCCTGGACTGTATATGGACAGTATCCCTGCCTGCTGCCTGTATTGACTATGGACAGTATACCTGCCTGTTGCCTGGAAAATTGGGTTCGCTTTTGCTGACCAAGTCCCTGCCTGCTGCCTGGACCAGTGCTATCATCCTGTGGACAACTGCGCTACTAAAACCACAGGTAATCTTTTGTTTACTCTTTGCTCAGCAGAATGTATTTTGGGGTGTAATTCTTGGTATGTGCATGCTATGTGTCCCTGGAACACCTGATGGTGTTCCTTGCATGTTGGGCCTCTGTATGTGGCCAGGCTGTGTAAAAGTCTCACATATTTGGTATCGACATACTCAGGAGGAGTAGCAGAATGTATTTTGGGGTGTCATTTTTGCTATGTACATGCTATGTGTTGGAAATATCTTATAAATGGACAACGTTGTGTAAATAAAATTCATTTTCATGCATTTCATTTTTTTTCCACATTTTCCCAAAACTTCTGGAAAAAAATGAACCACTCAAAAGACTCATTATGCCTCATAGATTATACATTGGGGTGTTAGCTTTCCAAAATAGGTTCACTTTGTGGGCATTTCCATTGTCCTGGTGCACCAGGGTCTTCAAAGGTGTAATAGGTGGATGAGAAATGAGATGTGTAATTTATGCTCCTAGAACGCCTGATGGTGCTATTTCAATATTGGGCCTCTGTATGTGGCCAGGCTGTGTAAAAGTCTCACACATGTGGTATCTTAATACTTAGGAGGAGTAGCAGAATGTATTTTGGGGTGTCATTTGTGGTATACACATGCCATGTGAGAGAAATAACCTATTACAATGAAAATTTTGTGAAAAAAAATCTTCATTTTGCAAAGAATTGTGGGGAAAAAAATGACAACATCAAAAACCTCACCATGCATCTTACTAAATACCTTGGGATGTCTACTTTCAAAAAAGGGGTCATTTGGGGGGTATTTGTACTTTCCTGGCTTGTTCGGGTTGCAAGAAATGAGATAGGCCACCAGGACAACAGGTGTGATCAATTTTTTATGGTTCGCACCACAGCTTGTAGACTCTATAACTTTCACACAGACCAAATAATATCCACTAATTTGGGTTATTTTTACCAAAGATATGTAGCAGTATAAATTGTGGCCAAAATGTATGAAGAAAAATTTATAATTTGCAAAATTTTATCACATAAACTAAGAAAAATAATTTTTTTTTCAAAATTTTCCGTCTTTTTAAATTTATAGCGCAAAAAATAAAAACCCCAGAGGTGATCAAATACCACCAAAAGAAAGCTCTATTTGTATGAAAAAAGGACAAAAAATTGATTTGGGTACAGTATTGCATGACTAAGTAATTGCCATTCAAAGTGTGAGAGCACCGAAAGCTGAAAATTGGTCTGGGCAGGAGGGGGGTTTAAGTGCCCAGTAGGCAAGTGGTTAAGAAGGAAAGTAGTTTGTTTAATGTTTAATGTTGGAGTGCATATTGACCTCTGTTGTGGGGGTCACTACAGTGAGGTGAGAAGTTTGCCCAAAAGGGATTCACCATAGTGTTTTCTACTTGCACGTTTTTGCAGCACTTACCTAGGAGACATATATATCACAACAAGTTGTATGGGACTACCACATTCACAATTATATTTACTTTTACCGATTTTTTGTTTATGATTTGTTTATAGTTTTTTCGAATTATTTGATAATTGCTGAAAACACATACAACATCAGTTCACAGATAGTGGTTATTACTTACCGATGAAATATAAGTGATTTTTTGCTTGCAGCTTTATTGACATGCTTGTGCACAGATAATCATATACACAAACATTAACAGCAAACTTTCTCTCTAATTAAGAATCTTTGTGCAGTCATGAATACATCTGTCACAGAACTCATTACAGCATTGCTATATGACCTGATTGATCCAAGTGATGCATTTGCTACCTTTACTGTTCCAGAGGTTAAAATAGGGGTTTTTGAGTCAATGCAGCCCCAGGCATAATAAGCCTTGGTACTAAAATGTAAAGAAAATAACTGGGAGTGATACAGGGAGTGTAGTGCCCAAAGACGCGCGTTTTTTCTGAGCTGGTTAGCAGAGAGCAGCTGGGGTGCGCTGGGTAACTGTGTTTGCAGCTGTGCAAGGTGGTACCACAGAGGTGATTCAGTTCGCATTGTGCGCTATACAAGTATTTCATTCATTCATTCATTCATAGAACAGCAGGGTGAACCAGTCAGGGTGAGTCAGTAGTCAGGCCAGGGATCATACACAGAAAAAATCAGGGATCATACACAGAAAAAATCAGTGATGGTTACAGGAGCAAGCCAGGTCATACACTGTGGGCAGGAGATAGCAGAGTAGTCAGCCAAGCCGGGATCAATCACAATGGAACAGAAAGGAGCAAAGAAAAAGGATTCAAGCCAGAGGTTCAGGATAAACGGGTACAGCAAGCCGGGTCGGTGGCGGGAAGTCCAAGGATCAGGATACACAATGCACAGGAGACACGGGAAGCTGAAGATAATACAGCAATCTGCATGTGTCATTTTTAAATAGGCCAGGGTGCACCAACATCTGTCACGTCGTGTAAGCACGTCTGCGTGCGCGCATGTGATTCGTCTAGCGCAATTACGATGAGTGCTGCCAGGATTGCCCATTCTTCAGCCATTTCCCTGACAGAATGTATTAATGCTTAATAAAGGAAAATGATTCTTTACTAAGAAGAACATGAATTTATTTTTTACAAGACTTGTATTGGTTTTACAGACAACTAAAGCTGAAAGTGTTGTTTGCTCCTTGATATAAAGTTCAAGTGTGTAAGCCTGGCATGTTTTATCTTTCGGATCTAAACTTATGTTTGAACAGTAAGACTTATCCGCCTACTACTCGTCCTCCTGTTGAAATATACATTAAATGGATTAAGAGGATACTCCAAAAAATAATTAAAATTGAGACAAATAAGGATCATGTTCTTAATCGTGTCAAGGACAAAATGGTTTTGAGGTCTTTGTCAGTAAGGGGAGACATTGTGATCAAACAAGCTGATGAAGGGGTTCATTTGTGTTGGAAGGATGAATAGATATTTCACAATATGAATAAAAGATTCTGAAACATGAGAAAATGTATAAGAAATGTTTAACCACTTTACGACCAGTGCACGATGATGTACGTCCATTTTTTGAAGAGGGATATCTCGGTAACGGCAGCAGTTGCTGCCACAACCAAGATATCCATCTCTTCAGGCGCTGGTCGCGTGTGCGATAATGGTGGTCTCCATGGCGGGTTCACTGCGAGATCACCGTTATCGGTGGCGGGAGAGGTGCCCCCCTCCCGCCGTTCTCCCGCACCCTCCACCGCTTACTGGAGCCGTCGGTAGCGGCGGAGGCGATCGGGTCCTGTCTGTGCCTGGGTATAGAGACGAGTGAGGCTAAGATGGCCCCCACTCGTCTCTATACCATAAGAGGGCGGAAGAGACGTCAAATCGTCACTTCCGCTCATACCTCTTAAAGGCACATTTTTTCAATGTCATTTTTTCAAATTTTTTTTTTTTTTTATATATATTGCATATATGAGATCTGAGGACTTTTTGACCCCAGATCTCATATTTAAGAGGACCTGTCATGCCTTTTCCTATTACAAGGGATGTTTACATTCCTTGTAATAGGAATAAAAGTGATTAATTTTTTTTTTTAAAACAGTGTAAAAATAAATAAAATCAATTAAAATAAATAAGAATTTTTTTTGTTTTTTAAAACACCCCGTCCTGACGAGCTCGCGCGCAGAAGCGAACGCATACATGAGTAGCCCCCACATATGAAAACGGTAGTCAAACCACACATGTGAGGTATCGCCGCGATCGGTAGAGTGAGAGCAATAATTCTACCCCTAGACCTCCTCTGTAATGTAAAAAATGCAACCTGTAGAATTTTTTAAATGTCGCTTATTGAGATTTTTGAGGGTAAAAGTTTGACACCATTCCACGAGTGGGCGCAATGTTGAAGAATGACATGTTGGGTATCAATTTACTCTGCGTAACATTATCTTTCACAATATAAAAAAAAATTGGCTAATTTTACTGCTGTCTTATTTTTTTATTCATAAAAGTGATTTTTTTCCAAAAAAAGTGTGCTTTTAAGACCGCTGCGCAAATACGGTGTGAAAAAAAGTATTGCAATGACCGCCATTTTATCCTCTAGGGTGTTAGAAAAAAACAATATATAATGTTTGGAGGTTGTAAGTAATTTTCTAGCAAAAAAAAACAGTTTTAAACATCTGGGTATCCTGGGTATTTTCCCACCTTTTTTCATCAGGTTGAGGTCACTTCCTGTGCATGTTCTGGGCATTTTCCTGCCCTTTTCCATCAAGTCTTCTGCGCGGATACGGGCTGGTGCCTTGAGGCATCTTTGGCGCATGCTCAGTTGGCACAGATTTCATCTTGCAGCAACACCCCATTGGTGCATGCGTAGTAATCCCTGGACTCTTACAGAGCCCCCCGAAGGGGTAGCCCCCGGACACCCATCCGGGATAAAGCTGGCTGAAAGAACTGCCAGAGAAGATCTGGAGTGTGGATATGCAACTCTGGTTCCCAGGAATTCTCTTCAGGGCCGTAATCCCTCCACTGTACCAGAAATTAGCGTCCGCAGCCCCTTCTACGGCAGTCCAGAATGGCATCCACCTCATATTCCTCAATCCCTATAATCATAAAGGGAGGCGGAGGATGGGCCCCACATTCCCCAAAGGGGTTCGGGGCCATGGGCTTCAGGGGGAAGGCATGGAAGACGGGGTTGCCCAATTGTCTTGGACAAAGGTGGAGAAGCAACGAAGGTACTGTTCAAGAGTTTGGTTCGTGCGTTCCGTTTGTCCATTGGTATGAGAGTGGTAGGCCGAAGACTAGTGGCTCTCAATGTCTAGAGCAAGACAGAGCTCCTTCCAAAATTTAGAGGTGAATTGGACCCCAAAATCCCCAAAATCTGATTCAATGTTACTGGGGACCCCTTGGAGGCGTATGATCTCCTTGATAAAAGCCTGAGCTGTTTCTGGGGCGGAATGAGTGCCAATCATAGGATTAAGAGCCATTTTTGTAAGGCGGTCCACAACAGCAAATATGGATGTAAACCCATCAGAGGTTGGTAGCTCCACTATGTAATCTATGCTGATTAAGAGCCATTTTTGTAAGGCGGTCCACAACAACAAATATGGATGTAAACCCATCAGAGGTTGGTAGCTCCACTATGTAATCCATGCTGATCTGTTCCCAGGGTCTGGAGGGAACAGGCCGGGGGCATAGGAGGTTCCATGATTTATTATTTTCCGTTTTGCTGTGATTGCATAATTTACGTAAGCGTGGCAGTCTGCCTTGAGGGTAAGCCACCAAAAGGTTTGCAAAAGCAAATCAGTGGTTTTGGTCACCCGAAATGCCCTGCTAACTTGTTGTCATGGCAGAGTTTGAGCACAGGAACTCTCAGTTGAAGGTGCACAAACACAGCATGGCTGTGGAAGAAAAGTCTGTCCTTTTCTTGGAGATGTTCTCCTGAGGGCAGTTGGTCTGGAGAGGAGGCCAGTTTTATCCTGGACAAGAGGTCATCCATAAGTAGGAAGACATTAAAGGGACGGAGTATCGCTTCCGTTGTTGGCGAGTTATCTGATGTGGGATACATGCGGGATAGAGCATCAGGTTTAAAATTCTTGGATCCCAGATGGTACATGATATGCATTTGAAATTGGGTGAAGAAGAGAGCCCATCTGGTTTGTCTAGGTCTGAGACGTTTAGCTGTAAGGAGGTATTCCAAATTCCTATAATCAGTGTAGACAAGTATAGGGTGCGAGGCTCCTTCCAATAGATATAGCCATTCTTCCAGGGCCAGCTGAATGGCAAGGAGTTCTCGGTCCCCTACATCCTAGTTCCTTTCGGCTGGGGACAACTTCCTGGAAAAGAAGGCAACAGGATACAAGATGGCTGTGGTTTCATGGCACTAAGAAAGGACTGCCCCAAATGCAATCTCTGAAGCATCGACCTCCAAAACATAAGGCAGGGCTGGGTCGTGATGACGAAGAACCGGTCAGAGGTGAATTGCTTCTTGAGTTTGTTGAAAGCCGTTTGTGTTGAGGGGGACCACAGAAAAAGGCTGTTTTGCTTGGTGAGTTGTGTGATAGGTAAAATTATTGACGAGAAGCCTTTGATGAATCTTCTATAAAAATTGGTGAATCCCACGAACCTCCGGATGCTTTTACGGTCCGAAGGTACTGGCCATTCAAGAACTGCAGTTACCTTCTGGGGGTCCATGGAGATGCCAGAATTCGAAATAATGAGGCCAAGGAATTGTATGGTATCTTTCTCAAACTCAAATTTTTCAAGCTTGGCGTCGAGTTTATGGGCTCGGAGGCGAAAAAGGACTTTTCGCATGTGGACGTGATGTGCCTCGAGGGAAGGTGAAAAAAATAGGATGTCATCTAAATGCACTATCATAAAGAGGTCAAGTAAATCCCGAAAGATGTCATACACTAAGTGTTGGAAAGTTTCTGGGGCGTTACACAGCCCAAATGGCATGACCAAATACTCGAAATGGCCAAACCTAGTATGAAAGGCCATTTTCCATCCATTGCCCTCTCTTATCCGTATTAAATTGTAGCCCCCCCCCCCCGTAGGTCCAATTTTGAGAAGACCTTAGCAGTGCAGAACCTCTGAATGAGCTCAGGGACTAGAGGCAATGGGTATCAATTCTTGATTGTGATACTGTTAAATTCTCTGTAGTCGATACATTGTCTTAAAAAATGGTGTCATGGTTTTGCAATAGTGTTTGTCTGCTTACCTGTATCCATGTGTTCATCTCTAGAGACCAGCCGACCCTCACCTGACTGCTTTTGTATTCCATCCTCTGGCATGACTCCACCCTAGCTCCTATCAGAGAACTCTATATTAACCTGTGCACTGCAGACCAACCCTGCTGATCAACCTTTGTGTGTTAGCTTCCTGTTACCTGCCGTGTGCTCTTCTGTTGTTCCGTTACCAACTTTGGCGTGTCCTTGACTATCCCTGTTTGCCTGTGATCCTGACCTTTTGGCGTGTCCCTGACTATTCCTGTCTGCTTGTGGCCCCGACCTTGGCTTTGTCCCTCACTATCCCTATCCTCCTGTTGCCTACTGTGGGTGTGAGCTGGGGGACCCTGGGGGTCGCGAACTGGAGCCAGTTGCAGCCAAGTCCATCCTCACCACTAGAGACGCTGGTGAACACCTGCTGGCTCTTAGACTCAGCACCCCAGGGAATCTTACGCTCTAACCCCAGTGGGATCTGTCTCCCGTCTGCAGCAGTCAGCCGTAGGGTCCACAACCTTTCGGTGCACTCCTGATCCCTACGGTGTGCATCTGTCACCTCGCCTCAAGGTGACCTGACAGTTTGATCAGCCATGGACCCGGCTGACGTGCCGCTTCCTACAGTCGATCCGTTGCAGGGCTTAGTTCGCAGACTTGAGACCCAAGAATCGCATCAGACCCAGGTGATGCGATTCCTTCAAGATCTGGCTTCCCGCTTCGAGCAGCTACAGGCTTCCTTGGGAACCCCGAACCTGCAGCCTCAAGTACAGTCAGCAGCTGCACCTATCGCACCAGTTGCATCCACGCATGCATTATTACTGCCAGCTCCGTCCCGTTTCTCTGGGGACTCCAAGGCTTGCAGGGGGTTCCTTGCACAATTCATTTTGAACTTCAGCTCCAAAACTTCCTGTACGATCGGGAAAAAGTAGCATATATCATATCCCTCCTGTCCGGCGAGGCGCTAGCTTGGGCTGCCCCTCTGTGGGAACTGAATGATCCAGTGGTTTTTAGCCTGTCTGATTTCTTGAAACTTTTTCGGAATATCTTCGAGGAACCGGGTCGTGTCTCCTCAGCGGCTAGCGCTCTTTTACGTCTCCGTCAAGAGTCCGCGTCTGTGGGACAGTATGCTCTTCAGTTCTGTATCCTCACAGCTGAATTGAGCTGGAATAATGAGGCCCTAGTTGCAACCTTTTTACATGGCCTCTCTGATAGAGTGAAGGATGAATTAGCAGGAAGATCCCTTCCTGCTGATCTGGACAGTGTCATCACCTTGTGTAACCAGATCGATATTCGCTTTCAGGAGGGGGCCCTGGAAAAAAGACGCCAACACTCCCCGTTCTTTAGGCAGCCTGAGCCCCGAGTCCCTTCTCTTCGATCCGAGGAGCACCCCCTGCCTACTGAGGAACCTATGCAGTTGGGCTGGACTAAGTTATCTCCCGAAGAACGTGCTAGGCGCAGAACTCTGGGCCTATGCCTCTATTGTGGGGCCAAAGGTCATTTCCGTGATACTTGTTCTCTTCGTCCGGAAAAACGCTCAGGGCTAATACATCTGGAAGGTGGAGTATTAGACCCTGAAATATCACCTTCACCTTCTCATCTTCTCCTTTCTGTGTTGCTTCATGTCGGTGCTTCCTCTCGTTTGGTCTCAGCACATCTGGATTCCGGAGCCGCTGCCAATTTCATGGATTGGGAAACTGCATCCTCCATGAGACTTACCCTTTTGCCCCTTACAACACCATTGGTGGTCTTGGCGATTGATGGCACGGTTCTCCCAGGGGGCCCTATCCGCTACCAGACTCTTCTTGTTAAGATGTCAGTAGGGACACTCCACCAGGAGTGGATATCCTTCCTTGTCTTACCTAAGGCTTCATCTCCTATCATATTAGGTCTTCCTTGGTTACGGCTCCATTCTCCACACGTTGACTGGTCTGCTGGACAGATCATGGCTTGGGGTTCCTCCTGTTCCTCTTCCTGCCTACTCAAGGGTACCCCAAAAGAGAAAATTCCTGTTACCACCATCCCAGTATCTTCTGCTCTTCCCGCTGTATATAGCAATCTCTGGGATGCGTCCTGCAATAGTCGGACTGATGCACTCTCTAGGTCATGTGGTACTCTGGATGAGGGGCCCACCTATGAACCTGAGTCGATCATTCACTCCAGTTCGCATAACCATTTACCTTTGCCTGTCCCTAATCTCCCTTGGACGCACAGCCAGGCTAACTTGTCTGCAAGTTTCACAGTTGCTATGCCCTGTGATGCGATTGAGATGGTCGCTACACCTGACAATACTATTCAGTCGGCCTCTGCACCAGTTATGCCAGTCCAGCCCATGCCCAATGAGCTTCCTGCTTCTTGTTCAGGACCTTCTGTGACCTGGCCTCACCCTACTGCTACTATGTCCGTTCAAACCCGTTTAAGAGGCTCAATCCATCCTTTGGATAGAATACCTCATTCGGCCAGGTGGGGTTTTCAATCTTTTTCTCAGGGTTCTCTGCATTCTGTTTGTGTTTCAGCTATCCAGCTTGACTCTTGTGACATGTCACCTTCTAACCAACCTGACTTCAGGGATCCACTGACCTCTGCCCAGTCTGGTGGTCCTGTTATGGATGCCCAGCTCATCTTTAAGGGTCTGGGGGACCCTGCTCAGGCTCCTGATCTTCTCATGCCCTTACCCATTCCTAAAAAGCCTTTAGTCCTCAAGTCCTCTCGTCCTCTCCATACCTTGGTTCCAGTCTCTGAGGATAATCTAAAATACGAGGTTAGTCAAGTTTTGGATTCCTGGCTCTGTAAAGGCATTCTTCAGTACCTCGTACATTGGAAAGGGTTTGGCCCTGAGGAGAGGTCTTGGATCACTACATCTGAGGTCTTTGCTCCTAGTCTGTTGAGGTGGTTCCATCTGGAGTTTCCCTTTAAGCCTGGACCCAGGCGGGGGAGGGGGAGGCATCGTAAGAGGGAGGGTACTGTCATGGTTTTGCAGTAGTGTTTGTCTGCTTACCTGTATCAATGTGTTCATCTCTAGAGACCAGCCGACCCTCACCTGACTGCTTTTGTATTCCATCCTCTGGCATGACTCCACCCTAGCTCCTATCAGAGAACTCTATATTAACCTGTGCACTGCAGACCAACCCTGCTGATCAACCTTTGTGTGTTAGCTTCCTGTTACCTGCCGTGTGCTCTTCTGTTGTTCCGTTACCGACTTTGGCGTGTCCTTGACTATCCCTGTTTGCCTGTGATCCTGACCTTTTGGCGTGTCCCTGACTATTCCTGTCTGCTTGTGGCCCCGACCTTGGCTTTGTCCCTCACTATCCCTATCCTCCTGTTGCCTACTGTGGGTGTGAGCTGGGGGACCCTGGGGCTCACCACCTGGAGCCAGTTGCAGCCAAGTCCATCCTCACCACTAGAGACGCTGGTGAACACCTGCTGGCTCTTAGATTCCGCGCCCCAGGGAATCTTATGCTCTAACCCCAGTGGGATCTGTCTCCCGTCTGCAGCAGTCAGCCGTAGGGTCCACAACCTTGCGGTGCACTCCTGATCCCTACGGTGTGCATCTGTCACCTCGCCTCAAGGTGACCTGACAAATGGTCCTTGTTTTCCACAGAGAAGAGCCAGCAGGAGAGGTAGAGGGCTGGATGAACCCTTTCCTAAGATTGTCATCAATGTATTTTCGGAGGAGTTCTAATTCAGGCTCAGAGAGTCGGAAGATCCTCCCAAATTGTATTGTAAAACCAGGAAGAAGCTCAATGGGGCAATCATACGGCCGATGAGGAGGCAGGGACTCAGCCCCCTTCTTGTCGAAGATGTCCAGGAATTCTCTTTAAACCTGGGGGAGAAGAGTGTTGTTATCCGTGGAAAGGGGTTGAACCATCAAACAGGCTTGTTGTGGGAAACAGTGGTGTAAGCAAAAAGGTAACCCGAAAGACACCACTTCAGTGGACCAATCAATCTGTGGCTGGTGTTGTCAAAGCCACGGTAACCCCAAAATAACCGGAAAAATGGGGGAAGAAATCGCATCCAGCCGAAGATATTCCTGATGGTCTAGTTCGGTGGTGGCCAATATGAGAGTGGTCTCATGGGTTATGGGACCCGAGGTTGGTGTGGAGCCATCTGCCAAATAAATGGTAAATGGCCGGGGCTTCTTGCATAGTGGGATTCCATACTTTTTGGAGAAATGAATGTCAATAAAGCAGCTTCAAGCCCCAGAGTCAATAATGGCTGCTACTCGGATTATCCTTCCCGGTATCTGCAAAGAGAGGCAGAGAGTGAGATGTGAAGATTTAACAATGTACAGTGAAAGAGATGTGGGTTCGATCCACTTACTCAGCCTAATGGGACATCCCTGAAGAAAGTGACCCGCTCCACCACAATACAGGCATAGATTGTTCAAACGACAGCGTTGTCGCTCGTGGGGTGTGAGGGGTGCACGAACTAAGCCGAGTTGCATTGGTTCTGCGTCATGCATTGGGGTTGATGCGTGGGTCTTAGGGGTTCTCAGGTGTGGAGCCATGGCTACTCATGGGAGCATCCATGTGGGACGGGCCATACGTTTCCTGTGACGTTCTCTGAGTCTGCGATCAAGTTGGATAGCCAATTGAATTGTAGGTTCCAAAGTATCAGGGAACTCCACTCTTGCTAATTCGTCTTTGAGGGACTCGGACAGGCCCAAGCGAAACTGATGGTGCAAGGCAGCGTCATTCCATGCAGTGTCTGTAGCCAGCCCACTTGTGGCATTCCGTTACATAGTCCTCAACAGGCTGTTTTCCCTATTATAGAGAGGTCAACACTGTTTCAGTCGTGGTGATTTATTGTGGGTCATCATAGAGGATTGCCATGGCATCGAAAAAAGAAGACAGTGAGTGCAGTATAGCATTCTCCCTTTCCAATAGCTGATGAGCCTATACTTGAGGTTCTTCTGTAAGTAAGGCTACTACGAACCCAATGTGAGTATCCTCTGAAGAGAAGGTCTTAGGCTGTAAGGTAAAGTATAGACGACAGGCGTTCCTGACATCCCGGAACTTGTGGCGAACCCCTGAAAAGCATTCCGACATAGGAACCCGCGGTTCAGAAGCTGGAGAAGAGATGGGCTGCTCTATAGCCATAACAGGTGGTTCTGCAGGGCTCAGAACTGAGGGATTGGCCACTGCAGTCAGCTAACCTTCCAATTAAAAGTAACCCTCTTGTATGGACATCAGGGTCTGAGACACAGAGGCCACTTTTTAGCACAGGGCCTCGAAGGCGGAGGCACTCTCCTCAGTCTCAGACATGGCTAGATTATTCTGTCATGAGGGCCACATACCTGATGTGAGACCGAAGTAGTGGGGAGGCCTCCCTTGCACCTCGGGTCCTTAAAGCCTCTGGAGATGGAGACAGAGACTTGGTGGACACTGAGTGGCAGGGGTGCAGAGCACCATGCAAGCCTTAGTCCGAGATCTGAGCCGAGGTCAAGTCCAGTTGGGCAACGAAGCATAAAAGGGTTAATCAGAAGAAGAATGGTCGAGATCCAAGCCGGAGTCGGTTCCAATCTGGCAGCTGAGTACAAAAGGGGCAAAGAAGTAGAATGGTTAAGGTACATATCCGAGGTCAATGGCAAGCAGTAATCAAGAGTAGTCATATAGGTTTCTAGGTCACAACAGGTTCAGACAGATAGCACACTAGCACAGGAACAAGGGGGGGCTGAAGATAATCCAGCAATTTGGCAGTGTCTGGGCTGGGCTTATATAGGAAAGTTTGAAGTCACTTCCTGTGCACCTCCTGGGGATTTTCCCGCCTTTTTCCATCAGGTTGATGTCACTTCCTGTGTGCCTCCTAGGTATTTTCCTGCCTTTTTCCATCAGATTAAGGTCACTTCCTGAACGCCTCCTGGGAATTTTCCTGCTCTCTTCCATCAAGTCTTCTGCGCAGGCGCAGGTTGGTGCCCTGAGGCGTCTTTGGCACATGCTCAGTTGCCACGGATTTCCTCTTGTGGCAACGCACCATTGGTGCATGTGTAGTAAGCCCTGGACTCTTACAATGTGTAACTATATGTAACAAACATGAACAAGGCATATTAACTACTAGCAAAATGCTGATACATTTCAGTAAATATACTAACACACAGATGTCATTCATTGTATTTCTTTAGGTACTGGTGCTACATAAGAATTGAATTATGTTTGAGTAATTGTACTGTACAACTGAGAGGAGCTTCTAAGCACTCCACTGCCTCACCCCTATAAGCTATTGCATGTTTGATGCGGTGCAATGTGCGTGAACTATTTAAGGCTTGGTTAAGATTTATAGACAATACATTTTTGGTTATGCAAGAGAATGTGTTATCACTGATGGAATGCAGTGAATTTCTAAATCATTTATGAATCATTTATGAATAACATGCAGGACGGCCATCGGGGGGGGGGGCACAGCTGTTACAATTATAAGGAGCCCCAGGGCCCGAGGGACCCGTCCAGGCCAGAGGAAGGCAGGACGGGTGAAGGGGATCCATGCTGTGCAGTATAGAAACAATCTCACAGTTTCTGCAGTTTTTGTGTCATTGATTTTAGACATCAAGCTTTTTACTGCCACCTCTGGCTACTATGTGCATGTGCACCCCTTGTGTGACAGTGATCTGCCTGTACTGTGCTTCTCAGCAACATGTCAGCTTTGTAAACAGGGCTGGTGCTACCACTAGGCGGACTAGGCAACCGCCTAGGGCGCACTGCCACCTAGGGCGCCTCGCCGCTGGTTATTTTATTCCTGCACTGTGCTTGCAGCTGTCAGTGCCATGTCAAGCAGCAGCGCCATCCGCCCCCCCCCCCTCCCCGTGCTCTGGCTTTCCGCTGATGTGTTTACACAGACAGTAATCCTCCTCTCTGTTCTGCTATCACGCAATGAGCCAGTAATATGTCCAGGTCACTGTTCAGCTGCAGCAACCCCCAGGGCGCTCTCTGTGTCTCAGTGTCAGGCAGCAGCCGCCCCCCCCCCCCTCCGCTCTCCCCTCTCAACTCTCCGCTCTCTGACTGTCAGTCCGCCTGTGACACATGTAATATGACATCTTGCCGAGGCCACTCTCCGCAGCGCTCTACAGTGTCAGTGTGTGTCACAGTCCATGCCATGTCAGTTCAGCAGCATAGCACCCCTAGCCCCGCCCCCCCCCACGCTCTCCTGGAACGGAGTATGGATGGAGGATGGATGCATGCTTCATGGGATACAGCATGACGGCGTGGTGCCTGACGGCCGCTCTCCGGGCTTGGGGTCAAGGAAGGAAGAGGGAAGAGGCGCCACACAACACAGGGTACACAGGCTGGCAATTACAGTAGAGTTGGTGCCAGCAAGGAACAGGTGTTACTGGTGTGGTAAGTAAAAAACTGTTGCTTTCTCTCTGAGTTAATGAGACTGTATATGTGAATGTGATGACCATGAAATGTAATGTTAAAATGTGAGTGTATATGTATTATATTAACTGTTGACTGATATGCCAAATGTCCCCCCCGAGTGTGTATTTGATGTGGTGCTGGTTAAGTGGCATTAATGGGCGCTGGTGAGGTGGCATTGATGGGCGCTGGTGAAGTGGCTTTGATGGGCGCTGGTGAAGCAGCATTGATGGGCGCTGGTGAAGTGGCATTGATGGTCGTTGGTGAAGTGGCATTGATGGGCACTGGTGAAGCAGCTTTAATGGGCGCTGGTGAGGCTGCATTGATGGGCGCTGGTGAAGTGGCATTGATGGGCGCTGGTGAAGGCAGCTTTGATGGGCGCTGGTGAAGCGGATTTGATGGACACTGGTGAAGTGGCATTGATGGGTGCTGGTAAAGGCGGCTTTTATGGACGCTGGTGAAGCGGATTTGATGGGCGCTGGTGAGGCTGCATTGATGGGCGCTGGTGAAGTGGCATTGATGGGCGCTGGTGAAGGCAGCTTTGATGGACGCTGGTGAAGTGGCATTGATGGGCGCTGGTGAGGCTGCATTGATGGGTGCTGGAGATGTGGCACTGATGGGCGCTGGTGAAGTGGCATTGATGGGCGCTGGTCAAGCAACTTTGATGGGCGCTGGTCAAGCAACTTTGATGGGCGCTGGTGAGGCTGCATTGATGGGCGCTGGTGAAGTGGCATTGATGGGCGCTGGTGAAGCGGCTTTGATGGGCGCTGGTGAGGCTGAATTGATGGGCGCTGGTGAAGTGGCATTGATGGGCGCTGGTGAAGTGGCATTGATGGGCGCTGGTGAGGCGGCATTGATGGGCGCTGGTGAAGCGGCATTGATGGGTGCTGGTGAAGTGGCATTGATGGGCGCTGGTGAGGCTGTGAGGGGGGGGCGGCAAAATGAGATTTTGCCTAGGGTGTCAAAAATCCTTGCACCAGCCCTGTTTGTCCAGGTAGGAAGTTACAAGTAGGGGTTGTGAAGGAAAGGGAGGCGGGCTGTTTATGTGCAGAGAGGGGCCAGAATGTTGTTTGAGTACAGATTTGTGTATGCGGAGCTGTCATATATATAGAGGTGTTTGTGTGGGGGTGGCTGATATATATACAGGTGTGTGAGGGGGACACTGACATATATACAGTTGTGTGAGGGGGACACTGACATATATACAGGTGTGTGGGGGGGACGCTGACATATATACAGGTGTGTGGGGGGCTGACATATATACAGGTGTGTGTGGGATGGCTGCCATATATACAGGTGTGTGTGTGGGGGGGCTGACATCATATATACAGGTGTGTGTGGGGGGCTGACATATATACAGGTGTGTGGGGGGGACGCTGACATATATACAGGTGTGTGGGGGGGCTGACATATATACAGGTGTATTGGGGGACGTTGACATATATACAGGTGTGTGTGGGGGCACTGACATATATACAGGTGTGTGTGGGGGGTGCTGACATATATACAGGTGTGTGGGGGGGGCTGACATATATACAGGTGTATTGGGGGACGTTGACATATATACAGGTGTGTGTGGGGGCACTGACAAATATACAGGTGTGTGTGGGGGCGCTGGTATATATACAGTTGTGTGTGTGTGGGGGGGCTGAAATATATACAGGTGTGTGGGGGGGCTGACATATACATATATATATATATATATATATACTGTATATATATATATATATATATATATATATATATATATATATATATATATATACAGGTGTGTATGAGGGTGCTGCCATATTTACAGGTGTGTTTGTGTGTGTGTATGGGGGGGGCTGACACATATACAGGTGTGTGTGAGGGGGGCTGACATATATACAGGTGTGAGGGGGGCTGACAAATATACAGATGTGAGGGGGCTGACAAATATACAGATGTGAGGGGGCTGACATATATACAGGTGTGAGGGGGTTGACAAATATACAGGATTGAGGGGGGCTAAGTGCGTACAGGTGAGGCGGCCCGTGTGTGGATTCGGTAGGATGGCCCATAGGTAAGCCCTGGGGAAGGATGGAATACTAGACAGCAGCAGGAGGGCACCCCCATCTCGGGGGGGGGGGGGGGTGCACCATTTGCAGGAGGAGGGCCAGGGAGAGTTGTGAAGGAACTTTGCCATTACATGGTCATTGGCAGTGTCTTTATCATCACACGGTCATTGGTAAAGAACTCCTGGAGCAGAGGGGCAGATGAAGCTGTCGGAACGTATGGTCCAGTCAAGTTCTCCATCAAGGACTCAGGGCAGAAAAAGGTCAGTGAGTGTACCTCAGTGGAGGGCTGGATGTGCCAGGAAGTGTGTGAGAGAACTTTGTTTTTACACAGTCAGCATAGTCTTCATCATTGCATGGCCAATGATGGGGAGTCCTGGATCGGAAGAGGGACTGTGGGGATGTGTGTCAAATCAATGTAGCCTGAGGGCACAGGATTGGCAAGATGGGCTGGCTGGGAACAGTAGCCCACCGTACAATATGTGCTTTTAAACTACTAGGCCCCCGGGGAGAGGTGCTGCAGGCCTCTGGCCTAGTAGCAGCAAGCAACCAGATCCAGCTTAAAGATTTATTCAGAGTGGGTCCTTCTTGCTTACAGAAGACGATGTGAGATTACTTTACTTCGGGATAAGCTTTGTGCAGAAGGAGAGGAGTTCTGGGAACATCACTATTACACATTCAAGAGTGATGTCCTCATTCCTTACATGGTAATGGATGAGGAATGCCTGGAAGCAATAGTCTGCGGGAGTTAGGCAGAGGAGGAGCAATAGTGATGCAGGAGGAAGATCATAGCAATTAATATATGCACATCATCTCTTCTGGCTCTAACTATGTGCTAACGTGTGAAATCTTTAAAGTATGATGGCAAATGAACTATAGTATACTATGGGCATCCCATATACCAGTGATGGCGAACCTTGGCACCCCAGGTTTTTTGATACTACATTTCCCATGATGCTAATGCACTCTGCAGTGTAGTGGAGCATCATGGGAAATCTAGTTCCAAAACATCAGGGGTGCCAAGGTTCTCCATCACTGCCATATACCCTTTTCCCCAACCAAGTTGTACCTCCCAATAAACAAAAAAAAAAAACAGTAAAAGACTGTAGACTGTTCATTGTCCCTACTAGTGATGTATGGGAGTCTGGCAGCAGGGCGATTTGGTGGATGACTGTTACTAGTGGCAACTACACCGAGATATATATATATATATATATATATATATATATATATATATCACATAAAAACGTGAACATGTAAGGCTACAACCCCACTGATAAGGTGTTAAGTCACTTAAAATGATCCAGTGGGACTCTGTAAATTGATAATATCCACAATCTTTCTGCTCTTGCCAGATTGGGAAATCTATAACCAACTATATAAAGCTCACCGCACATATTACAATCTTATTCTCCAATCTCATTTTAAAAACAACATTGTAGTGCAAGAGCCTGCCTGAATGAATAAAGATTAATTGGTTAGATTTGGTGGGTCCTTATATTCCATAGTTTTGGTAAATCTAAAGTTGATTATACAATAATTGTTCAGTAAGATTGTGCAAGTGCATGGTGGTACATTGGCCTTGTGAAAAATTATCAAAAAAACATTATTAGATTATTAGTAAATGCTCCTAATACCTACAATGGTTCTCAAAAGCAGAAGTGTCTACTACTAGATATAGGGGGTTATTTACTAAAGGAAAATAGACTTTGCATTGAAAGTGCACTTGGAAGTAAAGTCACTGTAGATCCGAGGGGGACATGCAAGGAAAATAAAAAATAGCATTTTAGCTTGCACATGATTGGATGATAAAATCAGCAGAGCTTCCACTCATTTCAGATCTACCCCTTAGATTTAGAGCGACTGCACTTCCAAGTGTACTTGCAGTTCAAAGTGGATTTGCCTTTTGTAAATAACCCCCATAGTGTACTTCAGCTTTAACCACTTGACATCTGCGCTATAGCCGAATGACAGCCACAGCGCGGACCTGAATTTCCGGGAGACCGTCATATGGCGGCCTCCCCTTTGCATGCTCCCTGTGTGCGCCCTGCAGGGTCATGGCCCCTTACCACGTGACCAGCTGTCAGCTAATGACAGCTGATCACATGATGTAAACAAAAGCTTGGTAATCGTTTTTTTATTCTCCTCATGCTGACAGGCTTATCTGCAAGGGACATCAGTCCCAAAGAGGAAGAGGCAATTATGCCTCATCTGTGCCACCAGTACCCCCTGCCAGTGCCACCTGCCAGTTCCCACAGTGCCCACCAGTGCCATCTATCAATGCCCATGAGTGTTACCTATCAATGCCCACAAGTGCCACCTATCAATGCCCACCAGGGGTGCCAATCAGTGCCACCTAGCAGTGCTGCCTATCAGTGTAACCGATCAGTGCCCATTATTGCCACCCATCAGTGCTCATCACTGCTACCCATCAGTGCCCATCACTGCCACCTATCAGTGCCGCCTCATCAGCATACATCAATGAAGGAGAAAAATTACCTGTTTGCAAAATTTAAACAAATATATAAATATAAAAAATGTGTTTTTAAAAAAAAAATTAACAAAAAATAAAAACCACAGAGGTGATCAAATACCACCAAAAGAAGGCTCTATTTGTGGGGAAAAAAATTATAAAAATTCCATTTGGGTACAGTGTTGTATGACCGCGCAATTGTTTAAGTGTCCAGTAAGCAAGTGGTTAAGGAAGCACCGTTGGCCATACCTCACTTGAAGAAAGATAGTAAGTGACTGGTTGGGGGAGAGCTTTAACAACTTTAATCAGCTATTCTGTCTTTAGAGAAGAGCTACCAAGATGCCACTGGAACCTACGGTTCCCAAGGAGCCAAAGATCAGTAACTTTTCTCCTAGCCAGTATAGCCTGTGGAAGTACAAATAGTATTTTGAAGAGGATTAGAAGTCAGTGTTCATTTGGTGTTCCCCTATTGTTTTTCACTCTCACATTTCCATTTGTGCAGCCTCCAAATAAACTGCTGTTAAAGCTGGTTCCATTGTACAAAGTGATTGGCACCCAAGTTATTTTTACTAGCATCATGGGGAAAGAAGCATCCCTAAACTGAATGTTCCAGGAATATAAGAAAGTGAATTGGGACATCTCAGTGCTACTTGTTATACCATCTATTCTGACCTTAGGGTAAACTGCATTACACACTTAAAACTATACCTTTTCCAAAATGTGAATTTAACATAAAATTACTCATACATGGACAGGCATTCTATATGATTTAAATAATTCTGTGTACAAGCACATATCAATACAAACAGTAATTTTGAACGTTGACAGGTTAAACTTTTTGAATAGAGAAATGAGTACTAAAATCCAATTTTGCTGTATTGCATTTATGAACAATTGTTATGCTTATCAGAGAACGGAATTTATTTATCTCTACAGAACAATTTATGGTTGAAGGGATGTGATTTACCTATGTAATATTGCCTGACCACATGCAGAATTACATGAGCTCATTATCTCCATTATCTCCATGGGGTTGATATAGATAATGACATCTTCTCTTTTTGTTCATTATCTTTTTATTGATTTTGTTTGCACATGCAACATGAGTCAACCTCAAATTAAACTTTCCATATAAAGCTTTTAGTGCAGCTTTCTTTTAATGGTGTTAAAATTAAATTTGTACAAATAATATATAGTACATAAATGATATACATATAAAAGAACTGGGATTGTGTAACAAGCTGGAGGACCTGCATTTATTGTGGCAAACATAAGACATGGGTACAGAATGGAAGTTATGTTTCTAATGCTGGCCATGCACTATATGAAGAATCAGCCAAAATTTGGTCATTTAGACAGGTCATTCGTTTTTCGACCAGTTAATGGTTTTTGAGCCCAAAAAACAAGCTTGGAATTTTTTTGCCAAACGAACAATAAATTGAAAGGTTAAAGCGGAGTCCACCCTAAAGTGGATCTTCCGCTCATTGGAACCCTCCCCCCCTCCGGCGCCACAATTGGCACCTTTCAGGGGGGAGGCGGGTGCAGGTACCTGTACAGTACAGGTATCTGCACCCACTTCCGGCGTAGATTCTGCAGAAGGTACGCCCCTTTCCGAAGGTCCCCCGCTGCCTGCTGGGAAACACACGGATCCCAGAGACAGCGGGGACCATCCTTATTGCCCAGCGCGACTCGCGCATGCGCAGTAGGGAACCGGGAAACTAAGCCGAAAGGCTCCACTTCCTGATTCCCATACCCAAGATGGCGGCGGGAGAGCCCCCGAGAGACGATCGAGAGATCGGCTTCGGGTGCCGACATCGCGGGCGCGCTGGGCGGGTAAGTGTCATTATTTTAAAAGTCAGCAGCTGCAGTATTTGTAGCTGCTGGCTTTAAAAAAAAAAAACGGCGGACTCCCGCTTTAATGTGTTTCCTGTCCGAACTGTTTGCACTAGGTATATGTAAAAAAAAAAAAAAATAACAAAAAATGCAATCATTTATGTCCACTGAACGCTTTATCGGTCATTACATGATGGCACTATCGTTTGCGCTCACGGCCGAATCTTTGTTTTTTCGAAAATGGGTTTGGACATTTTTTTTGAACGATGGCCCAAAAGTAGGGCAATGTCACCTGTTGTCTTGTTATTCATTTCTAAGTTTATCCAAAAAAATTTCAACATTGAGGCAGGTAGGCATATGTTTAGAGATATTGCAACTTTAAAAAAATTATTGTCAAGCGATCCTAGGGCAGCCATAACCCATCTTACAGAAAAAAAAGAGCAAGATTCTTCATAGGCACTGGATGGGATAGGGCAAGTTTGTTTCTCTTAACGTGGCCGAAGTTGGGCTTTTAACTGCCTATATCCTGGGTCTACTGATCATTTTGACATGTAGGTTTTCATTGAGGATATCTTCTGTTTATATGATCCTATTTTGTGATATGTTCAATTTAAAGCACTTGATGAATAGCACTTTTGTAATGTCAAAAGTCGCAAGGTTAACATTTAATTAGGGGATCAACAGGTCTGCAAAATAGCTAGAGCTCTATACCACTATTGGAAATACAGTCTGACCTTTGTATTCAGCAATCACTCTGTCCCCTGGCAAACTAGGAGAATCATATCAATGGATATGTATAACTGGAGATAAAGAAACAATGCACGTTATTTACCACCTGCTACATTTATAGTCACAACGGTGTAAAATTGAACTGGAAGCCAGTTATTATTGATTTTGTATTTTACACATTTAGTTTCTATCTTTTAACAGGCTTCAGGTGAAATAATAACAGCAAAGCAGTGAGTACAACTACCCTAATCTAAGTGAAAAATGTACTTTTAGTAAATTAACCCTAAACCTGGCAGATCCCAAAATAACCACCAAGCTTTTCGTTATACAAAACAAAGGATGTACAGCACAATAACTATACAGTTGTAGCCAGTAATATAGCAACTTCAAACGTCTTTGCCTTTTATTGCTACCAACCTGTACCATGCAGTAGAAATGGAGAAATCAATGTTCAGGCCAAGAAACTTTATATATACAACTGGGGCTGTTTTCAGTGGGAACGCAAGGGGAACGCAGTTATGGCACTGCCAGCACCGAATGTATTTGATAGTAAGGAATGCTGGGGAGTGCTAGAGGGTCTAGTGATGCTGCCTGCTTGGGAATCTATTGTCACTGGTAGGGATCTATTTTTGTGTGAGGGTCTATTGTTGCTGGGGGGTCTATGTTGTTGGGAGGGATCTACCGTTGAAGGAGAGGTCTATTACTGCTGGCTGCTGGGAGATTTGTTGTTGCTGCTGGTTCATTGTTGATTGGGTGGTATTTTGTTGCTGGGTGATCTATTGTTGTATGGGGTATCTATTGTTGCTAGGGGGTCCATTGTTGCTGGGGTGGGGTTTATTGTTGCAGAGGTGGGGTCTATTAAATTCCATACAAATTACTTAGTAGCACAAAATATATATATAAAATATATAATTATACTCTGTTCTGTATTCTCTAAAAGGGGCGGGGCAGGGAGGTGGGTAAAGGGTGAAACCAAGGGATGGGGCTCAGAGGTGGGTAGGGGGCAGAGACAAAGGATGAATCAGAAGGGAGGAGTTCCTCCACCTATTCTCCGAGAAAAATAAGCCCTGTATACAACAACACGTGAGAAACTGAGGAGGTGCTGCCGCTTGTTATACAGTATATCCTGTTTTTTGTAATGCCTGGAATGCATAGCTAAGTGTGGAACATCAAGAGATTTATGTTTTTGATTTTGTACAATGACGTGTTTCGTACTCATGAATATGTATTAACCACTTCCCAACCGGCGCACGCTGATGTACGTCGGCAGGATGGCACGGGCAGGCATATTGGCTTAAAGGTACGTCCATTTCTATATGCCGCCCTGCCATCGCGTGCGCGCCGCTGGAGGCGCGCCGGTCGGGACCCCCGTGAGTCTAGTCGCAGGTCCCGGGACTCGATCGCCATGGGGATACCCGTGATCGTCTCATGGGGAGGCTGAACGGGGAGATGCCATTGTAAATAGCATCTCACCGTTCTGCCTACCAACAAGTGACACTGATCTCTGCTCCATGTAATTGGAGCAGAGATCAGTGTTCACTAACACAAAGCCCAGCCCCCCACAGTTAGTAACACACCCCAATTCTGTAAACGCTATAACTTTTGCGCAAACCAATCAATAATTGCTTATTGTGATTTTATTAACCAAAAATATGTAGAAGAATACGTATCGGCCTAAACTGAGGGAAAAAACTGCTTATTTATATATTTTTGGGGGATATTTATTATAACAAAAAGTAAAAAATAATGTGTTTTTTTCAAAATTTTCACTCTATTTTTGTTTATAGCGCAAAAATAGAAACCACAAAGGTGATCAAATACCACCAAAAGAAAGCTCTATTTGTGGGGAAAAAAGGACGTCAATTTTATTTGGGAGCCATGTCGCACGACCATGCAATTGTCAGTTAAAGCGACGCAGTGCCGAATCGCAAAAAGTGCTCTGGTCTTAAGCCAGCAAAATGGACCGAGGCTGAAGTGGTTAAAGATGAGTTTGTTTTGTTATGAATCAAAATTCAGATAAACATTTGTTATATCTTTGAATCACAATAGTAATGAATTTCAACAAATCTGAAATAAATTATGATGAAACAACGAAAATGTATTTGTTTCATTTGAAACTTTTGTTAATGTTTTAAACATCCCAAATAATAATAACAAATAATCCAAATTGATTCAGATCCATTTAGTTTTTATGTCCCATTAAAATTTTTCTTTATTATAAAAAAATGCACTACATATGAAATGAAAACATGTTGCAATAAATGCAGTAAGGTATAAAAGTGAAATGATGATTCCTACTTAGGCTGCTTTCACACTGTTCCATCGCAAAAACCTGGCAAAAAACGCATATTTGTTTTTGTAGTGTGCTTTTTTCTTATGGACATGTGTGGCACTTCCCACAGGACCAATGTAAAGAGTTCCATAGGATTTAAAGGGATGCATTTTTATTTTGCTATTTTTTACCGAAAAACTGATCGGTGTGAAAGGGCCCTAATGCCTTGTACACACAGTCGGACATTCCAACCACAAAATCCGTTGGATTTTTTCAGACGAATTTTGTCCTAAAGAAAGAAGGATGAGATTGCGCTATGGAATTGTATTGAAATGATGCTAAAATAATATAGGGTAAGAGCTGCCTCTACTTAATATGCCCCCCCAACCGGATGGGGCTTATTGAGATATAAAAGAAGAATTGGGTAGAATTGGCGCTATACCTTTAAATTTATTATAGGTATCAATTCACAAATCTCTTTACTCATTAGTGTTATAAAATTACTACTTATCGGTGCATTTAACAAAAAAGATTATTGTGAAAATTTATGAAAATTTAGTGTCCGTGCCCAATAGCAGGGGCCTCGTGCTGCTATAACTTCCAGAGGTGCATAAAAAAAAAAAAAAAAATTATATATTGTTGTATAATATATATGTGTGTGTGAAAATTCCTTAGTGCTACAAAGACATTAATCAACATTTATACCCAGTGGTTACATCAAAAACCAAAGAATTTTTTGTTAAAAATTTAGCAAGTGAAAAATTCAAGCAAAATCAAAAGGAATAAAAATAAAAAATAAAAATGAAATTCAAATCCTCCAGTCTTTTTTTCTATGAATGTAGCATGTTGGCAAATGCTTTGTGATATGCAAAACAGTTCACAACCAGTATTTATATTCCAAATGGTGACTTGTGCAAGTTTCCAAAGAAAATCACCAGTGCGCTTTGGTGAAATTAAATTATATTGCGCTCACCAGATCCTTACCCCTACTGGGGAGAAAACGCCTCCACAGTGTTAGCCCCTGTGCCGCTCTCTGGCGCCTCCCTGGGAGTCTGGTTAGTCATCCACGGGTGAAATTCTCATTCATGTATTGCATAGAAAAAGAAGGAAGCCCATAGTGTAGTATGTCTTTAAGAAGTGTTTATTAAAGAAGAAAACTACTCGCATAACATCAGTTTTGTATTTGCAATGTAAAAACCTCGCACCGCCAGCCACTGCGGTTTACTCTAGAGAGGTCACGTCCTTATGGCCACGCCCTACCAGTTTTGTCACGCTGACGTCATCAGGAGCCTGATGAGTAGTTTTCTTCTTTTAATAAACACTTCTTAAAGACATACTACACTATGGGCTTCCTTCTTTTTCTATGCAATACATGAATGAGAATTTCACCCGTGGATGACTAACTAGACTCCCAGGGAGGCGCCAGAGAGCGCCAGAGAGCGGCACAGGGGCTAACACTGTGGAGGTGTTTTCTCCCCAGTAGGGGTAAGGATCTGGTAAGCGCAATATAATTTAATTGAACTTGCACAAGTCACCATTTGGAATAGAAATACTGGTTGTGAACTGTTTTGCATATCACAAAGCATTTGCCAACATTCTACATTCATAGAAAAAAAGACTGGAGGATTTGAATTTAATTTTTATTTTTTATTTTTATTCCTTTTGATTTTGCTTGAATTTTTCACTTGCTACATTTTTTACAAAAAATTCTTTGGTTTTTGATGTAACCACTGGGTATAAATGCTGATGTCTTTGTAGCACTAAGGAATTTTCACACACACTTATATATTATACAACAATATATAATTTGTTTTTTGTTTTTTTTGTTTTTTTGCACCTCTGGAAGTTATAGCAGCACGAGGCCCCTGCTATTGGGCACAGACACAAAATTTTCATACATTTTCACAATAATCTTTTTTGTTAAATGCACCGATAAGTAGTAATTTTTTAACACTAATGAGTAAAGAGATTTGTGAATTCATACATATAATGGATTTTGTTCTAAACTGGTGTTTCATACACACGGTCAGACAAAGTTGACGGAAAATCCGATCGTTCAGAAGGTGAACGTACGTTCGTTACATACCATGTTACGACGGGACTATGTAAAGGCTAGTAGCCAATAGCTTTTGTCTCGTAATTTGATCTGAGCATGCGTGGCACTTTCTCCCATTGGAATTCTCTACAAATGATCTGAAAAAATCCAATCAGATTTTTTTATCGGCAAATTTGAGATCCTGCTCTAAAAAAATTTCCAGCGGAATTCCCGATGGAAAAAGTCCGATAGAGCCTACACACGATTGGATTTTCCAACAATATAATCCGATCGGACCTTTTCCATCGGAATTTCCGACCGTTTGTACAGGGCATTACTGTGTTTGAGTCGAATGGAGGTGGATCCATCAAAATCTACGAATCATAACATAACAAATTAATCTGAAAATAATTTTGTTAAATTCGTTGTGTTATGATTCAGAGATTCTGATGAATCCACCTCCATCCAACCCAGAGAGTATAAGTAACCTCCCGAAATAACAAATTAACATGTTAAGACGAATATAGCCACTGTTCCAAAATATGGATCGATCAGGAATAACGCATATAGGAAACAAATCCAAATATATATGAAAAAAAATCAGAATAGACAAAACTAATCCGAATAGACGATATAAAGTCGGAAAAGGAATCGATTTCATATAATGAATACGACTAAATTAAATGATTACCTTATGAACTAATCTGAAACAAAACACATTTTCTGTTCTGCAGCTGTACATCTGTACATATGTATTTATTTTTAAAGTACTGTAAAACTTACAAAGTACTAATGTCATAACTGGGACTGACTGATCATTTCTTAGTCTAAATATACCATGGGCCCTTCTGAGGGCCTCTAAGTAAACCAATATGGTATGATATGATTTTATTCAGTTATACATTTCTGTTAGAAGGAAAAATATTTCAACTATTCAGGAAGAAAGTATATACAGTATGTGACTTCTGAAGGTAATTGGTTGCACCAGAGCTTTCTATGGGCTTCATAACAAAGGGGGTGAATACATACGCACATGCTAATTTTCAGTTTTTTATTTCTGAAAAATAGTTTTATGTATATATTTTTCTCATTTTACTTCACCAACTTAGACTATTGCGTTCTGATCCATCACATATAATTCAGATTAAAAAAACGAAAGGCTGGAATGTAACAAAATAGGTAAAAAAGCCAAGGGGGGGGGGGGGGGGGGGGTTGGGGGGTGAATACTTTTGTAAAGCACTGTACATACCTATTTTAAGTCCAGTTACCATGTTAGTTTATCTGATCACCATGCATGTTATCATGGTTTATTAAAAAAGGTTTTCCAGAGCACTTAATGTTTTTTGTTTTTTTTAACAAGGAATACATCAGAAGCTTTTTGCTTGTAGACATGGGGGTTATTTACTAAAGGAAAATCCATTTTGCCCTGCAAGTGCACTTGGAAGTAAAGTCGCTGTAGATCCGAGGGGGACATGCAAGGAAAATAAAAAACAGCATTTTAGCTTGCACATGATTGGATAATAAAATCAGCAGAGCTTCCCCTCATTTCAGATCTTCCCCTTAGATTTAGAGCCACTGTACTTCCAAGTGCTCTTTCAGTGCAAAGTGGATTTGCCTTTCGTAAATAACCCCCATGGTCTCTCTCACTGCAGGTCTGAACAGAGTCACAGAGAGCTGTAAGAAAAGGGAACAACTACTCCTCATTCAGCTCTGTGTGTATTTTGACCTTCAGTTATTAAAGCTGAACTCCAGCCTTACTTCCAGTCTTGCACAGTGGCGGCTGCTGTTTTTTTTGGGGGGGGGTGGCGGCGGCACCTCCCCCTACCCGCCTGCTCGCTGTCTGCTGGTTAGTATGGCACTTACCCCATCTAGATGGCGTGTTGCAGGCATTGGGCATAGGCTCCTGTGTCCTCTCCTCCATCATGGTGGCTCCTGCCGGGTGTCTCCTCCCCTACTCCTAGGCGTCCAATAGGAGGCGTCCAATAGGATTGCATGTCCTTTCAACTGGGTAACGGGGCTCAAGATCCGCTTCCTGATTGGCCAGGAGGAGGATTCGTGATACAATAGTGAATATTCATTCGCTATTGTAACACACCTGGGTGGGCTCGGAGCGCAGTGCTCTGTGTCACAAGCCCATCCTATTTTGAAGTCTATTAGAGCCTCTGGTTTTAATTAGGTGCTTTAAAAAAAACACCCCCCATTGGAATCCATGCATCCGATGTCCTGTATGGGGGAAAGACCCATGGATGGAGTTGGGGGCTGCGCCTGTGCACCCCTAATAGATGGTCTTGCACCATTGTACAGGCTCATCTCCTGCAATGAAATTGCTTACTCATGTTCTGAGTTTCTCATTGTGTGAATTAGAAACTGCATCAAGTCAGAGCTCACCTTAACTCCTGGCTGTAGGACATTCAATATCATCTAGCTCTTTCCTGCCCAGCCTTACTGCCCTTGGCCTGCCCCTTTCATAGGTTGCATTAAGGTGAAAAAAACACTTACATTTACAACCCCTTTAACTATGTGTATACCCTTGGTAAATACATAGGAAGGTAAATTATATTTGGTTTGTTTGAACTTTTTTTTTTCTTTTTTTTACATTTCTTCAGTTTCTGGCTTAGGCCAAAATGTCATAAATCCTAAAAGCCTTCATGGCCATTTTTTCTTCTTTCTTTATTCTTCTTTCATCAGCGGAAAGGAGAAGGGGTTTTCTCAGCTAAACACACCCTCCTGCCTGCATTCCTGAACTAAGGACAGATGGATTCCAGAAAGATGGCTGCAGCTAGAAAGGCTGGGGGGGGGGGGGGGGGGTGTTTCTCAAAGTGATTTCTCAACAAAATAAAGCACATGACATGAATGGAGGGGCGAGTTTTCTCTGACTATTAAAAATGAATTAACCACTTCAGCCCCGGAGGATTTGGCTGGCCAAAGACCAGAGCACTTTTTGTGATTCTGCACTGCATCGCTTTAACTGACAATTGTGGGGTCATGCGATGTGGCTCCCAAACAAAATTGACGTGCTTTTTTTCCCACAAATAGAGCTTTCTTTTGGTGGTATTTAATCACCTCTGCGGTTTTTATTTTTTGAGTTATGAACAAAAAAAGAGCGTCAATTTTGAAAAAAACACATTATTTTTTACTTTTTGCTATAATAAATCCCCCCAAAAAATATATAGGCCAATATGTATTATTCTACATATTTTTGTTTAAAAAAATCACAATAAGAATTTATTGATTGGTTTGCGCAAAAGTTATAGCATCTACAAAATATGGAATCGTTTTATGGCATTTTTATTATGTTTTTTTTACTAGTAATGGCAGTGATCAGTGATTTTTATCGTGACTGCGACATTATGGACACTTCGGACACTTTTGGCGCTATTTTGGGACCATTCACATTTATACAGCGATCAGTGCGATTAAAAATGCACTGATTACTGTGTAAATGTGACTGGCAGTGAAGGGGTTAACACTAGGTGGCGCTGTAGGGGTTAAGTGTGCCCTAGGGAGTGATTCTAACTGTGGGGGGGGGGCTGGGCTATGTGTGACACATCACTGATCTCTGCTCCTGATCACAGGGAGAGCGGATCAGTGACACTGTCACTAGGCAGAACGGGGAGATGCTTGTTTACATTCGCATCTCCCCATTCTTCCTCCCCGTGAGGTGATCGCGGGTATGCCCGTGGACATCGAGTCTGTGGGACCCGCTGTCGGATTCACGGAGCTTGCGGCAGGCACGCCCGTGCGCCCGTTAGCCCAGCCTCACGAGATCACGTACAATAATGTGATTTTGCGCAGCGGAAGACAGCCTGACACAGTAAAACTGTGGCGGCTGGTCCGCAAGTGGTTAAACAGCGTTTTTGTTTTGTGGTGCTCAGATACAGTTAGGTTCCGCTTTAGACAGAAAATCAAGATTACCTTGGTAAATAGGTGAGGCACTAAGATCAATTGTAATTGGTAAATACTGATAATCACTATTTCATATTTGTCTATAAATGTTCAGTCTTAAACTAAATAAATCAGGAAAATATATTCAAAAACAATATACAGTGTCTATAAGCAGAAGTGCAGTCAATTAATGGTTAATCCTAACAAACTATAACATTACATATTTTTACCGCCTTAAAAGTAAACAGTAAGAACAGAAACCCATTATAACCCATACAGTGTTATATTAACCCAAATATTAACCCTTTATAAACAGAGAGCTGAGTATAATCTGAAACCTGAGTGGAGGTAATAAACACGCCCCCTCTACAGAGTCTTATAGGGAAACATGCACATCTCAGGCTGTAAATCACGTGCTGTGTGCTAGATTGCCTGGTGTCAAGCAAAACTGTCAGAAGTGACTCATGCAGATAGCAGAGGAAAAAGAGAGCAGGCAGGGTTCATTATAGGTACTATGAATTGAGGGAAATACTCTTTATTGCTTTAGTAAGGTATTAGGTTTTTGAAATTGCAGCTGAGAAAATCAGTGCTTATTGTTTGTGTTTCATTGTACTATATGTAACGAAAAGAAGCAACTAACACAATCCATTAAGTACTATATAATTATAACTATAGTATTTAATTTCTAGAACAATGTATCAAAATACATGTAAACATTCTTTTTTCCATTGTGTACAAAGGCTTGTTCAATTGAAAAACCCTTTACAGTGTTTGTAAACCTCCGAAACAAAGCCTATCTTCATATAAGGGCCCTTTCACCATGATCAGTTTTTGACCATTTTTAACATTAAAAAAAGTGGAAGAAAATGCATGAAAAATGCATTCTTTTAAATCCTATGGAACTCTTCACAATGGTCAGCTGCCTTTCAGTTGCATTTTTGGCTGCTTTCACATTGCTCTGTTGCAAAAACACAAGCACAAGCTTCTGGGTTTTTTTTTACGGAAAAACTGTTAAAAAAGTGATCAGTGTAAAAGGGCTCCTAATATGCACCAAACGTGCATCAAAAGTGCAGCAAGCATGACTTTTCGAAATGCAACTGTTTGGTATGAAGAGTTCCATAGGATTTAAAGGGATGCATTTTTCTTGCATTTTTCTTCCACTTTTTTATTTAAAAAAAGATCAAAAACTGAAATTTAAAAATTTTCAGTGTGAAGGGACCCTAAAGTCGCGGTCATGTTAGGGCTCTTTCACGCTGATCACTTTTTCTTCTGTTTTTGGTAAGGCAGAAATATACATGACCTTTAAATCCTGTGGAATGCGTCACACCAGTCAGTTGCGTTTTTAAAAGTCCTACATGCTGCATTTTTGGTGCAGGCCCGCGTGAGCAGCGTGTCCCCAGAGCCGATGCGCGTGCCCGGGGGGCGCCTGCGATAGCCCCTGACAAAACAAGAACTGGGATCTGTGTGTGTAAACACACAGATCCCAGTTCTGTCAGGGGAGTAGAGACAGATCATGTGTTCCTACTAAGCAGGAATAACGATATGTCTCCTTCCCCAGGCAGTCACATCCCCCCACAGTTAGAAACACACATAGGGAACACAGTTAACCCCTTGATGGGCGGCACTGATGGGCAGCCTTTATGGGCACTGATAGGCAGCACTGATAAGTGCCACTGATAGGTGGCACTAATGAGGAGGCACTGACAGGCATCACTGATGGGCACTGAAAGACAGCACTGATGGGCACTTATTGGCATCAATGATGGGCACTGATTGGCACTACTGATGCACACAGGTGGGCATCACTGGTGGGCACAGATGGGCATCACTGGGGGGCACTGGCAGCCATCGCTGATGTGGCTGCACTTATAATCAATGCACTGGTTATCAGTGCAGACCCCCCCATCAGGAGAGCCACTCATCCTCTACTCACGCCCTGTCAACGCGAGTAGAGGAATGCTGATAACCAGCACTTCCTATTTACACTGTGGTCAGCTGTGATTGGAGACAGCTGATCATATGGTAGAGAGCCTATGTCATAGGCTCTTCAGCGTTATCGGAGTTGTGGTGTGTCTGGGTGACACACCGCACCACAGATCACCATGCCGCGTGTCCCTGGGGGCATGCACAGCGGCTTGTTCTGTAGGATGTCAGGACAATAGAGCCCCCACCCGGCCGTCATTCTACTATAGGCCAGATGACAAGGTGTTAAATACATCTATGTTTACTCTCAAAGTATTTTAAATTCTATACAGACAATCTTGTGATTTACACATCTTTTCCACAATGCACAAGCAAGTCTTCTTCCTTCTGCCTCCACCCTCCTTATTGAACATCAGCATCATAATTAGCATTATAACCAACATCCAGGGATCAGTTGGCATTGGCAGTTCTAGAAGCAGTAGTGATAAACCGGAATGTAGTAATGTGGTCTTCCTAACTAGAAAGTTTTGTGCATATTACAAAAATGGTAGGGCAAAATTGCATATAATCTAGTAGTTTGGCAATTAAGACATTAAAATATATGTAAACCTGAAAAGTTTTATATATTTTTTTAGTTTATTATTTTGTGCTGCCTGTGTTCCATTAGGGGGAATAACCATCACTTTCTATTCATTAGACACAACAGAAAGTTTGGGGAAATCTCTCCAAAGTAAGGGACGTCATCTAAGACAGTTGTCACAGCAACAAGTGTCCTGTTTTTTGTGACAACTCAAACATTTTAGATTCCCTATCACTTTCCATCCTTCTAAATGTGGTCACTATTAATAATTAATTAATAATAATAAATAAGTGGGAATACAGACAGCAATTAATAACCTAAGGGTTTTAACCCTTCCCTGCTCTATCCAAATTAGTTAAAAATGAGTCTTGCTTTTAAAGCGCTGTTACATCCAAAAAAAAAACAAAAAGAAAATGCAGCTTACCAATGTGGCGGCTACATTCGTTTTTTTTTTAATGCTTTTTTTCCCTTTATTTCCCCTGGTGATCTGGCTAGTAAATCTGCTATTTTAAAACCTCCTTTAACAGACCAAGCTGTCCAGAAAAAGTGGCAGTTAAAGAGTTGAGGCATTTCATTTAAAACTGATAGGGGTGCTTACACACATTATTGGGATGCATTTATTAATTTATGTAAAATCTTTATCCCAGAAGGAAAAATGTTGCTGTAACTGCTTAAAAAGTGTCTAAATCTGCCAGTTACCTTCTCCCCAGATTGACAATGCTGCTGTCCAAAGGTGTCTCCTTTGCGCCTCCCTCCAGAGTAGGAAGTGTTACTGGCCAATTCACCAGGTGAAAATAATGGAAAAAAGGCCAACAATAAATAAAATGAATGCAGCCACCACATTTAAGAATCGATGAGCTACAATATAATACATTTTTGCTTTTGGGTTTAATACCCCTAGTCTAATTATACATGTATTCAACTGTTTGCCTGAGGTTCCACTTTGAAGAGAACAGAAGGCAAAGTTAAAAGGTTCTATTTTCTCTTACTTTTTTGATGCACTGCCAGGTTTCGAGTTTCTGAGAATGTTAAAACCTACACAGGGATGCTCATGTTCCTTACATGACAGTACTCAGACCTGGCAATGGTCTGCACAAGTACTGTATTGGGTAGGCAGTGGGTATGTAATGCTCCATACCCATACCCAAAAGTACCAGGTATTCCCCAAAGGCCAGACAGCAGATATAGCCATAGTGGACCACTGTAAAGTGAACTTATTATTTAATTTAATATGGCCAAAGTACACAATGACTTTTATGAGCCAAGAAAATCTAAACAGAAAGTAAAGGCTAAATGTAAAACTAAAAGGGGGACTTTTTGTTTATAAAAAATTAAGTAAAGGCTAAATGTAAAACTAAAAGTGGGACTTTTTGTTTATAAAAAATTAAGAAAAGGTTCAAAATTAGAATAATTTCCAGTAACAACTCTCTAAAACCTGCCACGTTCCTGGAAATCAGGGCCAATTAGTAGTTATGATAAGTGTCAGAGTCAAAGGTAGTTCTAAAGCATAAGTGCTTTGAGACCTTAGATATACTGTGACAACTTAAGATTTTAATGTTGTATAAGAGAAAGTCACTTATTTATTTTTCTACTGAAGAAGTAAAAAAAAAAAATTTTTAATGCAGAACTGCCACAAGTACTATATGTAAGGGGTTAATTTGTGGTAATTTGTGGTCTTTGTACAGATAGTAGTATATATAGATAGTAGTGACACATACAAAGCTGACTGCTGGTAGTCAGATTTTGATCTTTTTCATTATCAATACTGAGCAAACTGTATGTCGTTATACTTGAATGGATGGTTTAGGTAGGCAGTGATGGGAAAAGGTCATCCAGCGCCCAGGGCAAAGATGCAAAACTGAACCCCCTCTTCCCTTAGGGTTAAGGGCAGGGCGCCCCCCATCCCTGAAATAAACCATTGAGCCCAGGGCAGCAGTCCCTCCTGCCCACCCCTTGTCCCGGCCCTGTAGGTAGGCTCTCAAAAGAAATATGGGTTATTTCACTAAAGCAAAATGTACAGAATGTACAGTATAACATAGATTAAAGCGGAGTTCCACCCATGAAAATAATTTTACATAACGGTGCAGCAAATAACATAAATTACATTTAGAGAATTTTTTTTTTTTTTTTTTACTTACGTTTTAATCCCTATTGCTATGTGGTCCCTTCTAATTTTCCCCTTCCTCCCCGTGGCTCCTGACGTCACTTCCCTCGGATCTGCTCGCTACAGCTCCTGGGACAATGGCGCCTGTTGTGATGGCAACCTGTATAGTTCACAGCGCTGCTACGTGTAAATACTGCGCATGCGCGAGAACGGGCAGTGCATGCTGGGAATACAGCAGCGCCGTATCCCGGAAGAATATGCTTGTGGACTTCACATGCCCACAATCAATATGGGAACTGCCAGGACAGGATAATATAAGTTACTTTTTATCTTAAACTGGACATCAAGCGGTATAATTTTCAAAACACATGTCTATGTTCTGATCCTAAGATATGCATAATAAAAAAAAAAAATCTAACATGTCGTTGGAGCTGCACTTTAATGTGCTATTTAGTAATGTTTTGTGATATTTTGTTTGTAATGGTCAATTCACATA
Organism: Lithobates pipiens; assembly: GCF_037356315.1. NCBI lineage: Eukaryota > Metazoa > Chordata > Amphibia > Anura > Ranidae > Lithobates > Lithobates pipiens. The sequence continues at coordinate 212,187,551 of NW_027507718.1, read as the reverse complement.
AACTATTACGTTGATATTTATACCTTTAAATACCACTAATCTCTGGCTGACATTAACAGTGGGGTTCTATGAGGAGTTTATTGAGTAGAGCAGATAATAGAGATTTACCATGAGAGACAAAATGAGAAACAAAAACAGATTCAAGACTTAGGCCGCGTACACACGGGCAGATTGTCTGCCCAACTTTGTCCGCTGAACCGTGTTTCAGCGGACAATCCGCTCGTGTGTGGGCTTCAGCTGACTTTTTCAGCGGACAATCTGACGGACTTAGTCTTTCGGAATTTCCGTAATTTTGTCCGTCCAAACTTGGTTTTGTCCATCCAAACTTGGTTTCAGCGGACAGTCCGCTCGTGTGTAGGCAAGTTGGACGGACTAAGTATGGCGCATGCTCAGAAAGGATTTACACGGCCGAAGGTTGCATTGCAGTGTATTGGACGTCGTTTTTCTAGTCCCGTCATACGTGCTGTACACGTCATCGCGCAAGTTTTCAGCGGACTGTCTGCTCATCATGTGTGGTCAAGTCTGTTCATTCAAAAGTTGAACGGACTGTCTGTCGGATTGTCTGACGAACTTAGTTGGGCAGACAATCCGCCCCTGTGTACGCGGCCATAGTAGTAGCTATGACCCTTAAAGTTACTCTGTAACCACATAAAAAAAAAAAAAGATTGTAGCACCCCCGTGACCCCCAGGGACACGTGAGGGATCTGCAGTGACTGGGTGGGCAAGCATTTGTCCCAGGGCTGACATGTCATGGGGCATTGAGCATCAGTTACTTTGATGAATAAACTAAATGTATTCTCTCTGCATCACATTAGAAAGGGAGAGGGGTTCCAGATGATTTAAAAGATAGGTATGGGCTATAAAAAAAAAAATATATACACAATCAGACTTTCCAACAACAAATGTTGGATGTGAGCTTGTTGGCTGAAAGTCTGACCGTGTGTATGCTCCATCGAACATTTGTTGTCTCCCTTTCCACCACCAAATGTTGGCTAGCAGGTTCTCAAATTTTCCTCCAACAAATTTTGTTGTCAGACTTTCCGATCGTGTGTACACAAGTCCGACGGACAAAAGTCCACGCATGCTCGGAATCAATGCTCACCAAACACAACATTAGCAGAAGGAGCCCAAAGGGTGGTGCATGACTATTGTACTTCCTTTTTATTGGCTTGCCGTACATCTTGTATGTCTCTACGTTCGTAATTGTTGGCCAACATTTGTGTGACCGTGTGTATGCAAGACAAGTTTGAGCCAACAACCTTCGAACAAAAATCCATGGTTTTGTTGTCAAAAAGTCTGATCGTGTGCACGGGGCATTATACTTATCTAGGTGGATGTCGCATCGATCCAGCTCCCTGAGAGGCTGAGCCAGCTTCCGGTCCAGGCTTCTGGGCAGATCCCGACCATATGTTCAATATGTTCAGGATCTTTTCAGAGCCTGGACTGGGTCTGTGATGTTTTCTGATGTTGAGATTTAGCCAACTATAGGCTGAAAACAGGTCACAGGAGTGCAGAACGAACTGTACTCCTGTCATCCATAGAAGTACAGCCAAAAAAGCTTTGGCTGTACTTCTTCTTTAAGACCTAATGCAAATTTCAGGACTCCACACACCACACTAGACAGGAAAAAAGTTTTTTAGCACTGGCACTCCTATATTTTAGTTCTTGAGACCAGCTTAAAGCGGGGGTCCACCCTAAAGTGGACCTTCCGCTCATCGGAACCCTCCCCCCCTCCGGCGCCACAATTGGCACCTTTCAGGGGGGAGGGGGGTGCAGATACCTGTACAGTACAGGTATCTGCACCCACTTCCGGGATAGCTCTCTGAGGAAAGGGGCGTAGATTACGCCCCTTTCCGCAAGTGCCCGCCCCTTTCCGCAAGTGCCCCGCTGCCTGCTGGGAAACACACAGATCCCAGAGGCAGCAGGGACCGTCCTTATTGCGCAGCGCGACTCGCGCATGCGCAGTAGGGAACCGGGAAATGAAGCCGAAAGGCTCCATTTCCTGATTCCCATACCCAAGATGGCGGCGGCAGCACCCGAGAGACGATCTAGAGATTGGCTTCGGGGGCGCGCTGGACAGGTAAGTGTCACTATTTTAAAAGTCAGCAGCTGCAGTATTTGTAGCTGCTGGCTTTTAAAAAAAAAAAAAACGCGGAGTCCCGGCGGACTCCCGATTTAAAACAGAAGTATGGTTCTTATTTTTTTGCATCGGTCTGATGCTGCATCTGTCCCTCCCGGTTCTAAGACTGAAAACCGAGCAATCAAACACAGCTTATCACTCGGTTCTTACAGCTTTGTGAACAGAGAGCTGGTGACTGTCAGTCACCAGCTCTCTGCTCTGCCTCCCTGCGCTTACTGGAGCACTGGGCTGTGGAGGGGATGGGAGTGCCTGCTCAGGCTCTCACTGGCTCACTGAGAGGCTGAGCTTGGTGATGGTCCAGACATCCTGACCATAGGGTTGCAATCTTTCCCGAGCCTGGACCAGCTCTGTGACGTCAGCAGACAGCAGACCTCGGCCCGCTGTCTGCTGAAAACGGGTCAAGGGAATGCAAAATGAACTGCACTCCTGTGATCTACAGAAGTACAGCCAAATGAGCTTTGGCTGTACTTCCTCTTTAAACAAGAGCTCTTTGCAAAAAAAGATTAGTAATACTCACCTGTCCCACCTTTCTTGTCTCTGATCTTCACTCTCCTAAAGAGGTACAATGGCTGAAGTATCATAAGCACCCAATATGTTTCTGGTAGTGTCTAATGCCTGCGTGCTGTGTTTCCACCTGTCCGCCATTATGGCACTGATGTGTTCTGTAGTGGCCTAGCAGCTGTTGAAAACTGCAGCACATAGCGGGGTTCCAGGTATCTGACACTCCCAGATGTGTGATAAAATGCTGAAGATTCTTCTTCACAGTTTTCGTTTTTGTGGATCAAGTAATATTCCTGCAACGCACCCTTAGTGCATGAGCAGCCAACCGGTAGGCCTGGACAATGTGACATGGGAGCAAACATTTCCTTCTGTAAGCTTTGAAGTGTATCTCTAACCAATTTTTTAAATATTTTCAGATAAAGTGAGTGTGGTTTGAACCCCTTTGAGGTCTTTAGCTGCAAAAATTTAGCAGGACCAATCTTTAACAAATGAACACAACATATTTTATAGTTTCGCATTCTTCCACCATTGACGCTTTGCAACATCTGTTTCCACAAAAAAAGTGTGCAATTTCAAAACATGACATGTTAGGTATCTATTTATTCGGCATAACATCATCTTTCACATTATACAAAAAAAAAAGGGCTAACTTTACTGTTTAGTTGTTTTTTTTAATTCATGAAAGTGTGTTTTTTCCCCAAAAAAGTGCAATTGAAAGACCGCTACGCAAATACAGTGTGATATAAAATATTGCAGCGTTTGCCATTTTAATTCTGGAGAATACCCTGGTACATTGATCATCAGTGGGGAGCACGCTCTGGTGCATTGGTTATCAGTGGGGAGGATACTCCGGTACATTGGTCACTAGGAGGGAGTGAACATTCTCTGGTACATTGGTCATCATTGTGGAGAATACTCTGGTACATTGACCATCAGTTGGGAGCATGCTCTGGTACATTGGTCATTGGTGGGGAGAATACTCTGGTACCCTGACCATCAGTGGGGAGCATGTTTTGGTACATTAGTCATTAGTGATGAGCATGTTCTGGTACATTGGTCATCAGTGAGGAGCATCTTTTAGTACATTGACCATCAGTGGGGAGCATGCTCTAGTACATTGATCATCAGTGGCGAGAATACTCTGGTACATTGGTCACCAGTAGAGAGTAAACATGCTCTGGTACATTGGTCATCATTCTGGAAAATATTCTGGTACATTGACCATCAGTGGGGAGCATGCTCTGGTGCATTGGTCATCAGTGGGGAGAATACTCCGGTAAATTGGTCATCGGTAGGGAGTGAACATTCTCTGGCACATTGGTCATCATTGTGGAGAATACTCTTACATTGTCATACATTAACCATCAGTGGGGAGCATGTCCTGCTACACTGACCATCCGTGAGGAGCATGTTCTGGTACATTGACCATCAGTGGGGTGCATGCTCTGGTACATTGGTCATCGGTAGGGATAATACTCTGGTACACTGACCATCAGTGGAGAGCATGTCCTGGTACATTGGTCATTAGTAAGGAGCATGTTCTGGTACATTGACCAATTGTCCCTATCCCTGTACATTGCACACTCACATCGGTCCTTACCCTCAGGGAGCCCCCAATCCAAGATCCCCATTCATATACTAGGGTCAATTTGGGACAGAAGCCAATTAACCTACCTGCATGTCTTTGGAGTGTGGGAGGAAACCCACGTAGGCACAGGGAGGACATGCAAACTCCAGGCAGGCAGTGTCGTGGTTGGGATTCAAACCAGCGACCCTTTTTACTGCTAGGTGAGAGTGCTAACCACAACACCACTGTGCCGCCCTATCATGAGATGGTCATCAGTGGAGAGCGTGCTCTGGTACATTTTATCATCAGTGGGGAGAATACTCTGGTACATTGGTCATCGGTGGGAAGCATGTTCTGGTACATTGGTCATCGGTGGGGAGCATGTTCTGGTACATTGGTCATCGGTGGGAAGCATGTTCTGGTACGTTGGTCATTGGTGGGGAGCATGTTCTGGTACATTGGTCATCGGTGGGAAGCATGTTCTGGTACATTGGTCATCTGTGGGGAGCATGTTCTGGTACATTGGTCATCGGTGGGAAGCATGTTCTGGTACGTTGGTCATTGGTGGGGAGCATGTTCTGGTACATTGGTCATTGGTGGGAAGCATGTTCTGGTACGTTGGTCATTGGTGGGGAGCATCCTCTGGTACATTGGTCATCGATGGGGAGAATAATCTGGTACATTGGTCATCGGTGGGGAAAATACTCTGGTACACTGACTATCATTTGGTAGCATGTTCTACTACATTGACCATCAGCGGGAAGCATGTTCTACTACATTGACCATCAGCGGAGAGCATGTTCTGCTACATTGACCATCAAGGGGGAGCATGTTCTGGTACATTGACCATCAGTGGTGAGGTGAACATGGTCTGGTGCACTGGTCAATGGTGTGGTATGTGACACTGGTACTGGAACTATAGGAAATCAATCTACCTCTGCTCATGGGGCAATCTAAGCATGCTATAGACCGGAACCCTGACGGTTGACAGAACCTTAGCTGATAAAGAGATTGGAATAACGGTGACGCAATAAAACACTAGTGCGAAAGAGGGTTCCAAAAATGGGTGAGCGGTTAGAAAGTAAGCAGTATTGTGTAGTGCGTGCCTCCTCTCCTGTCAGTGCCCATGTGCAGAGTCCCTGCACCCGCGGCTCTTTGTGCATGTGTTTCACGCGTACATGCAGAGTCGGGGCGTCCACGCACTAGTGCTCTGTGCACATCCACGTCGCGTGCATGCATGCTGCTCCCCTCCTTCCATGTCAGTTTCCTGGGCGGGCGCTAGGAGGAGCTGCCACTAGCAGCAGCGGGAGGAGGAGGAGGATTTCTTTTTGGCCTCTGAATGGATGAACTTCGGATTGTCCTCTTCCGTTTCCAGCACTTCAACAAGCCGAGGAGCCAACAACAAGTCCAAGTAGTGGCCGGCACTGACAATAGGAGCTGAGGGGGAGCCCCGGGCTGTGTGTGGTAATGCTGGGGCACTGCCTTGTCTGCAGGGCATGCATGCTGCTGCTGTCCCTTCCCTGTGTGAGCATTGTTTAGTGTGTGGCATGCTCTGGATGCAGCCTGCTCCTCTATCTTTGTCTATCTGCTGCCTTTGTGTGTGCTGTGCATGCCAACCAGATCACCTCTGACTGATCCCCTGTTAGTGGAGTGCCTGGGATTTGGTGGGATTGGTGCAGTGTATATGAACAGCCCCCCTTTGTGTGTGTGTGTGTGTGACAGCTGTTGGTCATATCTGGGGAAGGTGAGCCTACTGAGCCCCTAGTGTCAGTGCTGCCAGGGTGGGGGCACCATGAAGAAGTTTTCTCGAATGCCCAAGTCGGAGAGCGGTGGAGGCGGCGGTGGAGCTGGTGCTCTGGGTGCAGGATCAGCTGGAAATTTTACCAGCGGAGGGGTGACGCTGGGCAGATGTTTCACCATTGGTCGTCATCAAGTAACGGTGGAGGAACTTGTGGCAGAAGGTAATCTTTTATCACATTTAACCACACAGGACTATTGTTATGGCCTGTTTCCTGTTATCACCTTGATCTGATGTATAGATAACTGACTGCTATATACAACTGTCTGTACACTTGGTTTTCTATTGGTGGATTGCACAGAGCTCTGTGACAGGTGAACAGCATGCTATCGTGTTTTTTTTCCTTTTTGCTTTGGAGAACTAACACCTGGTAGTCCAGGAAAACATTGTTATAGAGACGTTATGGGACTTTGTCGATGAACAATTATGCTTACACTTTATTTTGTCAAAGAATAGAAAAAATACATCTCCCGGGTCCAATTGACGTGGCACCTATGCGTATACCATTTTTTTAAGTAGCAACACCCTTTAAAAGTATGGAACATTTTGAGGTACTCCAGTCTAAAATGTAAAGGTCGGTTATCAGTGGGAACCCTGAGTCTGGGATAGTGCACACAACCATCTTTATGAAAGTAACTTCCCGTCAGGAGGTCCCTTCTTCTTCCCGCCAGGAGGTCCCTTCTTCTTCCCGCCAGGAGGTCCCTCGCCAGGAGGTCCCTTCTTTTTCCCGCCAGAAGGTCCCTTCTTTTCCCCGCCAGGAGGTCCCTTCTTTTCCCCGCCAGGAGGTCCCTTCTTTTCCCCGCCAGGAGGTCCCTTCTTTTCCCCGCCAGGAGGTCCCTTCTTTTTCCCGCCAGGAGGTCCCTTCTTTTTCCCGCCAGGAGGTCCCTTCTCTTTCCCGCCAGGAGGTCCCTTCTCTTTCCCGCCAGGAGGTCCCTTCTCTTTCCCGCCAGGAGATCCCTTCTCTTTCCCGCCAGGAGGTCCCTTCTCTTTCCCGCCAGGAGCGCGCTGGAGCCCGCCATACCCAGAAGTAACTCCGGGAGCCATGTCGCCAGCCGGTGCTGTGTACAGGCACCGCAGCGGGGGCTTCGATTTTGGGGGAGTATTACATAATGAGCTAGTATGCTATGCATATTAGCTCATTATGCCTTTGTCTTATGTGGGTTTACAACCACTTTAACCACTTAAGCCCCGGACCATTTTGCTGGCCAAAGACCACACCACTTTTTGCGATTCGCCACTGCGTCGCTTTAATTGACAATTGCGCAGTCGTGCGACGTGGCTACCAAAAAAATTTACGTTCTTTTTTTTTCCAGCAAATAGATATTTATTTTGGTGTTATTTGACTGTGGTTTTTATTTTTTGCGCACAAAAAAAGAGTGACAATTTTGAAAAAAACGCATTCTTTTTTACCTTTTGCTATAATAAATATCTCCCAAAAATGTATAAAAAAAATTTTTTTTTTTAATAGGGGATAGTTTTATGGCATTTTTATTAAAGAGTTTTTTTTTAATGAATACAAGGTGTTCTCTGATTGGACAAGATGGAGAGGAGGGATGATGACGGCACAGTCTCCATCTCACCCAATCAGAGAATAACTTTTTGCATTTAAAAAAAAAAAAAATACAAGGCGTTTTTAAGAGGCAGCGGTGTCAAGCAAGCAACCCCCTGAGGTTATGCAGTGGAATAGCAATTTGGCCCAGAACCCCAAAGATCATGGTTATCGCTGTAGTGGCACTGACTATGATGTTGATTGTCGGTTTCCACAGTGGTCCTCAGGTATGGGATATGTATACTTGCATTGGTCCAACTTGAACCAATGTAAGTATGCAATAAAGATTGTACCTGGAGTTCATCTTGTAACATATACAGTACTTATATTGAACATATACTGTTGAATCAGAAGTCAGCAGAGTCTGCCTACATTAGTGATGTGAAATCTAACTTGATGCTGTGGGTGACAACATGGTGTCTGAATTCTCTTATTACCAGATAATGACACTTTTGACACTTTGTCAATTCAAGGCAAATGGACAGGTTATTTTGAAAGCTCACCATCCCCATTCTCTGATACTCCCATTTTCTTCTGATGGAGCCTTCAGAAATACTTGGTGCTTTTCATTATTGGGGAGAGCGTTTTATTTTTTTTTTTATTTTTTTTAGAGAATACAATACTTGGGCCTGGGCAGCCAATAACTCACCCGAGACTTTTAGGTGAGGGAGGAAAGAAGGTCATTAACATTAGGCCATGTACTACTACACTGTATAAAATGAGCCTGTACTTTGCCCAAACAAAGGTTTATAGGTACTTGTATAGCACTGTCAATTTTACGCAGTACTTTACATATATAATTTACATTCACATCAGTCCCTGTCCTCAAAGAGCTTACAATCTAAGGTCTCTAACTCACATTCATACATACATACTAGGGCCAATTTAGACAGGAGCCAATTAACTTGCCTGCATGTTTTTGGAGCATGAGAGGAAACCCAAACAGGAACAACATCTCAACTCCAGGTGGGTAGTGCCGTGGTTTGGATTCAAACCGACGACCCTAATGCTGCCAGGCAGAAGTACGAACCACTTTGCCACTGTGTTAGGTGACTTTTAAAGGACGCACTTTTACTTATCCTGTTCCTACCTTTCCTGCTTTCCCCATTACTTTGGTTCACCAGACTGCCTAATGCCACGTACACACAACCAGACTTTCCGGCAGAAAAGGTCCGATGGACTTCCAACTTGCCCACACACAAACGGACCAAAATGACGTACGACGGGACTAGAAAGGGAAAGTCAGTAGCCAATAGCTGCCCTAGCGTCGTATTTGGCCCATCGGACCAGCATACAGACGAACGGTTTTCCCGATAGAACATGTTTCAAATCTGTCAGACAGAATCAATTTCTATTTCTAGGTCCGTTGGAATTTTTGAAGAAAAAAGCCAGATGAAGCCCACACACGATGGTAATATCCGACGGAATGATTCCATCGGACCTTTTCTGCCAGAAAGTTCGGTCGTGTGTACGTGGCATTAGAAATTTCTGATGTTTGCAGGTATACACAACATACGGCAAGCACTGTAGTTCCCAATATCTAACTGCCAGGCTTGACACAGGTTGCGACATAGACATTTTATTATTTCAATATTTAGGGATAGGCTACATAATACCTTTCTGTAACGTGGCCCTATGGACAAAGTACTGATTCACTTTAAAAAGAACTGCCTAGCTTGTATATGGCTGACACAATTTTTCACATTTTACTGTCATTTTATATATATATATATATATATATATATATATATATATATATATATATGGGGCACAACATAAATGTTATGCAGACTCTTGGTTAACAATGGCAATGTTAAAAGTGTGGCAGAACATAGTGTACCTAATATATATATATATTTTTTTATATCAAAGTGCAGTTATTCTTTAAAATAAACCTACCTTAGGAGAAACATATGGTTTGGCATTTCATGCTTTGTGTTCTGAAAATACTCTGGCTATCTCTGGCTTCAGTACTGAGTTGTAGAAAATATAAACAAGAGAAGGCACCAGCATCTAAACGCAAACTGTTTATTAAAACCAAAAAAAAAAAAAAAAAGTGTTAAATTACACTCACTTAATAGAAGGGGTTAACAGAGTGTGTCACAAAAAGCCAGAATAAGACCATCTGTGGAGCTGCCCAATTTGCAGAGATCAGCAGGGGTATGGCTGAAGTAGGCAGAGCAGCACCAGGAAGCTTCTTGTGCGAGGCAGGTGCTGTAAACCAGGCTGGAACTGGAGTAAAACCATGGTTTTCTGTAGGGCTTCCAGAATGTTTTGGCCAGCGGTGCTAGATCCGGCTCCACATTGGCTGAGATCAGCACCGTCCGGCTGTGACGTCACTCTGTAGGGCAAGGGGCTGTGGCTACGCGTTTCAAGGAAAAGAACTGCCCCTTTGTCAAGCCAAAAAGAGCTTGACGAAACAGACTTTGAAGAAGCATGCAGTATGTGAAGTTGGAACTTTTTCTCTGTTTGTTTCAGGTCAGTAACTTAACACAGATGCCGGAGCATCAACATAAAAAAAAAAAAAGCCAGCCAGCAAGCATTTGTAGAAGGAGACCAGCCTTTTTTTTTTTTTTTCCATGAACAAGATTTCTTTTTAAAAAGCCCAGGATATTTTGAGTAAACTTTGAGGCATTACATATAGTAACCAGTCTTTTTAGATTAGGAAAGAGGAACAGTCCTAGTTTGGTTGAGTATAGTTTGTTTATGTTCTCGTATTACAAATAATGGGTAATTTGGCTTGCTCTGGAATTTTGCGTATTCATATTTGTTGCTAAGCTTCAGAATAAGCAATTCCTCTGTCCCACTTTATCAGCAATTGTGCAATGAGCAGGGAGTGTACGTATTGTGTGTTGTACAATATTGGTACAGACTTACTGTACGTCAAACAAATGTAGTAATAAAACTGCTTTATTTCACCTTCCACCACAGTGCCTTAGTGGCGTAAGGATTTCTACAAGAAGAACCTTTTACACAGTAGTTTGGTTCAACTACATCAAAGTGAGTGAAAAAGAATAAGTATAAAAGATTGTTAGACTAGTTCTAGGGACAGTTCATTATGTCCTATGAGGAGGGAGGGGGGGGGGGGGATTCTGCAGCACAGAAGGTATTCTACCTTAATGCAGAAAATGCGTTAAGGTAGGAAACCTTAAAGCGGACCTTCTGTAAAAAAAAAAAATTCATCTTTGCATTTATTAAATCGTCTGCCCTTGTGTAACTTTTTGGATAGTAAAGTATTTTTTTTCTGCCAGTAAATACCTTATACAGGCCACTTCCTGTTTCTTGTCTGGTAAAAAGCCCAGGCTTATGACATCATTCACAGCTCTCTCTCACTCTTGAGAGCGTTTGCCGGGAAGGGAGGGGGAGTCATAAGAGGGCCAATGAGAGCTGCAGAGCTGAAGGCATGTCTCTGTGTGAATCCAGGAAATGAACAGGCAGCAGCTTCAGCTGCCCACAGTTAAAATGCCTGCAGCCAGACTTAGTTGATAGAGCTGCAGCATATTTGGAAAGTATAGAATCACAGTATATATAAAATAATAAGCAAAGTGGTTGGAGAGAAGCTTCAGAATGGCAAATATGTTTTTATTACAAATTATGTGAGCAGACTGCAGTTCCTTTTTTAAGAATTTAGAACCACTTGATCTTCCAAGTGTGTGTACTGTAATTCACTTGTATTTTCACCCTGTGAGAGCAGAAATGTCAGCTCAGCATCAGGCTGTATAGCCCTGATAGCTCCTGCTTGAACTCAGGGCTAATATCCCATATCATGTCCGGGCCAGTTATGAAGCCTTATGCCGCGTACACATGATCAAACAATCCGGTGGAAAAGTCTGGCAAACTCAAGTCCGCCGGACAATCCGCCCGTGTGTAGCCTCCGGCGGACTTTTTTTTTTACCCTAAAGTACGGCGGACTAAAAGTATTTTTGCACTCCAATCTGTCCGCCGGACTCGCTTTTCAGCATCCTCTGGGACTGTGAAATCCATAATGGGCGGGGACATCATCCGGCGATGTCCCTATATAAGTCGCCGCGTGCCGCGTCCCCATCATTGTGAGCGGAGACAGCGACGAGGCAACATCTGAAGAGAAGAGAACAGAAGAACAGAAGACGGCGACAGCAGACCGGGCCACCGCCTGTAAAAGAGCTAGAAGAAGGCGCGGTGGCCCGGGAAGAAGAACCGAAGAGGGGGACAGGACCCCCGAAGAAGGGGACAAGATCCCCGAAGTCGGAAGAAGAGGGCGGCGGCGAAGAAGAAAGCCGGGCTCCTCCGCTAGTAAAAGAGCTAGCAGAAGATAGCGGAGGAGTCCGGCGAGAAGACCCCCGAAGACGGAAGACCCCCGGAGCTGTGCAATAAACTATTTTAACCCTTGTGTGTTGTTTTTTTTTTTTTTTTTTTTACAGGTGAATGGGTAGGGGTACATTGTACCCCATACTCATTCACATAGGGTGGGGGGCCGGTATCCGGGGGCCCCCTTATTAAAGGGGGCTCACGGATTCCGATAAGCCCCCCACCTGCAGACCCCGACAACCAACGGCCAGGGTTGTCGGGAAGAGGCCCTTGTCCTCATCAACATGGGGACAAGGTGCTTTGGGGTGGGGGGGGCGGGCGGCCCCCTTCCCCAAGGCACCCCCCATGTTGAGGGCACACGGCCTGGCACGGCTCAGGAAGGGGGGCGCTGTCTCGTCCCCACCCCCTTTCTTGGCCGGCCGGGTAGCGTGCTCGGACAAGGGTCTGATGTGGACCTAGGGAGGGACCCCCACGCCGATTTTTCGGCGTAGGGGTTCCCCTTTAAGTCCATACCAGGTGACGGGGCCAGCGACGCCTCCTTTGCTGGCCACAGCTACCTGGAGACGCGCTCAAAATGAGCAGACTTTCCTCCGCGTGTGTGGGCGAGTCCGTTCATTTCAAAAGTACGGCGGATAGTCCGGTGGACTTAGTACGCCGTATTAGTCTGCTGAAAAAGTGCCGTGTGTGGGCAAGTAGCTCGTTCGGAAAGTCCGGCGAGAAGTCCGTCAGACTAAGTCCGCCGGATAGTTGGCTACGTGTGTACGCGGCATTATGAAGCCTAACAGTCAAAAAGCATTTTATTTAATGTAATGGCATGATTATCATTATTTTGTAGTTTTGTGAGTATCTGTTATCACAACTGAGCTCAGGCAAGAGACTAGTTGGTCTTCCAAACTCAGCCTGACTTTTGCTCTGATAGGGAGAGAATACAAGCCAGTACTGAAAATAAGATAATTTTCCAGCTAAGGCAGCATTATGATCGCAATTCTGAATTGGACTGGTGTTGCACATCCAAGGCTGCACTTTGTTCTCCTTCCTGCCAAAAACAACTTTATTGTTCAAGTTGCAACATAAATACTGACACTCCAACCCATGGCTTCTACTTTTTGCCTCTTATGCCGCGTACACACGTCCAGACTTTTCGAGGGATTAAGTCTGACAGACTTTCGAAGGAGTTCTGACGGAGTTCTGACAGAATTCTGACGGACTTTCCGAATGAGCGGACTTGGCCACACACAATCACACCAAACTCCGACGGATTCGAACGTGATGACGTACGACTCGACTCGAATAAGGAAGTTCATAGCCAGTAGCCAATAGCTGCACTAGCGTCGGTTTTAGTCTGTCGGAATAGTACACACACGAGCGAATTTCTCGGTAGGAACTGGGTCCGGCAGAGTTCTGGCCGAAAAATTTGAAGCATGTTTCATTTCTAAAGTCTGTCAGACTTTTGCGAATCAAAAGTCCGTTGCAGCCCACACACGATCGAATAGTCTGCCAGAATCATTCCGTCAGACTTTGGATGTTGAAAAGTCCGGTCGTGTGTACGGGGCTTTAGTGGAACTTGAACATAGAGCTATAAGCTCCAATGGGGCAAAACACAATACCACATTAAAGTGATTGTAAACCCTCCCCCACAACTTTTTCCCATGTAAATCAGCATAAAAACCCCTAATGAACACTGCTTGTAGATATCTCCTTACTTAGTATTGTTGTAATCCTTTTTTTTTTTTTTTTTTTTTTTTTTTTTTTTTTAGAATGACGTCACTGAGCATGCGCAGATCTCCCCTGATTTACGGCATACTCTATGTGCTTGTCTATCTGCTATCAGAACTTCCTATGGTACACAACACTGAACTCCCAGGAGGCTGCATAATCACTCAGAGCTTCCTCCTACACCCCATGTGACCATGTGACCTCACATGCAGTGTAAGGCAGGACATGGAACAGCATTACTGCAGTCTTATCAGCTGAAGCTGGTAGGACTCACACAGGCAAACACTAGATAATCAGCACAAGTAAATACTATGAAATAAACAAGTCAGCTATGAACAGGGAAGCAGGGTTGCCATAGAAACGGATTGAGAAGGAGGCTTGGTTAACAGTACAGGAAGTGCTCAATGTAAGAGTGGAAATACACTCCACTGTGGAGTCAGAAAACAATACTTAAGATGGAGCTGCCTAACCCCTGGAAACCAAGATTTTTTTAAAATTTCTTTAAACAATAAGTAATATGCAGTTTGGGCTGGATTACAGTGGCTATAGTTTGATAATTACTTATTATAATGGACTAAATGAAAAGAAGCATCGGAGCGGGAGAGTTTACTTCCTCTTTAAGGCTGGGTTCACACTGCCGTACGGAGCAGGTCACAGCATGAGTCTGGTGCGTCCCTGTTCAACGTTTGAGGTCCAACTTTTTGGCTGGATTAGAATCTGAAATGTACCAGAAGGTGCACAGGACTCCTGTGCAATTCACTCTGGAGCTGCCCTGGAGATGTATGAACTGGCTCCGTAAAGACCTGGTCACAATCTCCTGACGTGCAAATACATTTTTATTTATTTTTGTCTGAAAGAGAACATGGTGCACCCTTGAATGTGCTACATGAGTCTGGAGTGGGGTGATAGATCACAAAGTCACCTGTGACTGGATGGGGGGGGGGGGTGGATATTGAGGACCTGCATTGGTTTATAACATGTAAGTGAACTGTTTCTAGGTTGGAAATTCAAATGATTGCATATGCATGGTGCTGACTGGTTCTCTTCAAAATATAATTACACTTTCACAAAAAAAATAAAAATTCATTTGTAGTTGTCCCTGCAGACACAAAAAAAATGGCAGTACGATGTGTTCTCCTTTTTGAAGATAAGTTCTGTTTCCTGAAGTACTGCCTGCAGCCTCCTGGCTCTGAGGACATCCCAGGAGACGATTTGCTCATTGCGTTTAATGCAGAGCTAGTTTACCGTCTCCAAACAATACCTTCTAGTGGTGGCCAGGAACAGATTGTTGGCAGCAGATGTGAATGTATACATGGGCCATTCTGCTGGAAATAGGGCTACTCTTCAGAAAATATACCGCATCGTGCTGGCAGGAAGGACATGTACAAACGTCTAATGGAGAATAGAGCAGTTGTACTTTATAGAGTTCATGTTGGAGTCTTATGTTTGTGCTGAATGCATACATGTGGAACACAGTCGCACCTTCTGATAATACTTTCCTGTCGTCTAAAGTTGGCTTGCTCCTGATTTCAGAACAGTGTATTTATAGTCAGCTGATTGAGTTGTTTATTTACATATTCATTTGGAAGCAGACTTTATCTGTTATTTTATTGTGAAATCATTACAAGGAGAGCAGAGAAAACCGATCAGGCATCCATATTTTAATACAGCTTCTAATGCCTATTTCCCTGGACATGATTCAGCCATTCCGGGGTAATGAGATGAGCACATGCAAGTATCTGGAAAGTATCTGCAACCAATGCGGAATCATTCAGTTTTCAGGACAGAATCTTCATATAAATGAAAGGTTGCCAGAGTCATGTAGAGGAAAACAAAATGACCTACCATTAAAATTGTAGTCTTAAGCAAACCTGGCAAACAATCGTCTGATTTTCCTCAATGTTTCACAGCAAGTCAGAACTCAGGAAGGAAATAATGTATGAAAACTCTCGTACGACAAAGGCTTTTTTGTTTCTGATCATATGCAGTCTTTCTTTTTTTTTTTTTTTTTCTGGTACGAAAATCATCCAGTTCTGTTCCCATACAAGAACAATTTTGGAGTTTGTCCCTTCTGAAATTTTCGTTCGGAAGGTCGGAATCGGCACTGCTGGGCAATACGATTTGTTCCTTGGATAAACATGTTCACCCAATTTTCTTATAGTGTGTACTAAAGAAGTAGGTCCACCCCCTCCAATCGTAATTTATACTCGCCTTATGTCTCCCCACCTCAGAGAGAGAGAGGCAAATTCTTAGTATGCAATGCTATTCCAAGGTGAAGGACGGGGTTCCCCGGTGACAAATCACTCAATTCCAGTACTGTCACATGGGAATGGTGAGAGAATGTTTAGCTCTGTAAGAGCCTAGCACATTGACTTGGATCTTAAGTAGAAGATTTTCTCTTTACTTCACATTTGTCAGAAAAAAAGAAACTCCAGTCCAAAAAGTAAAATGACTAATATCTTTAAGGGCTTGTTTTACACTTGCATCAAAACAAGGCTTCGGACACACTTTGTTAAAGCTTTCTAAACGCTAGTCAAAGCTCCTGTCACTAAATAAAATGGTTAGCTTACAGTCCTGTTTACACCTTGCTTTTGCTTGGTGCTTCGGTGAGGCTTTGGTAGAGCTTTGATGGGGCTTCGATGAGGCTTTGGTAGAGCTTTGATGGGGCTTTGATGAGGCTTTGGTAGAGCTTTGAGCCTTTGGGGGGGCTTCAAGCGAGCTTTGCCATAGACTTCTATGGAGGCTTTGAAGCACCACTAAAGCTACATTGGGTATAATTTTTGAAGCACAGCCAAAGCAAAAGCAGGGGTAATCAGGACTGTAAGTTAACCATTTTATTTAGTGACAGGAGCTTTGACTGGCGTTCAGAGAGCTTTAATAAAGCTGGTCCAAACTGTTAGGGCTGATTCACACCTATGCATTTTTAGTGCTTTTTGCATTTTGCAGATTTGTACTACAGTCCATCTATCATGGTTTCCTATGAAACGCGTTCTATAGTGCAGATCTGCAAAAAGCACTAAAAATGCATAGGTGTGAATTGGGCCTCAATGTGTGCTGAAGCCAAAGCAATTGTAAATGAGCCCTAATAAACATTTTGTTTAAAGGATATTTAGGCCCAGTTCACACCACATGCAGTCCAGTGCGTTTTTTATTTTTATTTTTTTGTTTGTTTTAAATGCGCATTAAACCGTAAGTTACAAAAATTTCAATGGCAAAGTTCACACTGGTGCGGTGCGTTACGGTACAGTCCATAAAAGTAGAACATTCTGCATTTTGTCCGCAAGAAAATGCACTGGAACACAGCAAAGCACATCAAAAATTGAACCAGATACATAAAAAAAAAAAACACTAAAACACATTACAGGAAAGATGAAGGAAACTATATAAAAATAAAAAATAAAATACGCATTTAAAATACACCTGTCAGAAACTATTGCCTACTTTATCCCAGAAGGGAAAAAACACATGTGCTTGCAGAAACACACCTTGGGGGTTATTTACTAAAGGAAAATCCACTTTACACTGAAAGTACACTTAGAAATAAAGTCGCTGTAGATCCGAGGGGGGCGTGCAAGGAAAATAAATAACAGCATTTTAGTTTGCACAGGATTGGATGATAAAATTAGCAGAGCTTCCCTTCATTTCAGATCTACCCCTTAGATTTAGAGCAACTGCACTTGCAGTGCAAAGTGGATTTGCCTTTCGTAAATAACCCCCCTTGTCTGTGTTTCTGTGGTGTGAACTGACCCTACATTTCTTAAGTTTATGCTGGTTTCTGTCCTGTTGGAGAACACCTATGCTTCTGGCTAACTCAAATCTATTGAAATTCAAGTAGGTGTTTTGTATCCAGTACATTAATGAAAAGGGGACTACACTGTAAAGGGGCACTGTGATGTAAAAGGGACTGTACTGTAAAATGGGGCTGTGGTGTGAAGGGCACCTGAGGACACTGTGGTACTGACTCCATGAATATACCCCCCCCCGCCCCCCCAGGTAACTTAACCACTTGCTTACTGGGCACTTAAACCCCCCTCAGTCCCAGACCAATTTTCAGCTTTCAGCGCTGATGCACTTTGAATGACAATTGCGCGGTCATACAACACTGTACCCAAATGAAATTTTTATCATTTTTTTCCCACAAATAGAGCTTTATTTTGGTGGTATTTAGTTACAGCTCGGAGTTTTATTTTTTGCTAAACAAACAAAAAAAGATGCAAAAAAAAAAAAAAAAAATCATGTTTTAATAGTTTGTTATACAATTTTGCAAACGGGTCATTTTTCTCCTTCATTGAAGTGCGCTGATTAGGCGGCACTGATGGGCTGCATTGGTGGGCACTGATGGGCTGCATTGGTGGGCACTGATGGGCTGCATTGGTGGGCACTGATGGGCTGCATTGGTGGGCACTGATGGGCTGCATTGGTGGGCACTGATGGGCTGCATTGGTGGGCACTGATGGGCTGCATTGGTGGGCACTGATGGGCTGCATTGGTGAGCACTGATAGGCTGCATTGGTGGGCACTGATAGGCTGCACTGGTGGGCACTGATAGGCATAGTTAAGGCGGCACTAATAGGCACAGATAAGGCGGCACCGATCGGCACAGATAAGGCGGCACTGATGGGCAAAGATGGGCACAGATAAGATGGCATGGATGGGTGGCACGGATAAGTGGCACGGATGGGTGGCACGGATGGGCACTGATAGGTACCACTGATAGATGGGACTGATGGGCACTGATAGGTGGCTCTGATAGGTGGCACTGCTGGGCACTGGTGGGTGGCACTGTTGGTGGCACTGCTGGATGGCACTGTGGGTGGCATTGTGGGTGGCACTGTGGGTGGCGCTGTGGGAACTATGGGCACTGCTGGGTGGCACTGATGGGGGGGCACTTACTTTCATTCAGGATGGCACTGCGGTGGGCAGGTGGGCACTGGCAGGGGGCAGGTGGTCAGCTGTATTGCTGGCCGTGATCGGGACTGATGTCCCGATCACGGCCGCCGGTGATCGGCTTTTTTTTTCTCTCCTCGCGCTGTCAGCGCGAGGAGGAATAATAGCCGATTACCGGCTCTGTTCTGTCACATGATCAGCTGTCATTGGCTGACAGCTGATCACGTGATAAGGGGTCGGGATCGACCCCTTACACGGATCGGTGATCAGGCGAGTCTCATGGACTCGCCGATCACAGAGCGCGCCGCGCGCGCCCCTCAGGGGGCACGCAGGCCGCTCGTAACCGGGACGACGTCAATAGACGTAGTCCCGGAAAAGTAGATCCGCGCTAATGCCGTCATTTGGCAATAGCGCGGATCTCAAGTGATTAAAAAAATTTGGCTGGCCTACTCTGGTCATTTTAAAGTGGTTCTTAAGGCAGAAGGTTTATTATTATTTTTTTATTTTTTTTATTGCATTAAGATTAAAAAAAAAAACCTGAGTTCAGCAACTCCCCTGATACTTACTTGTACCCTACCTTGATCCAGTGATATTGCATGACAGGGTGGATTTGATTTAAATCACTAGTAAACTTGATTTAGATCATAATTTTGAAAGAGCAACTGTCATCTCAGTCACGCAGCGGCTCCTCTGACCCGCTGTTGACTCACTGGCAGTCCCATTCACTTTAATGGGGCGGCTGGTGATGCGGCCGTGAAAAAAGGTGAGGGATGTGGCGGCAGCAGGTGAGCGGATACCCGCTAACAGGCGCTGCCCTGATGGATTTCAAATGACAGCCCTTACATTTAAAGAGCACCTTATTCTTGCTGGTAGTTAGACTTTTTAATATTTGCAAAGAAAATTAAGATTTCCCTGTTAGAATAATAAGCTGTCAGGTTAGTAAAACAGATATCAGAACCAATTCAGTCATACAGTTTGATTTGCAAAACAATGGGATAAAGGAATATTCCTGAACTTTGTTTTATCTCATGATTACTGTGCCATTGTGTAAATGCATCAATGCAGTGTATGTTATCTCAGCTTGTAGAGCTTGGATTCATTGAATGATTTTACCAAAAATGTAATTGTAGAATATACAGCCTCATGCTACATGACTAAGCTCCATTTCATGCTGAATAAACTAAATTATTAATGTATCTTAAATAGAAAATTATCTTTAGATTTCTTTTTTACTCCAAAAGTATGTTATTAAAATAAATTTGATTAAAAAAAAATCATTGATTTTTATATCCAACCTGTTGCATGAGAACCCCAGCTGTCCAGGACTCTACCTCCTGATTGGCTGAATTTGGCTAGCAATCAAAGTCATCCAATGGTGGGGGGGAGGGGAGGAGAGAGCGGGCCGGGCCAAGCCACAGCTCTGTGTCTGAATGGACACACAGAGCAGCGGCTCGGCTCGGTGCCCCCATAACAAACTCAGGTCCCTCTCTCCTACTCAGCAGGAGAGAGGGACCCGAGAATAGGAGTATCTGGGCTGCTCTCTGCAAAACCACTTCACAAGTATAACTTGTTTGTTTAAAAAAAACAACTAAAAAAACACTTTAATACCACTTTAAGGGCCCTTTCAGACATATCTATCCATTGGCTTGCTCAGCAGGGATCGCTCTGTTGATCCCCGCTGAGCCGACGGATGACAAGTCACACTGTGCAGGGACGGACCTGTCAGATCTCCACTCTCCTCTATGGGGGGATCGGATGATTACAGACCGCCTGTCCATTTTCATCCAATCCGCCAGACGGATGGAAAATGGGACATGGTGGATCGGATGTCAACGGACATGTCACTGCTGCCATCCTTGCTCCATAGAGATGTATGGAGCAACCGTTCAGATCCATTAAAAAAAAACTGACAGGCGGATCTGAACAGTCTGCACGTCTGAAAGGGCCCTAAAATAGGGGGTTCATGGCATAGAATATGAAATGTTGGGGTAACCTATTCTCTAAATAGTACACACAGATAATACAGCATCACTCTTGTTTTTATTGTAAATGCATCCTTTGACAGCATACTGCAAGCCCAATGTCACATTTAAACTTTTTGCCATCTGTAGGTTTATTTTTCATCCCATTATTGACCATAGAAATTGATGGTATGCCTGGACCTTTGTAACATATACAGTGACTTTTGTCTGAGCTGTACCATAAAATATTGTTGCAACAGATTAGTGACTGAATGCAAGCAATTAAAGCACGTGTTTCTCTTCCAATGTAATTAAGTACAGTATGTTCATCAGTTACTATGAGGACACTGTCAGTTGAAACATCCTGCTTGGGCA
This sequence comes from Lithobates pipiens, assembly GCF_037356315.1. Taxonomy (NCBI): domain Eukaryota; kingdom Metazoa; phylum Chordata; class Amphibia; order Anura; family Ranidae; genus Lithobates; species Lithobates pipiens. The sequence goes on along the minus strand of NW_027507718.1, from coordinate 212,166,770 downwards.
GTGCATTCAAGTTTCATCTTGCTTGTTTCCTCCTTTGCAAACTTAAAGTCATGTAAGTCTTTCTGACACCTGTTATTGATGTATGGACCTTGATCCTGTCTCTTGCAATCAAAATGAGGGGCATGAAATGTGCATCTGCTTAAAAGCAATGGGGGGGGGGGGGGGTCTGTTAAATCGGCAATGCCTGCGCGTACCTTGAGTTTTCAGTTAGATTAAAATGGTTGTAAAGGCTAAAGTTTTTTTTTTTTTTTTTTTTTCAATTCTCTGCATTAACCACTTTGATACAGGGCATGTTCACACCTTCCTGCCCAGGCCAATGTTCAGCTTTCAGCGCTGTCACTTTTTAAATTACAACTGCGCGGTCATGCTACACTGTACCCAAACTACATTTTTTTTTTTTTTTATCATTTTGTTCCCACAAATAGAGCTCTTTTTTTTTTTTGGTGGTATTTGATCACCTCTGCGGTTTTTATTTTTTGCTAAACGATAAAAAAAAAAGACCAAAAATTTCTTTGTTATAGAATTTTGTAAATAAGTTTTCTCCTTCGCTGATGGGCACTGATAAGTTGCACTGATGGGCACCGATGAGGTGGTGCTGGACACTGATAGGCAGCACTGACGGGTGGCATTGATAGGCGGCACTGATAGAAGACACTGGGCACTGAAAGGCTGCACTGATAGGTACTTATGGATGGCACAGAAAGACGGCACTGCTGGGCACTGAAAGGCGGCACTGGTGGACATTGGGCACTGATGGCTGGCACTGATAAATTTCACTGATAGGCATCACTGGTGGCACTGGCAGACATTTTTCATTGGCACTGATTGGCAGCTGCCTGGGCACCGATTGGCTTTTCCCTGGTGGTCTAGGGTGGCATACCTGGTGGTCCAGTGTGGTGGCCATCCCTGGCGGTCCTGGTGGCATCCTGGTGGTCCTGGGCAGGCATCTGGGGGGGGGGGGGGCTGAGCTAATAAACAGCGCAGACCCTGCTGTCAGGAGAGCAGCCGATCGGCTCTCCGCTACTCGCGTCTGTCAGTCGCGAGTGAGGAAAAGCCGATCAAAGGCTTATCCTGTTTAGATCGTAATCAGCCGTGATTGGAAACAGATGATCAAGTGGTAAAGAGTCTCTGTCCGACTGACACACTGCAACAGCAATCATCACAATGGGTCCCCAGGGGGGCGCGCAGCGGCTTGATATTCTGACAAAGTCATATGACGTCTGGTCGGGATATCGCAACCACTTTGCCGTCATAATTTTGCTATATGGCAGGCAGCAAGTGGTTAAGGTAAAAAGAAACTAAATGCAGCTACCAGCTCCCCTTAGATTTACCTGTGGCAGGTCCGATCCAGCGATGTACCCGAGAGCAACATCGCTGCTGTCAATCACAGCCAGTGAGAATGAATTTAGCAGAACCGCACTGTGTGTGCCAATTGATACACGGAGAGCGTCTTTTGAATTGCGGCTGCATGAGTGCAGCTGCTTGCTATGGGGGGCACTTAACAGGGGGAAGAAGCCTGAAGCATTCCACAGAGCAGGTAAGTATGACATTTGCTATTTTAAAAACAAATTAATTTTCCCTTTTACAATCACTTTAATTCTGCTTTAATTTGCTATACACGGTTTAGCTAACTACAAAATTCACTTTAAAGAACTATGGTCAAAATGAAAAAAAATCAATATGTGATGTAAATCTGTAATCTGCTAAATATCTCACTGGTTGTTTTGCAAATAACAGTAAGGTTATTTACATATTTACCTCTTTCCCCTGAAGCTGAGTTAGGGCCGGTTCACACAGGGGGCGATGCGAGGCGACACCGACTTGCCTCGCCGCGACCTCAGCGGCGACTTGCAAATGACTTCTGTATAGAAGTCAATGCAAGTCGCCCCGAGGTCGCCCAAAAGTAGTACAGGAACCTTTTTTCTGAGTCGGAGCGACTCGAGTCGCTCCTCTCAGAACGGTTCCATTGTACAGAACGGGGGCGACTTGTCAGGTCGCGGCGAGGCAAGTCGTGTCGCCTCGCATCGCCCCCAGTGTGAACTGGCCCTTAGAGACCCCAATTACAACTTATATTGCCATGTTGAAGTTGTATAAATGAGCAGGCTGCCTTTAGTTGTATCTTAAAGAGGAAGTAAACCCTGATGAGTTTACTTCCTCTTTCATTCCCTGCAAAGGCAAAGCATAATGGACTACTATGCATCGCATAGTAGTCCATTATGTGTCACCTGACACAGGAGCCAGCGAAGTCGCCGCTGTCCCCTGTAGTCCGCCGCATCCATCTTCTTGGAAGCCGCGATGACGTCACTCCCGCGCATGCGCACGGGAGCCGACACGCGCGGCAGCTCCGTCGTTGAGAATGCCGCGCTCAGTGCGCCTGCGCGCCGCTGTCTACGGTGCATGCACCGTAGACAGCAGTGCCTGTTTTCGGGCAAATATCTCCTAAAGCATATAGGTTTAGGAGATATTTCTTGGACCTACAGGTAAGCCTTAATCTAGGCTTACCTGTAGGTCAAAGTGGTTTGTAAGGGTTTACAACCACTTTAAGCTAGCTATATGTCCTTGTATACTAAATAAACAGGTCTTAAAAAACACAGTATGAGATTTTTTCTGCCTAGAACTAACATTGGTTGTAGTTTATAGAGGTCAGTATGTTAAATTTACCAGACCACATATTTTGTGTGATGGGGAATTCGGCAGTAAAAAAATTGCGCATTAGATGTCAGCACATTACAGCCACCACAGACATCATAACAGTAGTTGTTTTTAGCCTGTTGGCTATTCCAGCAAGAAATCTTTCCACTGGATTGATTGAGAGATTGGGTTGTCTTTCTTATTTCATTAAATTGGCGCTTCAGTCTGAGATATCATACTGGTTTTATTTCTATTCCTGGATTAAGCAATTAAGGCCTCTGTAACCCTGCCCGTCTTGCTCCAGGTCCCCTTTTACTGAAATGTGGGCATTAAGGAAGGTAACGTTTTCACTCTGCCTCCCCCCTTTCAATCAGCCATCCTAGCTGGGATGTAAGTTCACCTTTAAATTGGTTTTTGTACATCAGACAACATCATTTTTCATATGTGCAGGCCTGTAGACTTCACTGAAAAATTGGCATGTAAAATCTATGCAACAGTAGATGTTCTATTCCAGTTCATACTGAAGCCTAGTACACACCACTAGGTTTTTATTTATTTTTTGATCAACCCAGTGGGTTGACTAAAAAAAACCCCCAAAAAACTGACTGCTTCAGTTGGAGTTATTGTACTAATAATTTGATATTAGTACAGCAATCTCCCCTGCTGTTCTATTGTGTTCTGACTGGGTGAAGGCTCCCCCACCAGAACACTCTTGTCCGTGCTCTTCGCCATTGGCTGAGAGTTCTGATCGGGAGTCGGTCAGCTGCTGGTTTTCCAGCATGCTCATCGGACAGAAGAGAAAAGTTCTTGGGACAGGCTCAGGACAACCTGGTTGGAATCCCCCCTAAATGCTTGGGAATTACATGGAGCTGTAACAAAACAGCTTGAGTCTGTGAAATCAGCTGGCCTTCTAAGTAGGCTTCCCCAGTGACCCCTCAAATATAACTAAGATGATAAATGTGTTTCATCTTCGAGGTTTGGATTCCGTAGTTCAGTACAGCCTTCATGTCATCCCATGTGAGTTCTTTCTGCATTTTATAGCTCACGGATATAGCTCTGCTCTCCTGTGATGCAGTTGCCAGCTACACAGAAAGCACAGTTCTGTGTTCTTTTCAAGGGTATCAAAGAAACCCACTTTCCCACAAAAGTTTTCTGGTGGCAGTGTACATTTCTCATGGTCATTTTTTAACCATTTAAATACTACAACAAATTTTTGCTCTTCAGCTCTTCGTTTTGCTAAAAAAGAAGCTCCTTTTTATTTTGTATATCTATTTAAAAAAGTTGCTTTAGTTTTATTTATATATATATATATATATATATATATATATATATATATATATATATATATATATATATATATATATATATATATATATTATAATATATAAATAATATATATATTTTTTTTGAATACTATAAAGAAAAGTTAGAACCTCTTTTCAGCCATGCTGGTGAGATTTCAAATTTTAAAAATTTGACTGGAATTTCGCATTAAATCAGAACTAAATTCTCCTATCCTTCTCAGCCAAAGAAGCTGCTATCGTGGCCTTGGTTTGATCTGCAGTTGCCATGGTCTGCACATGGTCTGCACATGTGATTAGTTATGACGCCAGCCATTCAATTATTTGATAGTTTGGTTGAAAGCACAAGCAAATGTGACAGTCATTATTCCCAGCATGCCTGGACTATAACTGTTTTTTTTTTAAACCATTAAATCGATGGGTTTAATTACGCTTTAAATACTTTTGACAATGACTTTTAATCGGCAGCAAAAATATGTAAAACATTTTTTTTATTTTTTTATTATACCTTTCTTCTACTGTCAATGAATGAGCCCTAAAGGTCTGCTCCTCTCTTCCCTTTTATGGACATACACATGAATAAATGGGCAGTTTGAGAGTGCATGCTTGCTGATGTGCCAGTAAGGCATTTTACTGTAGTCAGCTCATGCCCACTAGTCTGACAACCTTCTTGTTTATGGCCAGCTTAGCATTTATAATGCTGGAATGTTAGTTTTCCAATTGTCAGGGAGAGAACATTTTACAGCACTGATATACTGTATTTCTGGTAACTTTCCTGCTATCTTTTGCTCCATCACGATTTCTGGATAAAGTACATTTTATTTTAATCCTCGCCTTAAAGCGATTAGAGGGTTGTTACATTGTGTGGATATGCAATATCAATTCTGTTGAATTAAAAACCGACCTGTGTTTTTTTTTTTTTTTTTTTTTTTCTTTTTTTTAAATTTGACCTTGTGAAATTATTAAAACTTACTGTAATATGTAAGGTACTAAAAAAAATATATATAATTATAGAAACCATGAATCCACTTGTCGTCCCCAAAATTTAAAACGAAATCCGGGTCTGGTTTTCTTTTTGGTTTGATTGATTGTTGATTTAATATTATTTTGCTTGTGCTTCTTGTTTACCTCTGTTTAGTAATCACATTACTAATTCATAATTGTCACTGCATTTGTGCTAATGGGAAATCATCTGCCTTGTCATCAGAAAGTAAAGGCTCCCCCCCCCCCCCCCCCCCCCCTCTTCCATCTATTGCAGTTCTGAAGCTATGGAGATGAACGCATTACTGAGCATTGATTGACTAGTAAAAAAAAAAAAAAAAACACTGCAGCTTTTCCTGTCCTAAAAATGTATACACTGTAACTATAGCTGTAGCTAACATACAGGCTAGATGGGTTGATTTACTAAAACTGGTGAGTGCAAAATCTGGCGCACCTCTGCCTAGGAGCTTCCAGGTTTTTTGCCATTGGCTCCCACGCACAGCTGCACCAGATTTTGCACTCTCCAGTTTTAGTAAATCAACTACAGTGTTTTCCAGGCAGTGCTGTTTCTGTTTTATCAACAAAACTACCTTTTTGTCATCACCCATCATAGTACCTGTCACTTACAGTCCATCAGAGTACCTGTCACAGTTCATCAGAGTACCCGAGTACCTGTTTACCTGTCGCAGTATATCAGAGTACCTATTTGTAGCCCATGCCTCATAGACTATATATTGAGGTGTTTGCTTTCCAAAATGGGGTCATTTTGTGGGTAATTTCACTGTCCTGGTGGTCCAGGACCTTCAAAAGTGTGATGGGTAGGAATGAAATGAGATGTGTCATTTATGCTCCTAGAACGCCTGAAGGTACTACTTCAATGTCCGGCCTCTGTATGTGACCAGGCTGTGTAAAAGTCCTACACATGTGGTATCGCCATACTCGGGAGGAGTAGCAGAATGTGTTTTGCGGTGTAATTTTTGCTATATACGTGCTATGTGTTAGAAATATCTTATAAATTGACAACTTTGTGTAAAAAAAAAAAAAAAAAATATACGTTTTCTTTTTTTTCCACATTTTACAAAAACTTCTGGAAAATAATGAGCTGTTCAAAAGACTCCATTATGCCTCATAGATTATACATTAGGGTGTTTGCTTTCCAAAATGGGGTCATTTTGTGGGCAATTCCATTGTCCTGGTACTCCAGGGCCTTCAAAAGTGTAATAGGTGGTTGTGAAATGAGATGTGTCATTTTTTGCTCGTAGAACATCTGAAGGTGTCACTTCAATGTTGGTGCTCTGTATGTAGCCAGGCTGTGTAAAAGTCTCACACATGTGGTATCGCCATACTCGGGAAGAGTAGCAGAATGTCTTTTGGGGTGTAATTTGTTGTATGCATATGCTGTGTGTGAGAAATAACCTGATAATATGACAATTTTGTAAAAAAATAAAAAAAAATCTTAATTTTGCAAAGAATTGTGGGAAAAAATGACAACTTAAAAAACTCACCGTGCTACTTACGTAATACCTTGGAATGTCTACTTTGTAAAAAGGGGTCATTTGGGGGGTATTTGTACTTTCCTGACTTGTTAGTGTCTCAAGAAATGAGATACACCTGATGTACTGAAGGCCTGATCAGAAGTGATCAATTTTCAGTGATTGGCACCATAGTTTGTAGATTCTATAAGTTTCACAAAGACCAAATAATATATACTAATGTGGGTTATTTTTACCAAAGATATGTAGCAGTATAAATTTTGGCTAAAATTTATGAAGAAAAATTACTAATTAGCAAATTTTTGTGACCGAAACAAAGAAAAAGGCATTTTTTCACAAAATTTACGTTTTTTTTTTTTATGTGTAGAGCACAAAAAATAAAAAACCCACTAGTGATTAAATACCACTAAAAGAAAGCTCTATTTGTGTGGAAAAAAGGACGCAAGTTTCATATGGGTACAGTGTTGCATGACTGATTGTCATTTAAACTGTGAGAGCGCTGAAAATTGGTCTGAGCAGGAAGGGGGTTTAAGTGCCCGGTATTGAGGTGGTTAAAATAGTTCAGGAGGTGATGTAGTGCTGCAGAATCCCCTTAAAGTGCTTGTAAAGTCAGAAGGTTATTTTATCTTAATGCATTCTGATAAGAAGCCTTCTGTGTGCAGCAGCCCCCCTCTGCCCCTTGAATGCTTACCTGAGCCCCATCTAGATCCAACGATGTTGCAAAAGTGTCTCGGCTGCCCGGGACTCTCCTCCTCATTGGCTGAGACAGTAGCATGGTGCCATTGTCTCCTGCTGCTGTCATTCAAAGTCTGTCAGCCAATGAGAAGAGAAAGGGGTGGGGCCGGGCCATGTGAATGGACACATGGAGCTGTAGCTTGGCTCGGGTGCCCCATAGCAAGCTGTTTGCTGTGGGGAACTCAACAGGAGAGAGGGGCCAGGAGCACTGAAGATGGACCCGAGAAGAGGAGGATCTGGGCTGCTCTGTGCAAAACCACTACACAGAGCAGGTAAGTATGACATTTTTGTTATTTTTAACAAAAAAAAAAGACTTTTAGTATCAAAATATAAATAAAGGGTACTAGTGCGCTTCACCTTGCTAATCAATGTGTAGGGTAATAAAAGTAAAATTAATATAAGTGTGTGAAAGCAGCCTACAAAAAAAATGGTGATCTCAGCACTAATAGTGGTACAATAAAAGTGAATAAATTGCGGCGCTAACAGCAAAAAACAACTAAATAAAAATGATTCTTATCTAAAAAATATGTAAAGTGCAAAGAGTGTGAATCACCTCGCAAAGTGCAAAATGTGCGATAAAGACAATACAAATAAAATATTTACTACAATATTACATGTGCTTGCATAACACAATCATGCAAAAATATAAAATCCAGAGAAATTGCTGAGAAGAAAATGTGCAAAAAATGCAAAAATCAAAAAATATTAATAAATAATGCTCATTAATTCCAGTTCATGCAATTGCTTCGTGAGCACAAATCAAAGTCCATGCACAAAAGTGACTTCCAAAGTGTGTGCTAATCCAGTGACTGAATTCAGTGCCAAGCCAGTGCACCACCAGTTTCCCCCAGCCTCTCACCTCAATTACTTGGTATAGAAACACAATATAAAAGCCAAAGCTAATCCATCCACATTCGTCCAGCGGCTAGTATCCACCTGTATATTTCTTTCCCAGGTTCTTCACATCTCACTCGTTAAGGTGTGCGATACATACAGTGTGGAACAAAAGGACAGGGGGGCTCTCATGTGTAGTATGAAAATATGACGTTTTAATAACGAAAATAGCAACTTACATTGAAGTAGAAAACAGCAAGTAAATGTAGTACAGTCCGAACTTCGGGTCTCGGCCGCGACCGGAAGTGACAAGTGCAACACCACAGCTCCTTCTCTGACGCGTTGCGTCACGATCACATGACTTTTTCAAAGGGTAAAGACTTTTAGTATCACTTTAAATGGGCTATCAATTTTGGATGGATTGACTGTGCCTTTTTACTACAAAAGTTTTTAGTTTAAAAATGAAAGAAAGGATATTACATAAAAGATAATACTAATGTTAGGTGTCCTGTTCTTAAAGTCTTGTGTAGCAAAACACTTTTTTTATTTTTTTTTATTCTGATATAGTAGGGAAGGGTTAAAAAAGCCTTTCTAGTTTATTTTTGCTGTCTAGCAATGGGGGGAATCTCAATTCACTTCCTGTGTGAGATGAACAGAAAATTAGAGGAAATCTGTCAAAGTGAGGGGAAAGCCCCCTTAGATATCTGTCCCAGATGTAACATGTGTCCCCATTGGAAGATTTCCTTTTACCTCTTTGTTTTCTGGCACAACTGTAAAGTTTTGTATTTCCCCTCGCTTTGTCTTGATGATGATGATAGTACTCCTTGAGACAAAGAGTGGTGAATCTCCCCAATAGGGACAGCAGAAAATACTTGACTGGGTGTATCTTCACCATGCCATCCTATGCTTGGTGATACACTTTTATTATCTATTTCTCCAAAAGTTTGCAGGTCCACACAAAATACATCTTTACTACATTTACTTCCAAATCTAAAAGGCTTAATCAAATAGCTTAACTGATTAATGACACTGAGTACCTTTGGTCCTTTACTCCACCAGATTGCCAGTTTCAGTAGAGAAAGGCAGAAGACAATGGGACTCTGCAGCATACAGCATTATATTTTTGAAAACAAATACTTTTTAGGGGCTGAGTCTAGAAATTCCAAGTACATTTTGCCTAGTATTGGAAGATGTTTTATTACACATGAGTGTTGGAACTCTGGCGGTTATTTATGAAAGGCAAATCCACTTTGCACTGCAAGTGCACTTGGAAGTGCACTCACTCAATCTCAGGGGTAGATCTGAAATGAGTGGAAGCTCTGCTGATTTTATCATCCAATCATATGCAAGCTAAAATGCTGTTTTTTATTTTCCTTGCATGTCCCCCTCGGATCTACAATGACTTTACTTCCAAGTGCACTTTCAGTGCAAAGTGGATTTTCCTTTAGTAAATAACCCCCTCTGTTTTCGTAGTTTTGTATTCTAATTTCAAAGCTTTATTTTTATTTTTGCATAGGTTTCCTATGTGAAAAGTGTGTTTTTTTTTTTTTTTCTTTTCCTGTCTCGGTAGCTGAGACTTTGAGGTATGAGGCTTCAGAGCCCTGGAACAGAGCTAGTCAGATAATTGAATAAATATATTTTGGCGCAGGACGTTTCTATTTGTTTATCCATTCCTAGTCAGCATTTCTGGTGACTGATCGGGTCCAGATACTGCCCAGTATAAAGTTATTCCTCTGTCAGAGTTGCACTATTGAATACCTAAACCCAGGATGTTGTACATCATTAGTTTTGTCATTTCCCATGAAGGGCGATTCTTCTAGACCAGAGGTCTCCAAACTAAGCCAGATTCGGCCCCCTACAACTGCAACTAGGGTCATTGGAATAGCCTTAATTTGCACAAATTGAAAAGTGGAAAATGGCTAGGGTCTCCACTTCACTTTTTTTTCAAAAAAATGCGTTTGAAATACTGCTGTGCAAATACAGTGGGACTTTAAAATATAGCAACAACTGCCAATTTATTCTCCAGGGCCTCTGCTAAATATACATATATATGGAGGTTCTAAGTAATTTTCGAGCAAAAAATACTGATCTTAACTTGGAAGCAACAAGTGTCAGAAAAAGGTTTAGTCTTTAAGCGGTTAAACTGACCTCATTTGCAGACTGAAGTTCATTCCTTTTGTTCTAAATCTAAAAGAACTAAATTATACTTTGATTATAGTTATCTCCCAGCACTGACAATGTTGTGATAAACTTGGCAGGCTGCCTGTTGTGTTTTTTGTTTGTTTTTTTGTTTTTTTTTAAACTGTCAGCTGTGAGCAGAGAACTCTCTGCACGGAACTGAGGAAATGGGAGGGGGATTGAATCGTGATTTTTTTTTTTTTTTTTTTTTTTTAACGATTAATCGTGCAGCTCTACTATGTAGATATCTGATTTATAAGTAATAACATTCTTTAATTTATAGCACAGCTTATAACTTGTGTGGCATTGCTACACTCCCTAGGATGTCTCTAAGGAAGTTTTCACTATCTCCCTGTGTACATTTTAAATATTTTTCTGTAGAAAATGCGATCCAAAATTGGGGGAATGAGGGGTGTAATCAAAGGTTCATATTTCAAGCAAAGAAAAAAGCTAGTTTTGTTCATGTGCATAATATCGTTTAATTTCCACTTTCATTTTCAACCCACCTAGCGAGTTGTGTTAGAAATAATTAGCATCTGAGAGTGCTGCAAAGCATTAGTAAAGTGTTTAGTTATCATTCATTCATATAGTGGATATGCAACCTGAAAGGAGGCTGCTTGCATGAAATCCCCCCCCCCCCTTTTTTTTTTTTTTTTGAATTGCTGAAGGTTTTCTTTCTTCTTCTTTTTTTTTTTTTGGATGATTAAGCACTGATTTATATTCATTCATGCCTCTCTCTCTCTAAACAATCTTTGCAGAATCTAAATTGCATTTGCTGTGTGCAGCCTTAGCTAAACTTTTGCCAAATTTGGTAATTTAAACTCTTTTATTCAGCTTATTGGACTTATTTAAAAGTAAGCTCTGGTCAGAATTGAGCATGAAACCTTGAAATGGAATGATGGAATAAAGCCTACCTACTCAGTACTTAAAGTGGAGTTCCACACATTTTTTAGTTTATTAAAAGTCAGCAGCTACAAAAAGTGTATCGGCTAACTTCTAAGAAACAGACAATCGCCTGTCCCACGGTCCAGAGATGCGGCCACTCAGAGCCTCGAACCTCTCAGCCCAAACCCCCCTCCCCCCGCCGGCGCTGTCATAGCCACTGTGGACAGGTTTCGGCATCACGGCCGGGCGCACACTACGCATGCGCGTGTCGTGCTGCGCACTGCTAGTGGCCAGGCAATCTTCTGGGACCTGTCACATGTCCCAGAAGATTGCTGGGAGGGAGGGACTGCCTAGGGGGAGATAATGATTTGTCTAGGCGCCCAAAAGCAGGAAGAAGGAAGTGGGACAGGAAGTCTCACTCTAAACTAAGTACCCACTCCCCCCCCCCAACAATAATGATATGCCAAATGTGGCTTGTCAGGGGGTGAGGAGTGCTTAAAGCAGAAGTTCCACTTTTGAGTGGAACTCCGCTTTAAAGGGGGCCTTCCACTTATAATACACTGCTGCATTAAAGTTGGGGAAAAAAACAATGGTGAAAAAGAAGTTGCTTGCAGGTCCTAGGAGAGGGTGTTATTAGATTCGGGCAGTCAGCATTTCTTGGGATCTCGCACAAAGGCTGCCAGCATCACCCTCAGCTTAGAGGCCAGGGGTAAGGTAAACAAGTTAGCTAATTAACTTGCACAGCTCAGTGTACATTCTAAAGGTGTTTGACTGCAGGCAGGTAAGGGTCTATTGCAGAAAAGACATAAAAAATAAGGCTGTCTGCTCACATTTTTTTTTCTGTTGGTAAAGTTTCAGTCTTAAAGAGGAAGTAAACCCCTTCAAACCACTTTGACCTACAGGTAAGCCTAGATTAAGGCTTACCTGTAGGTCCAAGCAATATCTCCTAAACCTATATGGTTTAGGAGATATTTGCCCGAAAATGGGCACCGCTGTCTACGGCGCATGCGCCGTAGACAGCGGCGCGCAGGCGCACTAAATGCGGCAAGTCCAAGAATGGATTTGCCTAATTTGTCGACTCCCGTGCGCATGCGCGGGAGTGACATCATCGCGGCTTCGCCGAATGGCAGCGGCGGAGCTGCGAGACGCGACTCCCGTGCGCATGCGCGGGAGTGACGTCATCGCGGCTTCGCCGCTGTCATTGGTCGGAGCTGCGAGACGCCACCAGCAAGATGGATGCGGCGGACTACAGGGATCAGCGGCGACTTCGCTGGCTCCTGTGTCAGGTAAGTGACACATAATGAGCTACTATGCGATGCATAGTAGTCCATTATGCTTTACCTTTGCAGGGAAAAAAAGAGGAAGTAAACCCATTAGGGTTTACTTCCTCTTTAAGACCAGTTACACATGGACATAATTTACTGCTGTTTATACTTGGGATCTTGTTAACAGGATTGTTTGAAATTCTGTATATAGCCTTGCTGCTTAACTGCATACAGGAAACAGGAACCTTTGTTACAGAGAAAAGACATGGAGATAGTTTAACCATAGATGCAGCTTCAAACTTGTAAACACTGCCATCTACTGCTTAAAGAATATATTGGTACTGATAGTTCTTGTAATACATTGCTCATGTATTTTTGTGCAAGGATCATGAGTAAAATGTTCCATAAAAACTGTGTAAAAGCTCTTAATATGTAAAATTCTTCTTCATTTCCAGCTGTGTGTATTGTTCTATAGAAAATAATGCATCTATATTCAGATCTGTAAAAAACATGGCGTTTTTTTTTTGCTCCTGTGTGATAGGGGCCTAATGTACCAATTTATTTTGGAGCATGAGGGCCCAGTTGTAATAAGCAAACCTTGCATTTTGGTGCAAGGCCCAGATCAGTTGGTTACAATATGGAAATGGACTGCCAAGGGGTACCCTGGTAAAAAAAAGTGTAAAAACCACTGGCTTCAATAAATGGTCTACCCAGTTTTGTTGGTGAACCCCTGCTTGCCATGCAGGAGAGTTGTTCCAAAACACCATCCTGTATCTAACACACAGATAATGTGATGTAAAATGTATCTTAAGACAATAACTTTTTTTTTTTTTTTTTTTTTACCATAAGCAATAAAGGAAAATACCAATAAACCCACTCAACTTTACCTTAAGCTTTTATTGTACATATATACTGTATATTCTTACATGTAATATAGAAGCATATTTCAGACAACCAGATGCACAATTGATATACTTGCAAACTGTTTTATCTGCCAAAGAATGTATTATTTTTTTGATTTTTTTTGATCCAACCACTCTTGCCAGACAGCATAACCAGGATTGGAATCTGCACTTGAGCCCCAGCCCTACACCCATAGAGACCTCCAGATAGCTGACTGAATGGTAAGTCTACTTTCAGACTCATCTGTGGTAAAGCGGCGCTATATTTATTCAGCCGCTAGTGGGGCAGTTTTAACCCCCGCTAGCGTCTGAAAAAGGATTAAAACCGCCTGCAAAGCACCACTGCATCGGCGCTTTGCCAACGGGTTTGCAACGCTGTCCCATAGCTTTCAAAGGGAAGGGGCGCTTTAGGAGCGGTAAATACACCGCTCCTATAGCGCTGCAAAGATGCTACTTGCAGGACTTTTTTGACTGTCCCTCGGGCTTTCACACTGAAGACACAGGAGAGGCTCTTTACAGGCGCTATACAAGCGCTATTTTTAATGCTGTAGTGCCTGTTAAGAACCTCAGTGTGAAAGTAGCCTAAATAAAAAGCAGCTGACTCCATGAATCGGATCACATGGGTGTTCACACCCATGCAATCTGATTCATGTCTGAACTGTCAGTTCACAGTGCGATATGCGAGCTGAAATGGGGGTGTCATTAACAATGTATTGACACTCCCGGTAGTTCGCATAGGGCAGTGTGAACTGTTGTGCAAGTTGGGTGTGATGTGTAGTCCCGCAGTGGATTTGCAGGCTTCCCACATCGCACAAGTGTGAACCAAGCCTAAAGCTAATACTGCAGCTGCTGACATTTTAATATAAGGTATCCTGCAATGTCGGCACCCCAAGCCAATCCGTCCATCAGCTCCGGGTGCAGGTGCCGGCATCTTTCCTAAGGGAAACAGGAGGTGAAACCTTTGTGGCTTCACAACCTTTTTCTTACTGCACATGCATGAGTCGCACTGCACTTTCTGAGTGGTCCCGCTGTATTCTGGGACCTGTGTGTCTCGGTTGGGGGAGGCTGCGAACAAGCAGAGCTTCCACTTTTGTGTGGAGCTCTGCTTTAATTTTTTTAATTTCATCTGGTTGAAAAAGACACATCCATCCAGTTCAACCCACATTAAAAGAAAAAGGAAAAAAATAATTAAAACCTCCATATACACAATCCTACACCCACAGTTGATCCAGAGGAAGGCATACTTTATTCAAAAGCCATCTAGAGTGTGTGTTTTTGTTGTTTTTATTAAATAGATGCTCATGGCTGCTGCATTTTTATTTTTTATCTTTTTTATAGGGCTTCATGTAAAGATGGATGTATGATTTAAGATATGTGTTTTGTGGAGACAGCTGTTTTTATTGTACATCAGCAGTTTGTCTATTGCATAATCAGGAAATTGAGAAAAAAAAAAAAAAGAACTTTCCAACAGGAAAACCCCGCTTCCGTGCAAATTTTGTGAGATGTAGATGACTGGTGTATTGTCCTTATTATCTTAGCCCTTTACAAGGCATTTATCATTCCAATTGTTAGGATTATTTTAAAGGGTACATAGCAATACGCAAGCTACAGTAAACACCAGTTGAAATTACTCTTATACAGTAGTTCTAAATGACTTATCCTAATAAAACGTAAACATCAACCATAACTTCAGGTGAAATACAGGACTCTATGAAAACATGTGGTGTGGCTGTTTCAAGATGCACAGTAAGGGGACACTTGAAGAAAGCCATTACTACGCAAATGCCACAAAGTATCCTGCTTACAATACGCCAAACAGCACAGAGACCAGCCTCAAACCTTCTGGCACAAAGTCATTTGGAGTGATGAGACCAAAATTGAGCTTTTTGTCCACAACCATAAATGCTACATTTGGAGAGGAGTCAACAAGGCCTATGATGAAAGGTACACCATTCCTACTGTGAGAAATAGAGGTGGATCGCTGATGTTTTGGGGATGTGTGAGCTACAAAGGCACAGGGAATTTGGTCAAAATTGTTGGCAAGATGAATGCAGTATGTTATCAAAAAATACTGGAGGAACATTTGCATTCATCAGCCAAGAAGCTGCGCATGGAATGCACTTGGACATTCCAGTGTGACAGTGATCCAAAACACAAGGCCAAGTCAACCGGTAATTGGCTACAGCAGAATAAAGTGAAGGTTCTGGAGTGGCCATCTCAGTCTCCTGACCTCAATATCATTGAGCCACTCTGGGGAGATCTCAAACATGCAGTTCATGCAAAACAGCCTAAGAATTTACAGGAACTGGAGGCTTTTTGCCAAGAGGAATGGGCAGCTTTACCATCTGAGAAGATAAAGAGCCTCATCCACAAATACCACAGAAGACTTCAAGCTGCCATTGATGTTAAAGGGGGCAATACACAGTATTAAGAACTGGTGTATGTAAACTTTTGATCAGAGTCATTTGGGTAGTTTCTGTTGCCATTTTGATTTAAAAAGCGTAAACACAGTTGATTGATAATAAATGGCTTCAGCCAAACACTAACCATGAGTGAAAGAAAAGTTTTTGTGTTCTCACCAATATGCTCTGAAAAATGGCCAAGAAATCATAAATTCTGTCAGGGAATGTAAACTTATGAGCACAAGTGTGTGTGTGTGTGTGTGTGTGTGTGTGTGTGTGTGTGTTTATGTGTGAAAATACACACACACACACACACACACAATCTCACAAAAGTGAGTACACTCCTCACATTTTTGTAAATATTTTATTATATCTTTTCATGTGACAACACTGAAGAAATTACACTGTGCAACAATGTAAAGTAGTGAGTGTACAGCTTGTATTAGGCCCCTTTTACACATGCAGCCTGTTCAGATCCGTCTGTCAGTTTTTTCAGGCGGATCTGAACGGTCGCTCCATACAGCTCTATGGAGCATCAGATGTCAGCGGTGACATGTCCGCTGACATTTGATGTGCCCAGATCTGATCAGCAAAATGCAGACGGATGGATGTCCCATTTTCCATTCGTCTGGCGGATTGGTCCTTAATCATCCGATTCCCTCCATAGGGTAGAGCGGACTCTGACAGGTCCGTCCCTGCACGGAGTGTTGTCATCCACCGGCTCAGTGGGGATCGATGGAGCGACCCCCGTTGAGCAAGAGGAGTAGTAAAAATGGAAAGCCCCGTGTGAAAGAGGCCTAACAGTGTAAATTTGCTGTCCCCTCAACATAACTCGACACACAGCCATTCCCGTCTAACCTGCTGGCAACAAAAGTGAGTACACCCCTAAGTGAAGATGTCCAAATTGGGCCCAAAGTGTCAATATTTTGTGTGGCCACCATTATTTTCCAGCATTGCCATAACCCACTTGGGCATGGAGTTCACCAGAGCTTCACAGGTTGCCACTGGAGTCCTCTGCCACTCCTCCATGATGGCATCTTCCATTTGAGGATGCCCCACAGATGCAATACGGTTTAGGTCTGGATACATGCTTGGCCAGTCCATCACCTTTACCCTCAGCTTCTTTAGCAAAGCAGTGGTCCTCATGGAGCTGTGTTTGGGGTCTTTATCATGTCAGAATACTGCCCTGCAGCCCAGTCTCTGAAGGGAGGGGGGTCATGCTCTGCTTCAGTATGTCACAGAACATGTTGGCATTCATGGTTCCCTCAATGAACTGTAGCTCCCCAGTGCCGTTAGCTCTCATGTAGCCCCAAACCATAACACACATGTCTTTGTACTCCTCACCTGGTTGCCGCCACACACACTTGACACCATCGGAACCAAATAAATGTATCTTGGTCTCATCAGACCATAGGACATAGTTCCAGTAATCCTTGTCCTCAGTCTGCTTGTCTTTAGCTGAGCATGGGCAGAGTTTCTACCACAGCTGCAAAATCCCTAGCTGAATGGACAGAAGGTGGAAATAGAGAGCAGCAGAATACATAAAACAAAACTCATAGTGACTGAGTGAGTATGAACAGCATGTAATACAGCATTCATAGATCATTTTTTTTTATTATGTGGGTTTAGTAACACTTCAAAGCACTCTACTATGTTGGTGTCTTCTGTGGAGAGAGGGGAGGTGTAGAGTGAGAAGCAGGAAGCCAGTCAGTGCTTGCTTCATCAGGGAGCAACTGTAGTGATTGGGACAGGTCTTCTAACCGATACTGGTTGACTGTTCTAGGCTGGCAGCAACCAGCCAGTTGTGCAGTACCCACAATGTATTTGCCAGACCAAACCGGGGGACTGTTATCTTATGTCTGTGGTTACCATTAGACTGCAGAAAACAACACACAAGTATTAACATGAGAGAGCCCAGGGTATTTTTCACAGTGGATGTCTGTAATTATAGCATTGTGTTGTTTTATATCCTATAGCGGGAGGTGTTGGCTGAAAGATCTCAAATATTTCCTAGCTTTTTCTGAGGTTTTTGGACAAGAATCGTACAATACAGTGGATCCTTTTAAAATAATATTGCTTTCGGAGATGCGGCCGACATCTATCATGTATGGTTGATAAAGCCATAAATTCTAAACAGTATGCAGTTTAATGAGTGACACCAACTAACAGAAGTCCCCATTTGAAGCACTACTCAATAAAACCATCCAGGACATCCCCCCAAAACACCCCAGACACTGGGCACGTCTTCACATTTCTGGCAGCATGGCTTGCTATTGCATGAGCATAGAACTTACCCAATGTTCACTTTTAACACAGAATCATAAGAAAGCAAAAGTTCTTCAGCATTTTCTAAGATGAACATTATTGAAAAAAATTGGACCCACTGGTTTGTGTTCTGCCAATCCATATGCTTAGGACTTAACCACTTCACCCCCGGAAGGATTTACCCCCTTCCTGAGCAGAGCACTTTTTGCGATTCGGCACTGCGTCATTTTTAGCTGACAATTTCTATTGGTGGTATTTGATCACCTCTGCGGTTTTTATCTTTTGCACTATAAACACTGGCTAGACGCACAGATTGCTCTAGATGCATAATCCCTTCCCAGCCAGTGTCATTAGTACAGTGACAGTGCATATTTTTATGATCACTATATTAGTATCACTGGTTCCCACAAAGTGTCAGTGTCCGATTATTCACCGCAATATCGCAGACCCGCTATAAGTCGCTGATTGCCAGCATTACTAGAATAAAAAACAAAATCCATAAATATATACTATAGTTCAAAGATAAGCAATTAGCGGACCTCCAGCTGTTGCAGAACTACAACTCCCATGAGGCATAGCAAGACACTGACAGCCACAGGCATGACACGCAGAGGCATGATGGGACTTGTAGTTTTGCAACAACTGGAGGGCCGCTAATTGCATATCCCTGCTATAGTTTGTAGATGCTATAACGTTTGCGTTAATATACGCTTATTGGTTTTGTTTTTTTCCAAGAGCATATAGCAGAATACATATTGGCCTAAACCGATGAATACATTTTATATATATATATATATATATATATATATATATATATATATATATATATATATATATATATATATATATATATATATATATATATATATATATATATATATATATATATAAAAATAGTTTTATAGTATATAAAAAAAAATTGTAGGTCTTCTTTTTTTTATTTATAGCACAAAAAAAGAAAAAAAACGCAGTGGTCATTAAATACCACCAAAAGAAAGCTCTATTTGTGGGGAAAAAATTACTTTATTTGTGTACAGTTTTGCTTGAACACGCAATTGTCAGTTAAAGTAACGCAGTGCCATATTGCAATAATTGGCCTGGTCACGAAGGGAGAGGGGGTAAGTATTCTGGCGCTCAAGTGGTGAATTGCTGAGTATGCAACTTCTTATCCTTTAATCCTTGCCTATGTTCAGTTTGTGACCCAGATTTCCTGTTTCAGGTTGGCTCCTTTCTCTTGCAGAGTGCTATGGAGCCCCACTTGTATATGCAGGGACTAGAGCTGTATCTCCCTATACTGGGTACATCAATAGAAACGCACAGCCCCCCTAGTTTAGGATGGCAAGACACTCTTCTGCTCTCCCTCTCCCTTTTTTAAAAAAAATAGACTGGCTCCAGACCGCACTGTCCACTGTTAACTCTTTCTTGCTAAGACCAGACGTTCAGGCAAGCAGCACTAAGAGAGCAGGGGTCAAACACATTGAAAGTTGTAAGCTGCAAGTGCAGGGGTGACATATTTTACAAATAGTTTATTGGGGAATGTTAATTTTATTGTGCTCAATATGTTAACCCAAAAATCGCTGTGGGTTTGATACTATAAGTTGTAACAGCTGTACATAGGGATATTCATATCAGTCTTGTGTAATCCTGCTAGAGAAAGCTGTCTGCCACAGTGATAAATATCTGCAAAGACCTGAAATGGGTTTGGCAGATTGTTTAGAAAGGAAACCCAAATGTATTCAGTGATTACATGACTGTACACTAGGCTTTCCTGTTTGTACCATATGGAATATTAGTCAGCAAGACATGTTTGAACGGTGCTGGGTAAATGTTTTGAGGTTTAATTCACCAGCAGATTGCACATTTTTATCTCCGACAAGTCGTGCATTTGTGCTGTGTATGAAATGTTGTTCACTATCCTACGTGCTGTGGGTTGGATTGATCTGACCACCGCATGTGTTACTTGGAAATTTCTGTATTTAAAATGAATGCTGGAAGCAAGTAATAGATTTTCGGGCCGTTCTGTTTGCATAATAGAACGTTTTGATATGTCACTTTCTTAAGGCAGGAAAATCTTATTTTCTTATACATGGCATTATCTAGAATGCTCAACCAACCAAGGAATTTTTGGTGCATACTGGGCATTTTTTTCTAAAGCCATGTTATAGTTTTCATGTACTTTGCAAGCATTCTCTTTGACAGTATATAGATGGGATTACATTTAGTAACGCTCTGGAGCATGTGCACATACTCATGACAAATCAGATTTTCCATCTCTGATACGGTTCTTTTGGTCACCGTTCCAATTGGTGAGGCGCCGCACCGATTTGCAAAAGTAGTTCTTGCACTAACCCATAACCCTGATATCTCCGTGTTCACCCAACAGTCCGGTACAAGATAAAAGTGGTCTCTGTGGTGGATTCACCACGAGATCACTTTTCTCTATGGCAGAAGAGGGCCCCCCTGATTGCGTCTGTTCCCTGGGCTGACATGGAGACGAGTGAGGGGAAGATGGCCACCCATGTCCATGACACTACAGGGCGAAAGCAACATCATAAAGTCACTTCTGCCCATAGCTCTTAAAGGGGCATTTTATTTTATTTATTTATTTTTTTAAATGACAAAATATTTGTTTTTTTTTTTTTTATTGCATTTTAGTGTAAATATGAGATCTGAGGTCCAGATCTCATATTTAAGAGGTCCTGTCATGCTTTTTTCTATTACAAGTGATGTTTACATTCCATGTAATAGGAATAAAAATTGACAGATTTTTTTTTTTTTTTTAAACAGTGTAAAAATAAAAAGTAAAAGGTAAAATAAATAAGACAAACATTTTTTTAAACGCATGAGTAGCACCCGCATATGAAAACTGTGGTCAAACCACACATGTGAGGTATCGCCGCGAGAGCAATAATTCTAGCCCTAGAGCTCCTGTAGCGCCAAACATGCAACCTGTAGAATTTTTTAAATGTTGCCTATAGAATTTTTGAAGGGTAAAAGTTTGTCGCCATTCCACGAGAGGGCGTAATTTTAAAACGTGACATGTTGGGAATCTATTTACTCGGCGTAAAATTATCTTTCACAATATGAAAAAAATTGGGCTAACTTTACTGTTGTCTTATTTTTTAATTGAAAAAAGTGTATTTGTTTTTTTTTTTAAAAGTGCGATTGTAAGACCACTGTGACAGAAAGTATTGCAACGACTGCCATTTTATTCTCTAGGATCTTAGAAAAGTATAATGTTTAGGGGTTCTAAGTAATTTTCTAGCAAAAAAATATTTTTAACTTGTAAACACCACATCTAAAAAAGAGGCCTGGTCTTAAAGTGGTTAAAGTGCAGTAGCACAATTTCAAAGTAGCATCAATGTGAACCAGGGCTTTTTTTCCTCATTAGCCAAAGCAGGTTTGCACCAAAAAGGCAGATAAGCTTCTTTGTCTTTCTTTCTCTCTCCTTAGTAAATATGATCAGTAAACTAAAGCAAGGTAATGTTACTGCACCCATTGCACCCGTGATTAGTGGATGGTAGGTGTAATGTACGGCTCCTACAGAAACCGCCTACAGCTTTCTGCCCATACCTGTGTACGACCTTTAAGTTAGAAAGCTGGAGGAAGTGTCAATAGATTACGAGTATGCGCATAAACAACCGTATAGTTCATTGAGAACTACAAGTCATCTGCCATGGTGGTGGATAGGACTTGCAGTTATTCGTTCACTAATTGCACACATTTTTGCAATGCTACTGTGTGTGTAAAGAAAAGAGAGGAGGATCCCCTGATTAATAATGTGGGGAGTGCAACTGGAGTTGGAGCATGTTACACCCTAAATATGGGTGTAACATGCTCCAAAAGGTGAAACATGGCCTTTAGTCAAATGGAGAGTGACTTGAAATTTCCCAACGCAGAAGACACATACATACATAAATAAAAGGTTGACAGAGGTTCTAACCCTTTCGAGCTCTACCCAAAATTTAAAAGCAGTTTTGGCTGCAGTTTGGTTTTATATCCCATTTTCTGTTAACCACTTAGGGTCCGCCTACCACAGATTTACTGTACATGATCTGCTTCTTCTGGATAGGGGGGCGCACACACATGCACCCTCAGCCTTGACTGTTGTGCTGCCATTTGCTGCAGCACAAGCCGATCAGCAAGTCCCGGCCATGATTTATGGCCAGCATCCGCTGATTGGCTGAGCGAATGACAGTGGTGATGTGCTATTTTTTTTTTGTTTTGTTTTTTCTCCCTACAAAGCAGGGAGTAAAAACTGGCACATTGCTTTGTGAAAACAACATGGCACACAGTGTCAGCGCATATTATTAGCACTGATTACTGTAATAGGGCTAGTTTACACTTGCTTCAAAGCAAGGCTTCGGACACACTTTGTTAAAGCTCTCTGAACGCCAGTCAAAGCCCGTCACTAAATAAAATGGTTAGCTTACAGTCCTGTTTACACCTGCGTTTGCTTTGCTTTGGCTTTGCTTTAAAAATGATACACTATGTAGCTTTAGTGGGGCTTCAAAGTGTCTTCAAAGTCCTAAAGTTGGTTAGTATCAGACGTTCCGCTGCATTATCATAGTTCCACTATAAGTCACCGATCGTCACCATTCATAGTATAGGGGGGAAAAAAAAACAGTATGTATGTATGTATGTATGTATGTATCTATATATATATATATATATATATATATATATATATATATATATATATATATATATATATATATATATAGATACAATCTCTCGATCTCATTGCTTGTAGATGCTATAAGTTTCACGCAAACCAATTAATATACACTTACTGGGATTTTGTTTTTGTTTTTTTGTTTTTTTTTTTACCAAAGACATGTAGCAGAATACATTTTGGCCTAATTTTATGTCAAAATTTTTATTGCATATGTTTTATAGCAGAAAGTATTTTTTATTTTTTTTTACTTGTAATAGAATTTGAAACATTTTAAGTACAAAACATAGTGTAAAATGACTTGTGACTTTGTAATTGCCAAGAAGGTGTGCCTGGAAAGTAGCTGCTGATCATGTGATGACATCCAACAGTAGAAAAATAAATTTTCTTTTTTGAAATTTCCAATCCTTTTTTTTTTTTTTTTTTTTTTTTTTTGTTTATAGCCCAAAAAATGAAAAACCCAGTGGTGATAGAATACCACCAAAAGAAAGCTCTTATGGGAAAAAAATTCTATAAATGTAATCTGGGAACAGCGTTGCATGCATTACCGTGCAGTTGCCTGTTAAAGTAGCCGAATAGGGAAAAAAATGGCCTGGTCATGCGGGGGTAAAATCTTACAAAGCTAAAGTGGTTAAAGAGAACATAGACTCAGCTTATAAAAGAATCTGTCACCTACAGTGCCCTGCAAAAGTATTCACCCCCTTGGCATTTTTTGTGTTTTGTTGCCTCACAACCTGGAATTAACATGGATTGTTTGAGGATTTGCATCTTTTCATTTACAGAACATGCCCACAACTTTGAATATTTTTTTATTGTGAAGCAAACAACTAATAAGACAAATAACAGAAAAAGTCAATGTGAATAACTATTCACCCCCCTAAAGTCAATACTTTGTAGAGCCACCTTTTGCCGCTATCACAGCTCCAAGTGGCTTTGGATAAGTCTCTATGAGCTTGCCACATCTTACCATTGGGATTTTTGCCCATTTCTCCTTGCAAAACTGCTCTAGCTCCTTCAAGTTGCACGGTTTGCGCTTGTGAACATCAATCTGACCACAGATTTTCTATTGGATTGAGGTCTGGGCTTTGACTAGGACATTTTAATGCATTTACATGTTTCACCTTAAACCACTCAAGTGTTACTTTAGCAGTGTGTTTGGGGTCATTGTCCTGCTGGAAGGGGAACCTCCATCCTAGCCTCAAATCACACACAGAGTGGTACAGGTTCTGCTCAAGAATATCCCTGTATTGAGCACCATTTATCTTTCCCTCAACTCTGACCAGTTTACCAGTCCCGACGGCTGTAAAATATCCCCACAGCATAGTGATGCCACCACCATGTTTCATGATGGTGTTCTTTGGGTGATGTGATTTGTTGGGTTTGCGCCAGACATAGCGTTTTGTTTGATGCCCAAAAAGTTCAATTTTAGTCTCATCAGACCAGAGCACCTTCCTCCATACATTTTGGGAGTCTCCCACATGCTTTTTTGCAAACTCAAAATGTGTCTTCTGGCCACTCTGCCATAAAGCCCAACTCAATGGAGCATACAACTTATTGTCCTCCTATGTACAGATACTCCAGTCTCTACTGTGGAACGCTGCAGCTCCTCCAGGGTTGCCTTAAGTCTCTGTGGTGCCTCTCTGATTTAAAGCGGTTTTGTACAGAAAATTGCAAGTTCATCTTATTCAAATGGCTTTGGAACATAGATGCAGTTATGACCATTGAAATAAAATAATATGCAGTATTTACCTTTTTATTTTTAATGTTTATGCCGACTTCCGGGCTCTCCTCCCGTGGGAGTAGGCGTGTTTATCGGCTTCGCAATGGTCCCTGGGAACTTTTTTAGCTATTTCCCAGGAATCCGTGGGGGACACAGTCATGCCGAAATCTCGTGAGATTTCGAAGGAGGACGCCGGTCACGTGACGAGGGCGTGTCCGAAATTGCCATTTTGAAAGTGGGCAGGCAGCTCTATCTGCCATTACCACTATAGCACACGAGGCAAGAGGAAGGAAAACAAAGAGGACACTCAATGAGCATGTGCGAGATGGAGCGGTGGATGCTGGGAGCTCAGTGTCATCGCATCCAGGAAGTAAATACCTGTGGGCTTCAAACGCCCACAGTGAAAGTGGAAACCGCCGGACTGCTTTTTTAAAAGTTTTCCTTAGCAATGAAATCGTCACGCCGGGGGTTAAAAAGACGCCGATCGTGACTGCAAAGACACCGTAGGAATCGCCCACCAGTGACACAGGTAAAAAAAAAAAAACGCAGCGGAATCCCGCTTTAAGGCCATTCTTGCCTGATCTGTGAATTTTGGTGTGCAGCCATCTCTTTGCAGGTTTGCTGTTGTGCCATGTTCTTTTCATTTGGTTATGATGGCTTTGATGGTGCTCCTAGGGATAATCAAGATTTGGATATTATTTTTTTATAACCTAACCCTGACTTGTACTTCTCAACCACATTATCCCTAAGGCCTCATGCACACGAGACGCAGATGAAACCTCTGTTAAAAAAAAGCTGAAACGCGCGTTTAGAAACGCGCGTTTTGCCGTGTTTGCATGCCGCGTTTAGACGCGTTTAGACGCGTTTGCGTTTAAACGCGTTTATAAAGATAACATCATGTAGACCCTCCCCAAGCTCTCAAAGCATTTTTTTTAACTATTTCTGCTATTTTGATCAGAGTGAGCAGCAGCAGCATAGAGAGCAGTTGTACACTTGCATTTGCCGTGTCACTTGCCACGGCACCTGCCACAAGTTGTGGATTGTCCACTTGCCACGTCACTTGCCACAAGTTGGGGATTGTCCACTTGCCACATCACCTGCCAGGTCACCTGCCACAAATTGTGGATTGTCCACTTGCCACGTCACTTGCCACATCACCTGCCACGTCACTTGCCACGAGATGTGGATTGTCCACTTTCCACATCATCTGCCATGCCACCTGCCACAAGCTGTGGATTGTCCACTTGCCACGTCACCAGCCACATCACCTGCCACAAGTTGTGGATTGTCCACTTGCCACGTGACTTGCCACATCACCTGCCACGTCACTTGCCACATCACCTGCCACAAGTTGTGGATTGTCTACTTGCCGCGTCACTTGCCACATCACCTGCCACGTCACTTGCCACGTCACCTGCCACAAGTTGTGGATTGTTCACTTGCCACGTCACCTGCCACGTCACCTGCCACAAGCTGTGGATTGTCCACTTGCCACGTCACTTGCCACAAGCTGTGGATTGTCCACTTGCCACATCACTTGCCACGTCACCTGCCACATCACTTGCCACGTCACCTGCCACAAGTTGTGGATTGTCCACTTGCCACGTCACTTGCCACAAGCTGTGGATTGTCCACTTGCCACATCACTTGCCACGTCACCTGCCACGTCACTTGCCACGTCACCTGCCACAAGTTTTGGATTGTCCACTTGCCACGTCACTTGCCACGTCAGCTGCCACGTCACTTGCCACGAGATGTGGATTGTCCACTTTCCACGTCATCTGCCATGCCACCACCCACAAGCTGTGGATTGTCCACTTGCCACGTCACCAGCCACATCACCTGCCACAAGTTGTGGATTGTCCACTTGCCACGTGACTTGCCACATCACCTGCCACGTCACTTGCCACATCATCTGCCACAAGTTGTGGATTGTCTACTTGCCGCGTCACTTGCCACTTCACCTGCCACGTCACTTGCCACGTCACCTGCCACAAGTTGTGGTTTGTTCACTTGCCACGTCACCTGCCACGTCACCTGCCACAAGTTGTGGATTGTCCACTTGCCACGTCACTTGCCACAAGCTGTGGATTGTCCACTTGCCACATCACTTGCCACGTCACCTGCCACGTCACTTGCCACGTCACCTGCCACAAGTTTTGGATTGTCCACTTGCCACGTCACTTGCCACGTCAGCTGCCACGTCACTTGCCACATCACCTGCCACGTCACCTGCCACAAGTTGTGGATTGTCCACTTGCCACGTCACTTGCCACATCACCTGCCACGTCACTTGCCACGAGATGTGGATTGTCCACTTGCCATGTCACTTGCCACGTCACCTGCCACGTCACTTGCCACGTCAGCTGCCACGTCACTTGCCACAAGATGTGGATTGTCCACTTGTCACATCACCTGCCACATCACTTGCCACATCACCTGCCACGTCACCTGCCACAAGTTGTGGATTGTCCACTTGCCACGTCACTTGCCACATCACCTGCCACGTCACTTGCCACAAGATGTGGATTGTCCACTTTCCACGTCACCTGCCATGCCATCTGCCACAAGTTGTGGATTGTCCACTTGCCACGTTCCTTGCCACGTCCCCTGCCACGTCACCTGCCACAAGTGGATTGTCCACTTGCCACATCACTTGCCACATCACCTGCCACAAGTTGTGGATTGTCCACTTGCCACATCACTTGCCACCTGCCATGTCACTTGCCACAAGTTGTGGATTGTCCACTTGCCACATCACTTGCCACAAGTTGTGGATTGTCCACTTCCAATTGCAATTGTTTAAAATATTTTTCTAATGGTTTTTCATCATTTGCAATCATTTTTGAGATTTTTAATGTAAAAAAAAAAGGTCACCTTTAAAAACGCATATAAACGCAAACGCGGCTAAACGCGGGTGCCGCGTTTAGCCGCGTTTAGCCGCGTTTTGCGTCTGAAACGCGGAAATTTTTGTTTCTGAACGCATTTTTTTGCTTCTGGAAAAACGAGATTAAACGCAACTGCATATAAACGGAAAAAAACGAGACTGTGTGCATGGACACATAGGATAACATTGAATGAGTTCAGGTGCAGTTGAAAAAACTGTCCAACTGCATCTGAACGCGCGTTTAACTGCGTCTCGTGTGCATGAGGCCTAACTTGTTTTGGAGAGTTCCCTGGTCTTCATGGCAGTGTTTGGTTAGTGGTGCCTCTTGCTTAGGGGTTGCAGCCTCTGGGGCCTTTCAAAAAGGTGTCTATATGTAATGACAGAACATGTGACACTTAGATTGCACACAGATGGACATCATTTCACTAATTATGGGACTTCTGAAGGTAATTGGTTGCACCAGAGCTTTTTATGGGCTTCATAACAAAGGGGGTGAATTCATACACACGTGCCAATTATCAGTTTTTAATTTCTCAAAATACCAACCTAATTGTTCTCCTGCTCTCAAACTCCCTTGTCACCTCATCTAATGCTCGCCTTCAGGACTTCTCCAGAGCCTCTCCCATCCTTTGGAATGCTCTACCCCAATCTGTCCAATTTTATCCTACTTTATCCACTTTCAGACAATCCCTGAAAACTCCTCTCTTCAGAAGCCTATCTGGCCCCCACCTAACAACTGTATATTTATCTTCTCAATCAGCACATCGCCCACAGTTATTACCTCTTGTATCTCTTGACCTTCCCTCTTAGATTGTAAGCTCTAAGGAGCAGGACCTTCTGATTCCTAGTGTATTGTGTTTGTACTGTCTACCCTCAAGTTGTAAAGCGCTACTTATATATATATAAATCCTGTATAATAATAATGCATATATTTTTCTAATTTTACTTCGCCAACTTAGACTTTTGTGTTCTGATCCATCACATATAATTCAGATAAAAAAAAAAAACATTGAACTAAATGCTGTAATGTAACACAATAGGTAAAAAGCCAAGGTGGGTGAATTATTTTGCAAGGCATTGTATAGAACAGAATCTTGAACCTGTTACTAGGAGATAAGGAAAGGCTTGTGGCATGTTATAGGAAAATGATTCAAGAATGTATGACTGTGTGATTGTGGAAATCTCGACACCTGTATTGCAAATTAGATTCAGTCATAGTATGTTTTTTATGCTATCTTTTAAAACGATAATAAAAATCCTGTTCATGCCCAGTCTTCTAGGTGATAAACCTTTAAATGTAAGGTACATGCCATATGTTAAGTGGACAAATTGAGCTGAAACCATGCTTACAAAACTGGGCCTTACTGTTCCCTGCTAATCAAAGAGAAAGTTTCCCTTAGGGATGCCTCTTGTCAAACCTGCCTCAGGCTGTTTGCTGTCACATTCCTATTTCATGGGGAGTATTGTTGAATGTTACAGTTCCCAGGTGAATAGAAAACCTGAACAACCATTGACTCTTAACCATTGATGTGCTCTGCTGTAACATTTGTGTGGAAAACCTATACATCAATGAATGGATAATAATCTGAGTGGCATTAGATTCCATCCCTCGGTGCAGATTGGTTGCTACAGGTATTAGCAAGATATATTTGTCATTTCATCTTGTTCTGACATTTTGTCTGTTCCTCATCATGCTCTGCTAGCATATCAGAAGCCTGTCTGCCTCTTTCTACATCCCTGGGGCCCTACTGACACCTACTGTTTGGCCCCCAAGGCCCCTACAGACATTAGCTTAGTTTGTTGCTTGCTCAACTGGGCAAGGGAAAAATATTCTCTAAAATGGTTTCTCAATGTTAAAGTGCATGTAAACCCTTACATGAAGTGACTGGCCTCAGGTAATACACATCTTTTCAAAGTCAACCATGTATAAAGCTTGTCTGAGCTGTCAGAAAAAAGCGAATGGAGAGCTGAAATTACAGTCTGCAGCGCTCAGCGGGGAGAGCTCTGAGAGCTGATTGGAGGGAAGGGAAAGGGACACCCCCCCCTGCACACATTAACAGAGCTAAGGCTATCGGTCAGCTGGGGATCCCTCCCCTGTCCCCTTTTTTATCTCTTGGTGTCAGGAAAACTTGTCAGAAGTGACTTATGCTGATAGAGTAATGAAGAAATAGACAGAAGTAATGCTTAATTGAGATGAGTACACACTACACACTTTGTTCACAATTTATGTCTGAGGTTCACAGATTTTTTTTTATTTTTTTTTACATTATCTTGCATTTTTCTGTGCCGTCCGCCATCCCTTTTTTTTTTTATTTCTTTTTTAATTTTTATATTTTTAATGTTTTTTTTTTCCTGAATGTATTTTTCCACTCCTGATTTATGATGGATCTTGCAAAGACAAATATCAAATGTTATTTTTAAGAGGGCTGTAGGGCCCGTTTCACACTGATGCATTTTGCTGAAATTTTACCAAGTTAAAAGCACAAGAAAAATATTTTCCCTTTAAATCCAATGGAACGCTTTACACCAATGTGCTGCGAGTGAGGTGTGTTTTGAAAAGTCTTGCATGCTGCCTCTGGTGTCCTTTTTGGTGTTGACTTGTGTCAGGGCAGCATTAGCAGTGGGGCAATCTCTGGATATGACTGTCTTCTGAAGCATACCCCAGTCTCCAACAACTCTTATAGAATGTTTGCTGTTTCTGACCATTTCTTGTTGCATGTCCTCCGTCTCTATCAGTTTTTTTTTTTAACATGACATTCAGGGAATAAGTGCGGCACTTATGTTATTTCAGGGACCGCACCCGAGCTTCTGAATATCAAGTAAGTTGACCACCACTGTTCTATTTCCTCTCTCTCTCTAGTTGTGCTATCAACAGCTCACTGTTCTTGCTCAGTATCCACTGTCCATTTCATATTTCTGAAGTGAAGCAAGGTCAGGGTTTAGTGTATGAATCTCTGCTGTGTCTTGGCACAGTACAATGAGTTTAGGTCCATTCACATTGGGCTTAAATTGATACTAAATACAGGACCCTGCATTCACTATATCTGGTCTCCCACAGTACACAACATGGAAATGCAATTATTTTAGTAAATATAAATGGCTAAATATGTTTTCTCATCAGCAGTATATATACTGTTTCCCTGAAAATAAGCCCTACCCCACAAATAAGACCTAGCATGGTTTTCGGGGATGGCTTCAATATAAGCCCTCCATTGAAAATAAGCCCCGATTAAAGTCCTTGTAAAAAGATGATCTAATGTGCAGTGTGTCTGCTTTTGTAACTTTATTGTGGAAAATACCCTATTTACAGTGCCACTGGGCACTCAGTTGACCCACCGGAGATCTCCTCTCCTTGCGTCCAACATCAGTGGCCCCTTCCTCTGCAGTGGTCGGAGCTGGAAAATAGACTCCGGTGGCCTTGTAATGATCACATGCACCCTCCCAAGAAAAAAAACTCTCTAGCAATACGCACCAAACTGAGCATGTGCAGCCCATCCCCGGGCTCTGTAAATATCAGGTTATTTTTTGGAGACAGTGGAAGAAGAGGAGAATCGGAGAGACTGGATCAAAAGGCCTTTATACACAATACAAAGGATTAACCCCTTAGGTTTCACAGTTTGTATAATAGGCATGCCTTACTGCATATACAGACTTATTTTACTGTAATGGGTTTAGTAACACTTTAAAAAATGCTGCTTCTACGGGAGCTTTGTGGGTTTTTTTTTCTTTGCTTGTAGAAGTGGCTCAATGTTATCCTGGAAGTCCATGCACATTAGGGTGTTTACAGGCATATTTCTAGAGGGGAGTTTGGAGGCACTAAGAAAAACCTATTACAAGTACATTTTTGAGAGGAGTTTTCATGCAGAAAAAAAAAAACGATAAATGTGCATAAATGCAGCATTTAGGAGCATTAGGCGCATTTAAGCGTACATTGAAAAATTGGAAACAAATTCTTATAAAAGCTTTTTCTAAAAGAGGTTCTGGCATTTTTTCTGCTCCTAGTGTGAATGAACCCTAATGCCCCGTACACACGAGCGGACTTTTCAACATCCAAAGTCCGACGGACTGATTCGGTCAGACTATTCGATCGTGTGTGGGCTGCAACGGACTTTTGATTCACCAAAGTCTGACGGACTTTAGAATATGGAACATGCTTCAAATTTTTCCGACGGAACTCCGCCGGACCCGGTCCCTTCGAAAAATTTGCTCGTGTGTGTGCTATTCCGACGGACTAAAACCGACGCTAGGGCAGCTATTGGCTACTGGCTATGAACTTCCTTATTCAAATCCAGTCGTACGTCATCACGTTCGAATCCGTCGGAGTTTAGTGTGATTGTGTGTGGCCAAGTCCGCTCAGCCGAAAAGTCCGTCAGAACTCTGTCGGAACTCTGGCAGAACTCCTTCGGAAGTCTGTCGGACATAAGTCCTCTTGTGTGTACGGGGCTTTACTATTTCCTTTTACTGGCTTGCCACCTGCCCGCGATGTAATGCGGGCATGCTGCCACATTACATGTACCCATATGTCGCTGCCTACTTCCGAGTTTAGGGTGCACCCCCCCCCCCCCCTGCCCGTGTCCTGTTGTGATTGTACACAGCGGGAGCCTGTCAACAAGCCCAGTGATTCAGGGCTGGAACAGATGTGTACATTCACAGCCCAGAGCTCTGTGCTGGCATTCAACACAGAGCTCTGTACACAGGGAACAATCTGCGTAGGGATGAGAAATGTAGAGATCAGTTAGTAAAAGCAGTACACACATTACACATAGTTAGACACACTTTTAACCCCTTGATTGCCATGGATGCTAACCTCTTCCCAGCCAGTGTCATTAGTACAGTTACAGTGTATAGTATTATAACTGATCACTGTATTAATGTTACGGTGATGTAAGTGGCAGGGAGTCAGTTCCCCCAGTGCCAGTTAGCTTCAGATTGTCTGCCACACTATCGTAGTCTCATTATAAGATGCTGATGGCTTCCATTACTAGTATAACATTTCTAAAATTTCAGTGTGTATATATACAGCTACATACATATAGTTTATAGGTACTATAACTTTCACGCAAACCGATAAAAGAAAAACACTTATTGGCTTTTTTTTTTTAATCAAAAACCTGTAGCAGAATATATTGTTTTGAAGAAATTTCAGAAGAAAAAATAAATGTAATTGGATGTTTTAGCATAAAGTAAAAAATATATATTTTGCAATATATAAAAAAAGTAAAATGTGATAAAATACCACCAAAAGAAAGCTCTATTTGTGTAAAAAAAAAAAAAAAATAATGTAAATGTAGTTTGGGTACAGCATTGCATGATCACGCAATTATCAGTAAAAATAGCTTAGTGCAAAATAACAAAAAACGGCCTGGTCATGAACAAGGTAAAATCTTCCATGGCTGAAGTGGTTAAGGGAAGTGAAAGCTATGTCACCAGTGATGCCATTTAAAATGCTGCTGAACTTCTGTCTAGAAGTCCTGTCAGCATTGTGATGATACACTGTGAGAAGGAAAATGGTGCAATCCTTGCCTCTGACCAATGCTTGTTTGCAAGAATTGGGAACTGTATAATACTTGCTTGTTTGCAGAATGAGCGCGTTTATCGCTGATATTAACCAGACGCAAGCAAGCGACTCAGAGCCCCATTTCTAATGATGAGGCCCCTCTCAGTTCCTTCCTGTAATGTTGCTTTTGCTGTCTCTACCAGTGCTAGTAAACAGCACAAGGAAGATCTGGCGTATAGATAAAAAAAAATGCTGGTGTGGTCGCAGCTTCCTGCACAGCTGGGGATTTCAAATCAAAGCCTGGAGTATTGTCTGGTCAGAAAGGTGAAGTTTTTTTGTCTTAAAAAAATAATCCTAATGAAGAAATGGGGGGGGGGGGGGGGGAAGAAGGGTCATAGCCATGGACTGCCTCAGAAGTGTTTTATCATGGCATGGATTCATTTTTTTGCATGCTATGCAAAACACCGGTGGGCGTAACAATATGTCCGCTTGCCCCCTTCTCACTCTATCCTTATTCTGGACGGGTGCGGGGTGTAGCAAAATGGCGGCGATGAAACGTCACTTCTGTTACACATACTGACGGAACACCTGCATCTGCTTTAGTGTGTGCATGTATGTGGAGTTTCTATTTAAACATAACATATTGTTTGTTTTGTTTTATTTAATGGACCAAAAAAAAATCATATTTATAGACATACTGTAGATTGTCCTGAAGGGCACTTTTTTCATAGTATTACTATTTTATTAAACATAGCCTTTTATATATTCAACGACTATGTTGTACAGTAAATATTTATTTTCTGTATATATGATCACTTTTAGCAATATGCTTTCTCACAAGCTCGTGTGCAGAGTTAATAAACTAGCTGGCAGCCCATTGATAAAATGACGTGTGAATCAGATGTTTGGGAGAATTTTTCCGTGCTGGGCACAGATTGAGATAGCCTTTTCCATGCCATTCACTGATAGAATAGCCCTTTCATAAAGGTCATTATGCATACAGCAGGCTGCTGTAGG
Source organism: Lithobates pipiens (assembly GCF_037356315.1). Classification (NCBI taxonomy): domain Eukaryota; kingdom Metazoa; phylum Chordata; class Amphibia; order Anura; family Ranidae; genus Lithobates; species Lithobates pipiens. Next base: position 212,133,102 of record NW_027507718.1, on the reverse strand, counting down.
CATGATCAGGGTTCTGGCAGCCAAGTGTTCAATCGGCATCAGCTGTTTTGGAGAATGCATTTCCTGAAAACCAGTGAGCTTGCAAGGCATGCCTGATGACTTGTGTTTTTCCCCACTGCAAGTTACGTTATTACAGGAAAACCCAATTTACAGATGTAGTCGTTTTCTAGAAAAGGCATAAAAAAAAAAAAAAAAAAATTATTTTACTTTTTATCTTAATTGAGCAAAGAAACGGATTACATTTTTAGGAGGGATTTCAAGCATCCCTTTCCTACCTACTCTTTACCCCCCTTCATCTTAATTCACCACTGTACTTCTAAGTATGGAGAATACATGATGCTTGGCACACTTACTAGATTGAATGTTTTGGGCCTACCCCCTTCTTGTTTCCTCAGCATCACTTTGATTTGGAGAACATTACTAGTATGGCATCATTGCCCAGCCTCAAGCAGGACCAAAATGGTTTTGGTTACAGCAAGAGTCTAACCAGGGATATTTTTGCATGCCATCTACAAAATAGTGGCCGATGAAGCTTCTGTGTAAAACGTTGCTGGTCTCTGCTCTTGGGAACAGCAGAAACATATATGACGTCCATAAGATTTACTGCATACTTTATGCTTGCATGCTTCACTGACGTATTAAAGTGGGTCTAAAGCAGGGATCCTCAAACTATGGCCCTCCAGCTGTTGTGGTTCTACGCATCCCATGAGTTATTGTAAAACTCCTGACACTCACAGACATGGCTAGGCATGATGGGAATTGTAGTTTCTGAACAACTGAAGGGCCATAGTTTGAAGACCCCTGGTCTAAAGCCAAAAAGTGTTTTTTACCTTAATCCCTAGCTTGGGAGGGAGCCTGCACGTGTGCCCACATAGCGAGCGGCTTGCTATGGGGGCAGACACAGAAGAGGAGGAGCCAAGATCGCCAGTTGGGAACCCCAGAAGAGGAGGTTTGAGCTTTCCTGTGCAATACCATCTAATATACCATATTTATTTATTATTTTAATTAAAAAAAATGTCTTTAGAAACGCTTTAAAGGTTTTTTGACACTTGTGTGTCTGACTTTAGAGATAAGTAGAATTTTTAGATTTTGGCGTAGGCATGCTCTATACATTTGTCGACACAATAAACACAAAACGCACTAGATGGGAGATTTATTAATGATAAAATAATTAAAAAGAATTGCACTCACAAAACGTGAAGGCAAGTGCCAAGTTGATGTAATTTGCCATGTAGGTATAAATGAACAATTCAAACTCCCTCAATGGTAGCCAACATATGAGGATGGATACAGACTGCAACCTGGATACATGTGCACACAATCACGCTGAAGATGCTTGGAGATGCTCTGGAAGAGGCGAAGCCTTGGCAAAGTCGTCTCCGATGTGAGGCTACAGCAGGGGGCATTGAATGTGTTGGCTGTACTGGTCATCTCATCTTCAATGTGGTTGTGGCTAGAGCGCCCCTGTATTCAGTATGCTTGCCAACCACTCTCATTTGTCAGCTACCATTGAGGAAGTGTGGCTTATTCATTTATACCTACCTGGCAAATGACTGTACTTTGTGATTGGCCTTTACGTCTTTTTAAAGTGCATTTTATTATTCATAAATTTCTTATTTGCCCGGTGCTTTGCTGTTTTTCTTATTATTTATTAGTTTGTAGTGCTTCCTTGATATGCTATGCAATATACCGCAAGGATAAAATGTGGATCAGTGATAGCATCTTTAAATTAGCACTTTTTTCGCTCTATCCTGCCCATTTTTGATGATCCTTTTTTGAGGGGCCTTTTGAAACTGGTGCCACCTTACTGGTAAGCACACCCTTTGTTTTAGACCCCTTTCACACAGAGGCACTTTACAGGCGATATAGCACTAAAAATAGCGCCTCTCCTGTCACTCCAATGTAAAAGCCCGAGGGCTTTCACACTGGAGCTGTGCGCTGGCAGGACGTTAAAAAAAAAAGTGGGCTCTTTGCGGGCGATTTTAACCCTTTTTTCGGCCGCTAGCGAGGGTTAAAAGCACCCCACTAGCGGCTGAAAAGCAATGCTAAAGATGCCCAGCGCTGCTCAGTGTGAAAGTCTTTGCTTTTAGGAACTCCTTTTTTACATCCTTGATAGCTACACTTTTCTATATGGAATAGTAAAATAAAATATTTTTCTAAAAACACTGGCTTTGTAATTGTAGGCACATATTTTATTTTCATTATTGGGTTTTATGTGTCAGCATATTTTTTCCAAGTGCCAGTTAGTGAGCAGACTGACTTTCCACACACCATAACAGTCTGGCAGAATGAGACATTATAGTTAAACCCCATCTGTTGCTTTGTGCTTAGTTTCCGTTTGGTGTAGACATCAGAATGCAATGCAGCTAATATTCTTCTGTGTTTTAGTTCTGTTTCTCTGTTTATGAAGAAATGCTAAAAGCACACGTGGTAAAATATTTCCCCATTCTAATTGGTTAAGCCAATTATTTTTTATAATTCTATTGATTGTACCTGGTGAAATAAAGTACATTAAAATGTTTTTATTTATTTTTTTGTCTTTCTTGCTAAAAAAAATTAACTTTTACTAGGTTTTTTTTTTCTTAGCAGCTTTCAAGAACTAAAGGCACCAAGCACCAGTTTTTTGTTCTTCAGATTTAATCTAAAAAAAAAAAAAAAAAAAAAAAAAAAAGTAAAACTCTTACAGATAGACTACATAATTGGGCATTGGAGATTTTAAGCAAAGGAAGGGATTGTCAATTTTCTGGCTCCAAAGGTATTGTTCCGCATACATGATTTCATAAAGCATTCAGTAAGGTGTTCTGTACCTTTGTGAGGAGATGAGATCCATATCAAGTTTTCCTTTGTTTTTCTGACCTCGTATATAATTTTTTACATTTGAAGACTCAAATTGACTGCATAGGCACGTCGAAATTCCCACTTTTATTGTGCCTAGTTCAGTTAAACTAGACTAAAAGGAAAGTAAATGTTTTAGATCCCTTTCACAGTGAAGCGCTGCTAAAGTGGCAGTCGTTTTTGCGGTGCTTTTCGGGCACTAGCGGGTCGCTTTTGTCACGTGACCTTTAAAAAAATAAAAAAAAAGACCTGTTTTGTTGCACATTCAAGGCGCAACAAAACATTTCAATGGGCAGGGACATTTTTGTATTTTACAGCTCTCCAAACATGCCCCAAAGATGCTGCGTGCAGGACTTTTTCTACCGCCCCGCAAGCACACCTCCTGAGTATGAAAGCACTAATTCAAATGACTGACTGACGCTCCCTGCCCCTTGACAGCTCAGCGCTCCAGTGAACGTGGCGGGGGGAGGGGGCAGAGCAGAGAGCCACAGGCAGTCAGCAGCTCTCTGCTCGGGGAGCTGAGAGATCCAAGTCATCGACATGGTTCGATCTCTCTGTTCTCAGGGCAGAGGCGCCGGGGACAAGCTCCGGACCAATGCTGCATCCACCTAGGTAAGTATGAAACTGCAAAAAAAAAAAGCATACGTCTCTTTTAAAGTAGAATTCTAAACCAAACTACTCTTAAAAATGCCCCCCCCCCCCCCCAACACTTATTTTGACTTACCTGTGTAAGAAAGATTTGAATATTTATCGGCTGCTCTGATCCAGTCCAGTCATGTAATTCAGCTCCCCTGTATCAGCTGGCGGTGGCTGCTGCAGAGGATAGGAGCAAGCGCTGACAACGAATGAGCCACAGTATGCCTTTGGGTGACGTCACTGCTCCCAGGCATTACTAGCCGTTGTTGAGGCTCCTTTACCCTGGGAAATCACGTGATTAGACCAGAGCAGGATGAGAGTAGGTAAGTATACAGATTTTTCTTACACAGATTAGTCAGAATAGGTAGCAAGGGGAGCCTTTTTAAGACTAGTTAGGTTTTGCCTGACTTCCACTTTAACCTCTTAAGATTGGTTTTTTTTTTGTATGCTGGTATGAGTACAGGGAAAGTGTTTGCACTTATCAGTCCAAAATGTGAAGTATCACCAGCAAACCATAGTAGCTGTGAAAATTAACAGTAACAGACACAAAGTTTAAATACCCAGTCGCCCCAATTAGAAACCCCCAATTACAATAGGACAGCACCTGATCCCGGCCTGGATCTATTTCATTATACTGTGATCTGATGAGCCGTATACTGGTGATTTGTAAACAAAGTGAAAGCCTGTGAGATTGCTCTATGGAACCATATACTTTGGGTTGTTTCCTTTACTACATCACTTTTTTGGGGGGGAATTTGTTGAGGGGATGTTTCTGTTGACCCTCACTTGTGCCCGAGGAAGGGGTCTGTAGCAACCTCGAAACTTTGCATTGTTTGGCGAATTAATAGACTTCTTTTTGTACTGTTACTACTATAGCGTGCTGGTGATACTTCACATTTTGGACTATACTTTTGACCTGTGCCATCTGTCATCTGACTTAAGCACCTGGAGACATTTAGGTTGTAGGCTAGAAAAAATGTGCTGGCGTCTATGGATCCTCAAGGCCAATAATGGTGCTTAAAGTGAGGGAGGTGCAGTGGGTACAGAATGGGTCTCACTAATCATCAGCCAACATTTTATAGGGCAAAAGGAGCACAAGAAAAGTCTGGTCACTATGTGACACATTTTAGTTAGAATTCATAATACTGACATGCTGCTATTCAGATAATTATACAGCAGTATCCATATTTGTGAAGCTTGTGAAGCTCGACTTTCCATGTGTTAGAAGTCCCAGCAGACCTGTGGTCAGTTGTTCCTGAGCAGCTGGTAGTCACAGGTTGCCAAGCTCTCTGACACAAAATGTGTATACTAGCAATCCCTTAAGTCATTAGCATTGAGACTCCCTTGTGCTGCAAGCAGCTGAGGGTAGCTGATCACTAAGATTCTGCTTTACCTTGTGAACACAGGGGATGGCACATACTGTGGTATCCTAGAAAAGTTGAATATTTATGGATTTAACCACTTCAGCCCCAGAAGATTTTCCCCCTTAATGACCAGGCCATTTTTTTCAATACCTCACTGCGTTGCGTTAGCTGACAATTGCGCAGTCGTGCGACGTTGTACACAAAATTTGATGCCCTTTTTTTCCCACAAATATAGCTTTCTTTTTAGTGGTATTTGATCACCTCTGTGGTTTTCGTTTTTTGTGCTATAAACAAAAAAAAGCGCAAATTTTGAAAAAAAAAAGTAATATTTTTTACCGATTGCTATAATAAATATCCACAAAAAATATATAAATAAAATAATTTTTTCCTCAGTTTAGGCCGATATGTATTCTACATATTTTTAGTAAAAAAAAATTGCACTAAGCGTATATTAATTGGTTTGCGAAAAAGTTATAGCGTCTACAAAATAGGGGATAGATTTATAACATTTTTATTTATTTATTTATTTATTTTTACTAGTAATGGCGGTGATCTGCGATAATTTATTATTTTTTTTATCGGGACTGCGACATTATGGAGGACAATTTTGACACTATTTTGGGACCATTGTCGTTTATAACGCGATCAGTGCTATAAATAGCCACTGATTAATGTATAAATGACACTGGCAGGGAAGGGGTTAAACACTAGGGGGCGATCAAGGGGTTAAGTGAGTCCTAGGGAGTGATTCTAACTGTGGCGGGGGGGGGGGGTGGGCTACCACTGACATGACAGCGATCACTGCTCCTTATGACAGGGAGCAGTAGATCCCTGTCATGTCACTAAGCAGAACAGGGAAATGCCTTGTTTACATCTCCCCGTTCTGCCTCTCCGTCTCACAATCGCTGGCCACCAGTGAACATCAAGTTTGCGGAAACCGCTCCCGCAGCGTGCGACACGCGTGCCTGCAAGGCGGCAAATTCAATGGGACGTATGGGTACGAAGCCCTGCTTGTATCCCCCTCTGCTTGGCGGTGCCAGCATTGTAACTGTGGGCACACTGCACACTGTGACTGTCTGCGCAATCATCTGGGACCTATGACATGTCCCAAATGATTGCCTAGAGGGAGGGGGGAGAGGTGATCTTCCTTCCGGCGCTGAGGAAAGTGACGTAAGGAGTCGAGGTGAGTAAGGAGGCAGATTACGAGGGACCACCTAGCAACAGGCATTGAGGTGAGTAAAAAAAAATATTTTCTTTTCCAAATTGTATTAATCGTTTCTAATGCAGCTGAAAAATGCTAAAATAATTTTAGGAGTGAAACTCCACTTTAAAAATGTACAGCAGATCTCTGTTTAAAAATAACGAATAGATACCATCTACATTTTACATGTTACACTGCTCAAGTCTTCTTTTCTGTCTCTGATGTGTGTTTCCACATCATTGTTATTTTAGAAACGAGTGACAAATGCTTGTTTTGATACTTGCAATTCCTCTTTTTCCAAACCGACAACAGTAGAATGTGGAGGAGTTGGAGGGGACTCAGGAAACAGCTGAGAGTTTTACAAACCGTTATGTGTCCGGTATTAAAACAGTGAAAAGTACATTGTTCTAGTGGATGTGCCTTTTATCTGATTTGAAGTAACTGCTGCGGAGGAAGTTAAGGGAAATTATCTTTTTAAAATACATCAACTACAGAACACTTTTATAGGAAATCTGTCATTGGAGAAATGTGGAGGCTGCAAATGCTAACCTCTCCTGCTGAAAATACTAGTTGCCTAACTTTCATGCTGATCCTATGGCTTTATTACACCGCGTTCCTAACAAGTTGGCAGATGATAACTTGTTGTGCAGCTGGTAAACTAACATTTCCAGACAACCATTAGTAGCCTTCATATATCTTTTTATGACATTCAAAGTACTAACAATTTACAAAGCCATCTATAACTCTGCCCCCAGCTACATCACTAACCTAGTCTCAAAATACCAACCAAACCGCTCTCTTTAGTCCTCCCAAGACCTCCTGCTCTCCATCTCCCTTGTCATCTCCTCTCATGCTCCTCTCCAGGATTTCTCCAGAGCTTCTCCCATTTGGAACTCCCTACCCCAATCTGTCCGATTGTCCCCTAATCTATCCATCTTTAGACTATCCCTGAAAACCCTTCTCTTTAAAGCAGAGTCCCACCCAAAAGTGGAACTTCCGCTTTAAGCAATCCTCACCCCCTTACATACCACATTTGGCATGCAATTTTTTTGGGGGGGGTGGGTACCTGGTTTTTACAGGTACTTTCTTCTTCCATCTTCTGGCCGCCTAGATGACTCCTCCTTTCCCCCTAGATGGCCCGCCCTCTCTGCCATCTTCTGGGACACTTCACAGGTCCCAGAAGATTGCCTGGCTACTAGGAGAGTGCAGCACAATTTGCGTGCCCGGCTGAGAAGCCTGCAAGCTGTCGCGGCCGGGTGCCCACAGTTGCTATGACAGAGCCGTGGGGGGGAGTGAAGCCTCAGGTGGCCGCATCACTGGACCCCAGGGACAGGTGAGTGTCTGTTTTATTAAAAGTCAGCACACTTTTTGTAGCTGCTAACTTTTAATAAACTGAAAAACGAGTGGAACTCTGTTTTAAAGAAGCCTATCCTGCTTCTAACTAATGCATGGTTTTACTTTCTCCATCAGCTCATCCCCCCACAGCTATTACCTTTTGTATCAATTTGAGCCTCCCTCTTATTGCTCATACACACGATCTGAAAATCTGATGAAAAATACCGCTTTTGGCGCGATTGCACGGTAATCAGATCGTTAGTACAGAGCTTTCAACAGCCGTTCTTGACAATTCATCTGATATTATTCAATCGGACATGCATGGAAACTTTCCTCGTACAATGCCAGATCGTACGGTTTTTGTTTAGTCAGTACAGTTGTCATCCAAAAATACATTACAAATACATTACAACACATGACATAAGTTCTGATTTTTTTTTTTTTCTTGTCGTACAAGAATTTTCGAGACATTTGTAACCTATTCAGTTTCTGCTTGCGACTAGTAAGCGAAAAAAGTCAGACGATCTGTTGTCCGATTTTCAGATCGTGTGTATGGGGAATTAGATTGTAAGCTGTAACGAGCAGGACCCTCTGATTCCTTTTGTACCAAATTGTAATGTAACTGTAACGTCTGACTCCATTTTTTTAAGCGCTGCACAAACTCTTGGCGCTATATAAATCCTGTATAATAATAATGCTAATGACATAATAATAATGATAATGACCCTATATGTCAGGGATATTGAATTAGGGGACCTCCAGCTGTTGCAGAACTCCAAGTCCCATGAGGCATAGCAAGACTCTAACAGCCACAAGCATGGCACCCAGATGCAGAGGCATGATGGGACTTGTAGTTTTGCAGCAGCTGGAGGTCCGCTAATTGCATATCCCAGTTATGTTGTCACATTCAAATAATTTTCACCTAAAGCTGAACTTTACCCAAAAGGGGAGGTTCTGCTCTTCCTCCCCCTTCTCTACCATATTTGAATCTTTCTTTTTCTTTTGGGGGGAGCAAGTACCTAGTTTTGACGCTTTTGGTCGGATTGACCTTGCCCACAGCCTACTGGGACAGATCACATGAGAGTGAGACTGTGGGACCATTCACAAAGTGCAGTGCAGTTTGCAGGTGGCTGTGAAGCCCCAAGTAGTCACAGTCAGGTCCCCACAATTAAAGGAGCTGCGTGTCGGGTGAGGACTGTGCTGGAGCTACAGTTTTTGCAGCTGCTGACTTAAAATTTTCACACATATGGCTGAAGCTTCTCTTTAATTACTTATCTTCTGCAAGAACTAACCACAGACCTCATTGCTCTAATTTCAAGTGGTTGTAAACCTCAGACATGAAAACTGAACAAAACATATCCTGCCATTAGGTTTGTACTTGCCTCAGTTAAGAGCATTAACACTCATTTTCTGTCTGCTGCTTTGTTCCTCTGCCATCAGCTTTAATCACTGCTGACAAGTTTTCCCACACTAATAGAAAAATGGTTCCAGGGGAGGGATCTCCAGCTGATTGACAACCTCAGCTCTATTCCTGAGAGCTGTGTGGCAGGACAGATCCTCCCTGATCTATGTAGTGTGTAACTTCAGCTCCCTGCCCTCTTCTCTTCCCTTTTTTTTTTTTTACATTTTTTTTTTTTTTGTGTACAGCTCTACATGCTTTATAAATCCAGCACTTTGAATGGCTGTAGAGAACAGAAGACTGCAGATAAGACAGGTACAACTTATGTAGGAGGATGTTTTTCATCTCTGTGCATCACCCGAGGCCAGTGACTTCACTTGGTTTATGTAAGGGTTTACATCTACTTTAAAATGAGCATCAAAGTGAGACTGCACAAAGTGTGCCATTTCTTGGCCTTCAATTATATTTATAGGTCATATTTTTCAGGTGGCGTAGTGGAACTGGAGGTAAAATTAAGATTTCAGGCCCTCTGCCCCATCTGTGTACCCTACCTGCTCTTCTATTTAAAAGGGAGCTATAATTTAAGTGGGTCAAAAGTTCTTGTGACAGTGCCCGCGTGTGTGCCCCTATAGCACACAACTTGTTGAGGGGGCACACTTAGGAGAGTAGAAGCGAACAGTATCGGCAGGGGGCCCCAGAAGAAGAGGTAAGATAAGGGGCTGCTCAGTACAATATCCTATTCCGGCCTTCCTTTTTTTTTTTCTTCCCTTTTTTTTAGCTATAAAAAAATAAAAATAACCTTTAGTATAACTTTACCTGGGTTCAGTTTTTTTATTTAAATTTTTAAACGGACACAGAATTTACTGAGTATTATAGGTTTTCTAAAGAGCAAGCACAGACATGGCAGATTTGCTAGTTGTATTTAAAGTGGTTGTAAACCCTTACAAACCACTTTGACCTACAGGTAAGCCTAGATTAAGGCTTACCTGTATGTCCAAGAAATATCTCCTAAACCTATATGCTTTAGGAGATATTTACCCGAAGACAGCCGTGCAGGCGCACTGAGCAAGATGCAGATTGCGGCGATATGCCGCGAGTGTCGGCTCCCATGTGCATGCGCGGGAGTGACATCATCGCGGCTCCGGCGAATCACAGCGCCGGAACAGCAAGACCCAGAAGTCGCTCCGGGATACATGGCAGCGGCGAAGAGGAAGACCGCTTCAGGGGCTTCGTTCTCAGGTAAGTTATTCATAATGATGCTATGCATACTAGCTCATTATGCCTTTGCCTTACAGGGTGTGGTTTTTATTTTATTTTTTGCCTTTACTTCCTCTTTAAATATAGTTATTGATCAGCACATACCATGATAAAATGTGATTGCATTGATGAGAACTTTTTAACTTTTAACTTTTTTAAAGTTGTATGCGAATAAATAGCCTTCTTTTAATTCATTTTAAATAATAAAAATAATAATAAAAAAAATTGGATGTGCAGCTGGCTTCTGGGTCATAAAAGAACATATATTATACATCTGCCTGATATCTGTAAATAGGAAATAACCCTTTGTTTGAGTATCTTTGTGTGTTCAAAATAAAACAATCTACAGCACCTTAAAACAAGTAGTTTGATGCCACATCAGAGGCAACTTGTGGCTTCCTTTTCACTAGTTGGGTTCTCTCCAGACTAGAGGATTCTCCTATAGAAATATACAGTATAGCTTTGCCTGAAAGTTGTAAAAGATGTAATGCTCTCAATACACATATTTTTCCCCCTGCCAGTGATAGCTACTGTAACAAGGCTCTGCTTTGAATTAGTATTTCATTATAGCATTGAAATCAACCAGAAGGAAGTGAACCGTGTTTATAATTAATAGGAACATGTCTCAATGTCGTAAAATTCTTAAGTCTTTGTTCCTTCTCTCTCACGCTCTACATTCATATAAAGCATGTTTCATATTGTGTAGAATTGGAAAAGGTAATCAAATAATTGTCCATTAAATTAGATTGTTAGCAATGTATTTTTATTATAGATTTTTGTGTGTTAGTACAGTAATAAAATCCTTTTCACTCTGTTTAATGGGCACCATTTGAGTGCACTGTAATCTGATTTACACTCTTACAGACAGAAGACTGTCTGAAGGGAAGTTGAAGGCTACGAATTTACATGATAGGGATGTAAGTTACGATACCCAACCACTTTGGTACTTTTGTACTATGGGTGTTTTATGATGATCACTATATTTAAACATGTATGTCCTATTTTTATTTTTTATATATTATAATAATAATAAAAAAAGGGCATTTTTATTATTATTATTATTATTATTATTATTTTTACTAGTAATGGTGGTGATCTGCGATTTTTATCGGTACTGTGACATTGCAGTGGACAGTTCGGACACTTTTGACACTATTTTGGGACCATTGACATTTATACAGCAATCAGAGCTAAAAATAGCCACTGGCATTTATACAGTTCACTGGCAGGGAAAGGGTTAAACACTAGGAGACGATCAAGGGGTTAAGTGTGTTCCCCCAGTGTGTTCTAACTGTAGGGGGATGGGCTACCACTTATATGACAGAGTCCGATGTTCTCGATGACAGGGAACTGAAGATCTGTCATATTGCTAGACAGAACAGGGAAATTACTTGCATTTCTCTAGTCTGCCTCTCCTCACCGTGATCGCGGGCCACTGATGAACACTGAGTCTGCGGTGCACCTGCTATCCTGTTTTTGCATTTCAGGGACGTCAGTTTGAGCAGGACTGCCATTCTGCCGACGTATATCGGCGTGAGCCAGTCGACAAGCAGTTAAACTGTATGGGTTGTTTTACAAGGTGTTAGTTTATGATCACTTTAAAGTTTAATGGCATTTATTTTGTAAAATAACCACCTTTTTTTAAGGTCAGTACATTTTCAGAAACCGAGCCTTGGATGCACTCTGTACATGCTCAGTTTGATGTGTATTACCAGATATTTTTTTAATTCATTTTTTTTTTTTGGAGAGAGTGCATGTGATCGGCACAAGGTCAATCAGCACTGTCAAGACATGGTCAGCAGCCATGCAGACTCATAGGACAGTCAGAGGGGAATGAAAACGTCTCCTTTTAAGCTTTAACCAGTGCTCCGCTGGACACTGATACAAGTCACAAGACTGCTACATACAGCTGATGAGAAAAAATATTTTGCAATATATATTTACTAAGATAATTGTATATCCATGTTGTGTACTGTGGGAGACCAGATATAGTGAATGCAGGGTCCTGGGTTTAGTAACACCTTAAGTCCGGTACACACAGGACAAAGATTGGCAGGTTCACCAGGAACGCTTCCTGCATAAAGCTTTCTGTTCAACAGGAGTCAGTCTGACAACTGACCTCTATGGAACGGGCAAGCTGGAAAACTAGCATATGATCGGTGCTTTCAGCCAATGGCTGCCAGTGCTGATCAGTATTTTCTGCGGGGGCGTGGGGGGCATTCTCTCAGGATAAAACCGCACAGCAGGAGAGATCCTGCATCATTATCCCTTGTGTGTATGTGGGGATCTATTTGTTTTTTTTTCATTCAACTTGCTGGTAGAACGAAAAAGAACTGCCTGTGTGTAACCCGCTTTTAGTGTTAAATGAGAGGGTCTACCTGAATGGGCGTCCGCAGGTAGGTGCAAGGGGGGTCAAATCCCCCCCCCCCCCCGGAATCAGATCTTAAATTCAACACAGTTCCATTGCTATTGGGGTGCTGGCAGCCCACACCTGTACAACCCACCAGTGGGGTGACACCATCAAGGTTCTGTCAAGCCCCCCTAGCAGTGTAGTGTGACTGCGGGCTCTTTTCCCTGCTCAGTCCAGCAGAACTCGGTGGCGCTGTGACAGGAGCGAGCTGCGGCTTATCAGGTTTCCCTGGTCACCCCCCCCCCCTCTCCTGTCAGGGAGAAGAGACGACGGCTCTCACCAGGTTCCTCACCCAGCTTCCTGCCCGCTCCGTTCCTTCCCTATCGGCCATAACTGAGGGCCAATCAAAGGAGACTAGGAGAGCAGAGCATCATGGGACATGTAGTCCCAAATATTGGTGGCCCCATTTTCCACAGGGAGGAGGCTACAGCTCGATCAAGAGAGAGATTGAGAGACTGGAAAAAAGGAAAAAAGTTGAGGGAAAAAGGGCTACAGGAAAAAGAACAAGGAGTGTGCTGGGCAGAAGCCAGAGAGAAAGAGAGAGAGACACGCTGCCCAGCGCCACCAGAAAGAGAGCCATGCTGTCCAGCGCCACCAGAAAGAGAGACTGAGCCACTGGCAAGGTACAGGCATGCTACACTACTGACCAGAGTTGCCCCCGGGAACCCAGATTGAGCGATCGTCCAGGGATCACTGCTGTAGTTTTGCTGGGTCTGGTAAGAGGGCCTGTTGGCCATTATCCATTACTTATCCTAGGGATTGTACTACGTTTGCAGTCTCTGACCATGGTAATGTGATAATGACATTGCCGAAAAGGGGCGGCGCATTGGTTGACCCTAAAATTATGCCCCCCCCTTAAAGTTCTGCGAACGCCCATGTCTGCCTGCTACAATCTCACGATCAGTCCCTGCTTGACAAAGCATCAAGCCAGTCCCATGAGCAGGGAACTGCGGTACAATGCTGAGGCAGTTCTACTAAATTGTATGACTGTAGATTGAAAGAGTTGTTTTAATAGCCTGGCTTGCATTGCACTTCTATATTTTAAATTCATTGAGGAGCTTCCTTTAAGTTTTTTTTCCATTGAGAGACTCTGGCTTTTGTGAAATGCAGTGCTAGAATGAACTTTTACCCACTAAGCACATTATGTTGCAGGAAGGCTGCTGAGAGAGCCTCTTGTAGACTCCAGAGACTAAAAAGGGTTATGTTTATTTATATATATATATATATATATATATATATATATATATATATATATATATATATATATATATATATATATATATATATATATATATATATATATATATATATATATATATATATATATATATATATATATTATACATTTTATTTTTTTATAAATCTATACAAATTCCATAAAAAAGCTAAGTCAACACAAACCCTGTTGGATTGCTGTCCATGCAGAATTTGTCATTACCCGTGGTGGTTATCCCATGAACTGGTTGTGGATATCCATGCGGTGCCTTGTGTGCTCATTGGCTGTCCTTGTGGACATCCTGGGGACTGTGAATCCAAGGAGATAGTATCTAGTTTAAATATTCAGACCCATTCTTAATGCTAATATATTGAAGATATAAAAAAAAAAAAAAAAATGAAAAAAAAAAACCCTTCTGCTAGAGTAGATTTGTAAGGAGCAAATAGAAACATGTTGGATTTGGATCCCCCTGGCAAAGGGTACTTGATGAAGACAAGGTGGATATCTGTATACAGTTTACCCCACCAGTGGTTACATGGGTATTGTGGTAACTCTGTCCCCCCACGTTGGGAGGATGTATCCTGATGTCGGAACAGCTGTTTTTTATGTAAAGATTTTACTTTTTTAATCATTGTTTGTACAAATAATATGTATTGAAACAATTTAGTTTTCTTTTTTTTTTCCCGGGTGACAATGTATGATACATACAACATTGTCCCACAGGAAAAACAAAACAAAATTGTTCGTAATAAAAAACATATTGTAGACTTCTGATTTGTTTTTGTTGATAAGCAACATTTATGAATAATAATATGGGGTTTTGAGCCTCCAGAGAGAATTAATGAACAAATATTAAAAAGCATCTGGAATGTTTTTTTCCTTTAGTGTGACCTTGTATGGAAAATGGCATAGCAGGAAAAGTAACTTTTTTTGTTTTGTTTTGTTTGTAACCTCATTGAAGAGCTTCACGCTTGGTCATCTGATCTGTACAAAAGAAATGAATGTGAACATTTCTTATTTAGAGACCAGGTTTTCCTCTTGTCAGTTTCCCTAAAGCCAATTTGTGCTCACTTCAACTGATGTATTGAGGCATCAAAATGTTGGTGTTTTTACATGTCCTCAATTATCTCCCAAAGTTTTGGTGTGCCCTGAGTTACTCTAATACAAAAAAAAAAAACTTTAGGGAGTTTGCAGTTGTCCTTTGGTCTCTACCACCTTACCTGGTGGTATAGGAGATCACCCATCACACTGATTGAACAGATTTGAGGCAAACCCAAGAAACAATTTTTTTTGGCCTGTGTATTGATGGAGCCTTCAAAAAATACATGACTGATTCTCTGAAAGTTAATCCAAGCCTGCTCCCTAAATCACATTGCTCCATGCCACTGCTGGTAAGCATGAATTTGCTAATCACTTGGGGGCACACGGGAAGGTTGAGTTAATAAAGGCAAATCTACTGTGCACTGCAAGTGCATTTGCTCTAGATCTGCGGGGAAGCTCTGCTGATTCCTATCCAGTCATGTACAAGCAAAAATGCTGTTTTTTATTTTCTTTGCATATGGTTGAGTATTCATTGCAAAGTGAAATATTGTGGGTTATTTACAAAAGGCAAATCCACTTTGTCCACAGTGCAAACTGCACTTGAAATTGCTCTGAAAGTGCACTTGGAAGTAAAGTCGCTGTAGATCCGAGGGGGACATGCAAGGAAAATAAACGGCATTGTAGCTTGCACATGATTGGATGATAAAATCAGCAGAGCTTCCACTCATTTCAGATCTTCCCTTTAGATTTACAGCGACTGCACTTCCAAGTGCACTTTCAGATATAAAGCCTCAGCTGATCAAGAAGTATTATACTTTTCTTTAAAAGAATAAAGGTTACAACAAGTTCTATTATGTGTGAAAGTAGTCTGTGTTACATCTTTGAAAGTTTTTAGTTCTAAAGCAAATGGCTTTTGGCTATGAGTGGTATCTGTCATGTTTTGAAACATTTTGACAGCGATGAGAGAAAAGTCCTTGCTCTAGCTTGAGGCTTTATTAGTGTGCCTCTTACACTTTGACATCTCTTCTGGCAGATGATTGCTGTTTATCATTTACTGCTCTGATGTAAGGCATCTCTTGCAGCTGTACAATTCAGGGTGGATAAAAATGATAAAAAAAAAAAAAAATCAAAACATGTTAAATGTTTTTGATTTTAATCAGATTTTTTAAATTTAAATACGATTTATTTTAATAAAATGCCTTTTAGAGTAAAAAAATCTATCTAAAGATAGTTTTCTTTTTAAGATACATTAATAATTAGTATATTCAGCATGAAATGGAGATAACATGCTCTGCATTGATGCATTCACACAATTTCACAGTAATCATGAGATAAAACAAAGTTCAGGAATATTCCTTTATCCCATTGTTTTGCAAATTTATGTACACTACAAACTGTATGATTGAGGCTGGGTTCACACTGCAGATGGATGTGGCTCGCAGCAGGGGTTCAGTGTGTCTCTGTTCTCTATTTCAGGGACAAATCGGGGCTGAATATTTGCCTGAATTTGACCCTGAAACGGATCCAAAGACACACAGGACTCCTGTGTAAGCCGCTCCGCAGCCGCCACAGAGGTGTGAACTGGCTATTGTTTGCAAATATTAAAGATTCTAATTACCAGCAAGAATAAGTCCTTACATTCAAAGAGCACTTGTCATAGCAGATCCATCATGGTAGCGCCTGTTAGTGGGCATCCACCTGCTGCCACGTCCCTCACCTTGTGTCACTGCCGCATCACCAGCTGTCCCATTAAAGTGAATGGGACTGTCAGTGAGCCAACAGAAAGTCAGAGGAGGACCCACTGCAGGACAGAGATGACAGTTGCTCTTTAAAAATTAGGATTTACATTGAGTTGATTTAAATCAAATCCACCCTGGTACGCTTCGAGAAATGTACAAAAATGCATGGGTAAAAAAATGTTCCTTGTTAAGATGCATGTGTTTTTTTTTTTTGTTTTTTTTTTACTTTTTGTTCTAAAAAATGTATACATGAACTTAAGTAGGCTTTTTGGGTTCTTG